>NC_140987.1:417525155-417722655 GCF_052327205.1 Somniosus microcephalus | reverse complement strand
GGCATGGCACTGCCCACGCCTCCCGCAAAATTCAGTGGGAGGTTAGTGGTGGTGCTACCCAGTAGCGCCCTGCGGCACTGCGCCGCTGGCGATGATGTCATTGGTGTGCGCAGCGCCCCGCTGATGCCCCAGCCATGATCTTCGGGAGCGCCCCCTGACGTACCGCCAGACGCTATGTCCGACGGGGTCAGGGGGGCGTACCTGTGGTCGGGGAGGCGCAATTTAAAGGCGAGTTGCGGGGCGGTCATTTTTGTTGCTAGCCGCCTGCCAGCACCTGCCTGAGCTCCCATCCCAGACCTCCTGAAACGCCCCCCCCCTGCGGAGTGCTGCCTGCACTCCCGATCCCCGAGGGCCCAGCTGGGCCCCAGGTTGCGCTGCACAAGGCTACTCCCCTTTAAGAAGGGGAGGAAGGCCGGCAATACCGCGGCCTGACGTGCCGCAGCATGTGGCGTTGCGGCACATAACGCCGCAATATTGACTCACAGCGCCCCAAGAGGGATGCGGGGTGCTACTGGAAGCTTCCCCCTTGGGGCGCAACCACTCAATTTCCGGCACGGGGAGGCTAATTTTTCCGGGCTGCTACTTTAGCCCATAGCAACATAGAAGATAGGAGCAGGAGCAGGCCATTCGGCCCCTCGAGCCTGCTCCGCCATTCAATGAGATCATGGCTGATCATCCAAACTCAGTACCCTGTCCCTGCCTTCTCCCAATATCCCTTGATCCCTTTAGCCTTAAGAAATATATCTAACTCCTTCTTGAATACATTTAATGAATTGGCCTCAACTGCCTTCTGTGATAGAGAATTCCACAGGTTCACCACTCACTGGGTGAAGAAATTCCTCCTCATCTGTCCTAAATGGCTTACCCTTTATCCTTAGACTGTGACCCCTGATTCTGGACTCCCCGCCATCGGGGACATCCTTCCTGCATCTAGTCTGTCTAGTCCTGTCAGAATTTTATAAGTTTCAATGAGATCCCCTCTCATTCTTCTAAACTCCAGCGAGTATAAGCCCAATCGACCCAATCTCTCCTCATACGTCATTCCTGCCATCCCAGGTATCAGTCTGGTGAATCTTCGCTGCACTCCCTCCATGTCAAGAACATCCTTGCTCAGATAAGGCGAACAAAACTGCACACAATACTCAAGGTGTGGTCTCACCAAGGCCCTGCACAACTGCAGCAAGACATCCTAGTTCCTGTATTCGAATCCTCTCGCTACGAAGGCCAACATACCATTTGCCTTCTTAACCGCCTGCTGCACCTGCATGCTTACCTTCAGTGACTGGTGCACAAGGACACCCAGGTCTCGTTGCACTTCCCCTTCTCCCAATCTATTGCCGTTCAGATAATAATCTGCCTTCCTGTTTTTGCCACCAAAGTGGATAAACTCGCATTTATCCACATTATACTGCATCTGCCATATATCTGCCCAATCACCCAACCTGTCCAAATCATACTGGAGTTTCTCGGCATCCTCCTCACAGCACACACGCCCACCCATCTTTGTGTCGTCTACAAACTTGGAGATATTACATCTAGTTCCCTCATCTAGATCATTTATATAGATTCTGAATAGCTGGGGTCCTAGCACCGATCCCTGCGGTGCCCCACTAGTCACTGCCTGCCACTCGGAAAAAGACCCATTTATTCCAACTCTTTGCTTCCTGTCTGCCAACCAGTTCTCTATCCAAGTCAATACCTTGCCCCCAATCCCATGTGCTTTAACTTTACACGCTAATCTCTTATGCGGGACCTTATCGAAAGCCTTCTGAAAGTCCAAATACACCATATCCACTGGTTCTCCCTTACCTATTCTACCAGTTACATCCTCAAAAAATTCCAGTACATTAATCACGCACGATTTACCTTTTGTAAATCCATGTTGACTTTGTCCAATCCTGTCACTGTTTTCCAAGTGCTCTGCTATTACATCTTTTATAATGGACTCTAGCATTTTCCCCACTACCGATGTCAGGCTTACCGGTCTATAATTCCCCGTTTTCTCTCTACCACCTTTTTTGAATAGTGGGGTAACATTAGCTAACCTCCAATCCATGGGAACTGTTCCAGAATCTATAGAATTTTGGAAGATGACCAGCAATGCATTTACTATTTCTAGGACCACTTCCTTAAGTACCCTAGGATGTAGATTATCAGGCCCTGGGGATTTATCGGCCTTCAATCCCATCAATTTCCTTAACACCATTTCCCTACAAATACTGATTTCATTCAGTTCCTCCCTCTCATTAGAACCTATGTTCCCCGACATCTCTGGGAGGTTATTTGTGTCCTCCTTTGTGAAGACAGAACCAAAGTATGTATTTAATTGGTCTGCCATTTCTTTGCTCCCCATTATAAATTCCCCTAATTCTGACTGCAAGGGACCTATGCTTGACTTCACCAATCTTTTTCTCTTCACATACCTATAGAAGCTTTTACAGTCAGTTTTTATGTTCCGTGTAAGCTTACTCTCATACTCTATTGTCCCCCTCTTAATTAATACATTTGTCTTCCTTTGCTGAATCCTAAACTGCTCCCAATCCTCAGGTTTGCTGCTTTTTTTGGCCAATTTATATGTCCTCTCCTTGGATCTAATGCTATCCCTAATTTCCCTTGTTAGCCATGGTTGAGTCACCTTTTTTGTTTTATTTTTATGCCAAACAGGGATGAACAAATTCTGTAGTTCATCCATGCAATCTTTAAATGTTTGCTATTGCCTATCCACCGTCAACCCGTAACATTCCTGATATACCTATCAATTCCTCCAATAAAAGGCGAAGAGTTACGAAGGTGACTAAAGGTTTTTATTGACTAAATAACAGAGCCCACTCTCGTGGGTGATCCGATCCAAGCAGGAGGAATACCAGCCAGTCGCTCACCTTTATACCTGGCCTGGTGGGTGGAGCCAAGGCGGAGTCGGCAGTGGTCATCCCAGGTATAGCAGTGTGGCAAGAGGCGACCTCGTACCGTGATACAATAGTGGTCAGTGATACAGTTATAACGAACAGTGGTGAACAGTGCTAACTACTAACAGTGATACGATAGTGAACGTGGTTTACCACATTCACCCCTTGTTTAGAATTAAGTCCGGCGGGGTGAAGTGTACTACCAATTCTGGTAGGTCAGTCTGTCCGGAGGCTTCGTAAGCCTCTCCGATCGCCGCAGCGGTGGTGTTGCCTTATCCGGTGCTGGTGCCTTATCCGGTGTTGATGCTGGTGTTTGCGTGGTCGGCGAGGGCTCGTGGGGTTCCGGCATGCCGTCTACCTGGACTGAGGTTGGGGGGGGTGGTGGCGGTGTTTCCGGATCGGCTGAGGGTGCGAGGTCTCGTAGGGAGACAGTGTCCTCCCGCCCGTCTGGGTACGCCACGTAGGCGTACTGGGGGTTGGCGTGCAGGAGGTTCACCCTCTCGACCAGGGGGTCCGTTTTATGGGTCCTCACGTGTTTCCGCAGCCAGACCGGCCCCGGGGCGGTCAGCCAGGTTGGTAGAGTGGTTCCCGTAGTCGACTTCCTGGGGAAAACGAACATTCGTTCATGGGGGGTGGTGTTAGTGGCCGTGCAAAGTAATGACCGGATGGAGTGCAGCGCTGTCGGGAGGACTTCTTGCCAGCGGGAGGTTGGGAGGCCCTTAGACTTTAAGGCTAAGAGGACGGCCTTCCATACCGTCGCGTTCTCTCTTTCCACCTGACCGTTACCTCTGGGGTTGTAGCTGGTGGTCCTGCTTGCTGCAATACCTCTCTCTAGGAGGAATTGCCGGAGTTCCTCGCTCATGAAGGAGGAGCCCCGGTCGCTGTGTATATAGTTCGGGAACCCGAACAAGGCGAAGAGGGCATTCAGGCACTTAATGACCGTGCTACTGGTCATGTCGGGGCAGGGGAAGGCAAAGGGGAAACGGGAGTACTCATCAACGATGTTGAGGAAGTACACATTACGGTCAGAGGACGGGAGGGGCCCCTTAAAGTCGATGCTCAGGCGCTCGAAGGGGCGGGTGGCCTTGATCAGGCTTGCTCGGTCCGGCCTATAGAAGTGCGGTTTGCACTCCGCACAGGTCTGGCAGTTCCTGGTCATGGTCCTGACCTCCTCGATGGAGTAGGTCAGGTTGCGGGCCTTAATGAAATGGTAGAGTCTGGTGACTCCGGGGTGGCAGAGCTGGTCGTGGAGGGTCTGAAGCCTATCGATATGCGCGCTGGCGCATGTCATTCGTGAAAGGGCATCAGGGGATTCGTTCAGCTTGCCTGGCCGGTACAAGATCTCATAATCGTAGGTGGAGAGCTCGATTCTCCATCTCAAAATCTTGTCATTCTTGATTTTGCCCTTCAGCTTGTTATTAAACATGAAAGCCACCGAACGCTGGTCGGTGAGGAGGGTAAATCGTTTGCCTGCCAGGTAGTGCCTCCAGCGCCGTACTGCCTCCACGATCGCCTGGGCCTCTTTCTCGACCGACGAATGTCGGATCTCGGGGCCCTGTAGGGTCCTTGAGAAGAAGGCCACTGGCCTCCCCTCCTGGTTTAGGGTGGCGGCTAAGGCGAAGTCGGATGCGTCGCTCTCCACCTGAAAGGGGATGGACTCGTCCACTGCGTGCATCGTGGCCTTGGCTATGTCTCCCTTAATGAGGGAGAAGGCCGCGCACGCCTCCTCCGTGAGGGGGAAGGAAGTGGCTTTCAGGAGGGGTCTGGCTTTGTCCGCGTAATTGGGTACCCATTGGGCATAGTAGGCGAAAAGCCCCAGGGTTCTCCTAAGTGCTTTAGGGCAGTGGGGGAGGGGTAGCTCCATGAGGGGGCGCATTCTTTCTGGGTCGGGGCCGATGATTCCGTTCTCCACTACGCAGCCGAGGATGGCAAGGCGCGTGGTGTTAAACACGCATTTCTCCTTATTGTAGGTGAGGTTCAGCCGTTGGGCCGTACGGAGGAATTTCTCCAGATTCGCGTCATGTTCCTGCCGGTCGCGGCCGCAGATAGTGACGTTATCTAGGTAGGGGAATGTAGCCTGCAGTTCGTTCTGGTCAACCATCTGGTCCATCTCCCTTTGGAAGACCGAGACCCCATTAGTGACACCGAAGGGGACCCTAAGGAAGTGGTATAGGCGCCCATTCGCCTCGAAGGCGGTATACTGGCGGTCCTCAGGGTGGATAGGGAGTTGGTGGTAGGCCGACTTCAGGTCGATGGTCGAGAATACTTTATACTGTGCAATCTGATTGACCATGTCAGATATGCGGGGGAGGGGGTATGCGTCCAGCTGGGTATATCTGTTTATGGTCTGGCTGTAGTCGATGACCAGGCGGTTTTTATCGCCGGTCTTTACGACTACGACCTGGGCACGCCAGGGGCTGCTGCTCCCCTCGATAATGCCCTCTTTCAGGAGGCGCCGCACCTCAGAGCTAATGAAGGCTCTGTCCCCGGCGCTATACCGCCTGCTTTTGGTAGCGACGGGTTTGCAGTCAGGGGTAAGGTTAGCAAACAGAGAGGGTGGCGGGACCTTGAGGGTGGAGAGGCTGCAGGTGTTACGCGGTGGGCGGTTTAACGTTTGCTGGTTGTTGACTGTGAGTGGGGGGAGGGGTCCACCGTATGCTAGGGTTACGCTTTGGAGGTGGGATTGGAAGTCCAGCCCTAGTAGGACGGCAGCGCAGAGATGGGGGAGGACGAGGAGTTTAAAGTTTTTATACTCCGTGCCCTTAACCGACAGGGTCACGACACAGTAGCCGCTGATGTCCGTGGCGTGGGACCTCGATGCCATCGAGATTCGGCTGCGCGTTGGTAGGACAGAGAGGGAGTAGTGGCTCACCGTGTCTGGGTGGATGAAGCTCTCCGTGCTTCCGCTGTCGAACAGGCAGGTCGTGGCGTGGCCGTTCACTTTGATGTCCATCATTGACTTGGACAGATGGTGCGGGCGGGCTTGGTCCAGGGTGACGGAAGCTAGTGTGTAGCTGAGCGAGTCGTTGTCATCTGCGGGCGAGGCGGTCGGGCGTGGTGAGTAAAATGGCGTCTCCCACGAGGTAGGGCCCCATGAGGCACTATTGGGGTCGGTTGCCTTAATCAAAGATGGCCGCCCCCATGACTCATGTGTGGGGATGCTGGCCTCAGTTGCCCTAAACAAAGATGGCCGCCCCCATGACTCATGTGTGGGGATGCTGGCCTCAGGTGCCCTAAACAAAGATGGCCGCCCCCATGACTCATGTGTGGGGATGCTGGCCTCAGTTGCCCTAAACGAAGATGGCCGCCCCCATAGTTCGCATGCGGCACTGCTGGCCTCTGAGGATCCGCTCCTGCAGGCCTTGGAGAAGTGGCCTTTCTTCAGGCAGGTTTTACATATGGAGTTCTTGGCTGGGCAGCGCGACCTCGGGTGCTTCTCCTGGCCACAAAAAAAACAGCCGGCGGCCCGATCGCGGATGCCCGATGTCGGGGCCGGTGCCGGGGGTGGCGGGGCCGGTCGGGTCCGGGACGCCGACGCAGAGGTAGGTCCCGGGGGCGGCGCTGGGAAGGGTGCTGTGGTAGGGGTCGGGCCCGAGTCCCAGGGTCGCGAGCAGTACCTGGTGAATGCTTCCTGATCTTGGTGGGCCACTTCCAGGGAGATAGCGAGGGCTTCAGCTTTTTCCATGCTGAGGTCTTTAGCTTCCAGCAGTCTTTGCCGTGAGTACTCGGACCGTAGGCCTTTCAGGAATGCGTCGCGGATATTATCTTCAGTATTTTCGGCTGCCGACACCGATTTAAACTCACAGTTCCTGGCGAGTGCATATAGCGCCTGTGAGAATTCGGCTACTGATTCTCCTGGCTGTTGCGGCCGTGATCTTAGGAGGTGCCTAGCGTACATGTAGTTTACCGGGGTCCGGTACTTCTGTTTCAGCAGGTTGATGGCGGTCTCGTAGGTAGTCATGTCCTCGATGAGAGTGTATACTCTCGGGCTCAGTTGTGCCTGCAGGACACTTAGTTTGGATGCCTGAGGGACGCTGGATTCTCTCAGGTATGATTCGAAGCAGACCAGCCAGTGTTTAAAGTCTGCGGCTGAGTTTGCTGCTCGTGGGTTCAGGTCCAGGTACGGCGGTCTGAGGGCTCGCAGCCAAGCTGGCTGGTGTGGCTGTGCTCCTGGGAGCTGCGCTGGTGGCTCCTCCGCCGGTTGTGACTCGTTGTCGGACATCATTAAATTTAGTCAATAAAATTGATATACCTATCAATTCCTCCAATAAAAGGCGAAGAGTTACGAAGGTGACTAAAGGTTTTTATTGACTAAATAACAGAGCCCACTCTCGTGGGTGATCCGATCCAAGCAGGAGGAATACCAGCCAGTCGCTCACCTTTATACCTGGCCTGGTGGGTGGAGCCAAGGCGGAGTCGGCAGTGGTCATCCCAGGTATAGCAGTGTGGCAAGAGGCGACCTCGTACCGTGATACAATAGTGGTCAGTGATACAGTTATAACGAACAGTGGTGAACAGTGCTAACTACTAACAGTGATACGATAGTGAACGTGGTTTACCACAATTCCCCAATCCATCCTACCCAACTCACGCCTCATACCATTATAGTTTCCTTTATTTAAATTCTGGACCTTAGTCTCTGAGTCAAATACTTCACTCTCCATCTTAATGAAGAATTCTATCATATTATGATCGCTCCGCCCCAAGGGGCCTTGCACAACAAGATTGCTAATTAATCCTTTCTCATTCCATAATACCCAGTCTAAGATGGCCTGATCTCTAGTTGGTTCCTCGACATATTGGCCCAGGAAACCATCCCGTATACACTCCAGGAATTCCTCCTCCACGGTATTGTTGCTAATTTGGTTAGCCCAATCTATATGTAGATTAAAGTCACCCATGATAACTGCTGTGCCCTTATTGCACGCGTCTCTAATTTCCCGTTTAATGCCATCCCCAACCTCGGCATTACTGTTTGGGGGTCTGTATACAACTCCCACTATTATTTTCTGCCCCTTTGTATTTCTCAGCTCTACCCATACAGATTCCACATCATCAGAGCTAATATCCTTCCTTACTATTGTGTTAATCTCCTCTTTAACCAGCAATGCTACCCCACCTCCTTTTCCTTTTTGCCTGTCTTTCCTGAATATTGAATACCCCTGGATGTTGAGTTCCCAGCCTTGGTCACTCTGGAGCCATGTTTCCGTAATCCCAATCATATCATATCCATTTACATCTATTTGCGCAGCTAATTCATCCACCTTATTACAAATGCTCCTCGCATTAAGACACACAGGCCTAGAAATTCACTTGGGCGCGGGCAGCTCGCTCGCGCCCAAAAGTTAGCGCTGGGCGGGGAGGCATTAGCGCACGCCGTATATTCGTCTTCTGCGCCCCAGTTCGGAAGCGGGCGCTATACCAGGGTGTGCCCGCCTCCGTTTGGGGCGCTGCAACTGAATATCGGCGCGCTAGTTGCCGCAGCGCCACCCGATGCGGTGCGGCAGGCTGCGGTACTGCAGGCCTCCCCCTTCTCTTAAGGGGGAGGTGCCTGCAACGGCCGGAGCCCCGATCGCGAGTGCCGGCAAAAGAGCCCGGCACAACGGAGAAGTGCCGGGCTCCACGGAAACCAGCCGGCAATGCCGCGGGGGGGGGTGGAGGAGGCCGGGGAAGGAGGTGCGGGCAGGCGGCCGCCGAAAAAGCGGCCGGCCGCACCTTCAGCTTTAAAGCGCCCCACTATGGCAGCAGGACGGCCCCGTTTTCTGTTCACTGTTTGCGCCCGCTTCGGAGGAGGCGGGCGCAAATAAATATGGGGATCGGCGCGGTTTCAGGGCGTTACGGGCCACCGCGCACACCGATGATGTCATCGGTCCCGGCGCAGCGCTAACGGCTACCGCCGCTAATACCGCTGCACTCAATTTCAGCGCTACCACCCCGCCGGCGCAAAAGACCTCTTTAGGCGCTAAGTGGGCGCAAGGCCCACTGAATTTCTAGGCCAAAGCCTTCAGGCTTGTTTTTTTTAACACTCTTAGACACAATACTCTAACTGTGGCCTAACCAATGGCTTTTACAAATTTACCATTACTTCTTTACACTATGCCCCTATTTATAAAACCCAAAATGCTGTTGGCCTGTTTCATGTCTATATCTAACTGCACTCTCACTTGCAGAGCATTTTGTATTTGAACCCCTAAGTCGCTCTATTCATCCACATCTTTCATCACCTTCCCATTTTGTGTATACTTCCATTCCCTGTTTTCCCTCCCAAACGTGTATTACCTTACACTTCTACACATTAAATACATCTGTCTGCTTATGCTGTTAACCTATATCCTTCTGAAGTCTTCTACACACTGTTTGCCAAAACCCCTATTTTTAATGTTGTTAGAAAATTTCACGGTTGGGTTCCCTCTGCCTGGGTCCAAATCATCTATAGGTACGAAGAAGAAAAGTAGATCCAGCACTGACTCTGGGATATGCCACTTTCAGCTCTTCTCCAATCTGAGCAAAATTCATTTATCCTAACCCTTTATTCTCTGAAAGTACCACTGCAAATTGGTTGCTCATTACCCATTGATAGACAACTGCTGTGCAGTGAAGTTACCAGAAAAAATTTAGCTGGCAAATACTCTTAAGAAAAGGTAATCTAGAGTATTGTGTTTTAATCTTTAAACAATGTAGCCACCACTCCTTTTATGAATCCATCAACTTATTAGCATTATCAAAATAACAAACATGCTATGTTGATTCCAAATGTTGCAACTTGGGCTTATTCCCAATACTTTTCACTTGCACGTAATGCAAAGGTCAGCTTCTTGCAATAGCCCTGCACGTCCTATGAACTAAAACTTGACCTAATGCACAAAATGTCTGGGATAGCATTACCAGAGGAGGAACACATAGCCTTCTACCTTAGGGGTACACACAGGGAAAATACAAAACTACCCATTGGGCCAGAAATTCCAGAACGGGGCTTGCAGCGCGTGCAAGCCCCGTATTTGCACTTAGCCCGCGCTCCTGCCGATCAGCTCCAGGGACGCCTGCACTTGCAGAAACTGAAAGAAGAATCCCGGGCAGCGTATGACGTCACGCCGTCCAGGAGTGCAGCCAGCGCGGAGCCAGGAGCGTGCAGTGTAAGTGAGACACGCCCCTTGAGGTCTCAGTTTCACTGGACACGCCCCCAGTGTTTCTGTCAAGCTGCTTTGCTTTTTTACATGCAAAGCAGCAGTTTAAATAGGTTTTTGGAAGTTTTTTGAAGATTTTGGTAACTTTTATAAACTTTTTAAAATGTTTACATTATTTTGAGTAATCTGAAGTAGTTTTAAAGAGAATTAAAGCAATTTAAAGACTTTTAAAAGCCTTAAAAGAATTTTTTTAATTCCATTTATTTATTTAGCAATGTCGTCGTCATACGTGTCTTCACACTGTTCCCTTTAGGGAACTGTATGAAGTGGTGGAAGGATTTATGGCCGTGATTAACGCTCATTCCGTGACCGTAACCATCTTTGAACCAGCCATTAGGGCGGTTAGTCCTATGGCGGGAGGGTTTTACGGGCTCCCACAAGCTATACAAGGAGGGGGGGCCACCCACACCCACGGACGCAAATATCCCATTGGATGTCAACCCAGAATTTAGAGCCGGAGCTCCGACTCCACTTGCCGGGACTGTCTGGAGCGGGGTTCGAAACCCTACCCTGATCTGGCCCAGCGGCGGGGATCCTACCGCTATGACAAAGGCCCAATCCTATTAGCAACGTGAAATGGCAGCATAGGGCTCCAGTCACGGGGAGGGAAAAGGCGCAGGAAACGTATGGGTGTCACCTTTTGTGCGGAGTGGGCCTTTTGCGTAGCAGTAAGCATCCCCGCCGCTGGGCCAGAAGGAGTAGGGTTTTGAACCCCACTCCAGACAGTCCTGGCAAGTGGAGTCGGAGCTCCAACTTTAAATTCTGGGTGGACATCCAGCGGGATACTTGCGTCCGTGGGTGTTGGTGGCCCCCCCCCCTCAGATGGGTTGTGGGAGCCCGTAAAACCCTCCCGCCATAGGACTAACCACCCTAATGGCTGGTTCAAAGATGGTTACGGTCACGGAATGAGCGTTAATCACGGCCATAAATCCTTCCACCACTTCATACAGTTCCCCAAAGGGAACAGTGTGAGGATACGTCCGATGATGACCTCTTGCGCAGTGCACCTCCTTGGACCCTCAGTCGCAGATGCGAGGGGGCAAGTCGTGCAATTGTTAAATTTTTTATTTTATTGACATGTAAAATGTTGGCCCAATAATTCCCTTCCAAATGCGCTAGTACGGTCGGGGTACTTACGCATCTGGCCGGATGAAATGCCGGTTTTCAGCATGCACAGTGCATGTGGGGAAAACCGGCATTTCCTGTCCTCTGAACGAAGGGGTTCAGAGGCAGAACGCGTGCGACTGCACAGGCAGCGCGTGCGCAGTATAATTCGCCGCTTTCATTAATGCTTTCAGTGAGGTCCAGTCATTACAACTTACACATGAAAAAAGCATGGGTACAGTTGCTACAGAGGCTGCGGAGGAAGATATTTCTTATCGTGGAGCTTCTGAAAGTATGTATGTCTGTATATATTCCTTTGCGTGTTATGTATATATTCCTTTACTTATGTGTATGAATGTATTATTTAATTATGACTTTCAGAGAAAGTAACTTATTGGAAAATCATAATTAAAAACATACATTCATACACATTAGTAAAGGAATATAAAACATACATACATATACGTAAAGGAATATATGTGGACATACATACATAACTCATTCTCACATTCCATTCACACAGCCACAATTGCTCCTTCTACCTACCGTTCTGAAAACCCTTTTAAAAAAAAAAAAAATTTAAACTTTTAAACTTACTTAAAATTTCTTAAAATAACTTCCCTCCCTTTCCCAAACAAAAATATTGCATTTCAAAAGCTCCACGATAAAATATATCTTCCTCCGCAGCCAATGAACAACTTTACACTTGCTTTTTTCAAGTGTAACTTCTAAGGACTTAACCTCACGGATTTCATGAATGAAATCCACGAAGTTCACTGCGCAAGCGCTGCCTGTGCAGTCGCACGCGCTCGAGGTCTGGAAATGCCGGCGTTCCCCGCATGCGCTGTTCATGCTGAACGCCGGCATTTCCAACGGCCAGAAGCGTGAGTAAGCCGACCGTACTCACGCTTCTGGCCTGGAATTTCTGGCCCATTATGTACTCCAGATCTCTTTAAACCAACAAAAATATCACATTAGTAAATTCTGTAGCTCAGGCTAAAATTCATGAGTTAGATTTCATAGAATCATAAAATGATACAGCACAGAAGGACACCATGCGGCCCATTGTACCTATGGCGGCTCTTTGGTAGAGCTAGCCAATTAATCCCACTCCCGTGCTCTTTCCCCATAGTGCTGTAATTTTTATCCCTTCAAGTATTAATCCAATTATCTCTTGAATGTTACTATTGAATCTGCTTCCACCGCCCTTTCAGGCAGTGCATTCCAGATCATAACAACTTGCAGTGTAAAAAAATGTTTCTTCGTATGGCATCTGGTTCTTTTGCCAATCACCTTAAATCTCTGTCTTTTGGTTACCGACCCTTCTGCCACTGGAAACAGTTTCTCTTTATTTACTCTATCAAAACTATGTATCAAAAATTTATGTGAAATACGATTGTACAGAAGCAGTTTTTTAAAGTAGCAATTGTTAAATTGTTACAATATCAGGTATTGTTTCAAATTCCTATAAAAATAAATTATATAGAGTCATATGACCTATAACAGGATGGATTCTCAGGCCCTTCACTGCAACTAACTGAAGAATCTGACTTAAAGCTATGTTCATCTAGACTGTAAATTTCCTTCTTTCTCCCCCAGATTCCATTTTCTGAGAAATGTAATTAAATTGTATTATACTAGTTACAACACAGTCTAAGAAATTCCTGAAACCATACACTCAAGATGGTTTTCTAGATTAGTATGCAGAGGAACCAACTAGGGAACAGGCTATTTTAGATCTAGTATTGTGCAATGAGATAGGGTTAATTAATAACCTTGTAGTAAAGGAGCATCTGGGGAGCAGTGATCATAATATGATAGAATTTGATGTCGAGTTTGAGAGTGAGTTAGTTAAATCTGAAACTAGGGTCTTAAATCTGAACAAAGCAAACTATGTAGGTATGAGAGGCAAGTTGGCTAAGGTAGGTTGGGAAACTAGAGTAAAAGATCTGATGGTAGATAAGCAATGGCAAAAATTTAAAGAAATAATTTATAATTCACAGTGAATATTCATTCCCTTAAAGGAATAAAAACCACACAGGAAAAATAGTCCAACCGTGGCTAACAAGGGAAGTTAAAGATAGAATTAGATTAAAGGAAGAGGCTTATAATGTTGCCAAAAAGAGTAGTAAGGCTGAAGATTGGGTGATTTTAGAATTTAGCAAAGGAGGAAAAAGAAATTAATAAAGAGAAATAAAATAGAATGAGAGTTAACTAGCAAGAGACAAAAACAGATGGTAAAAGCTTCTATAGGTATGTAAAAAGGAAGAGATTAGTGAAAGCAAACATTGGTCCCTTACAGGCAGATACAGGAAAAATTATAATGGGAATAAGGAAAAGGCAGAGACATTAAACAAATACTTTGGGCTGGATTTTGTCAATGGGGATGTGTTGGAGGCGGGACTCCCACTTTTTGGGTTGTAGTCCCGCCTCCATCGACTTGTGGCCAACGCACGCTATTTTCCCTTGATGGACCTTGTTAAGCCCGCCCAGCGGGCTCAGCAGGCCAATTAAGGGACACCTGGTTACTGGTGATGTCAGTGATTGACATTTCATCCGTCAAGAGCTTTTGACAGATGAAAAATCAGCATTTGGCAGCTCTGTGAAGCTGTCAAACACTGACAATCTGTCTTCTAACTTGAGTCCTTCTACTCAGACTCAGTTAGAGATCTCTCCAGACCAGAAAGCAGAGGCTGCAGCTTTTGACAGTTCAGCGGCCATTCTGCTTTCTGTGCCGGTGAGCTGAGGGACTCCCGAGAACTGAAGGAAGGAAGCCTGCAGGAGAAAGTAAAGGTAAGTAAAACTTATTAAAACACTTTACACTTACCTCACACACTTACCTCTGCACACATGCACCCTTCACTCACCTGCACAATGGACATCTCGACCCCTCCAACCCCTGCAGACAGACGCTCCGCCTCGCTAACTTGCCGTGGTTCAGAGCCATCGGGAAGCCCACACTTCAGGGCTAAAAATAGGGATTAGGCCAAAAAACTGCCTGGTAACTACCTGTTAACAGGCAGTTAATTGGCACTAATCCCCTTCCCGCCTCGGGGAGGCTGCTCCCAGCACAGGTCGGGTCCCCGCCTCCTGGTACATTGACACGGAGGTGGGTTGGGGGCGGGATGGGTTTGTGCCCCCCGATTCTGCAATTTTCCCACCACTCCTGCCTCCAAACCCGCCTCCACGGGGCTTGGAAAATATAGCCCTTTGTATCTGTCTTCACGGAAGAAGACACAAAAAAATTCTGGAAATAGTGGAGAACCAAGGGTCTAGTGAGAATGAGGAACTTAAAGAAATTAGTTAAAAAAAAGTACTGGAGAAATTAATGGGACTGAAAGCCAACAAATCCCCTAGACCTGATGGCCTACATTGTAGGGTTTTAAAAGAGGTGGCTACAGAGATAATAGATGCATTGGTTTTGATATTCCAGAATTCCCTAGATTCTAGAATGGTCTCCGCAGATTGGAAGGTAGCAAATGTCACCCCACTATTCAAGAAAGGAGGAAGAAAGAAAACAGGGAACTATAGACCAATTAGCCTGACATCAGTAGTCAGGAAAATGCTAGAATCTATTATTAGAGACGTGGTAACAGGGCATCTAGAGAATCATAATATGATTGGGCAGAGTCAACATGGACTTATGAAAGGGAAATCATGTTTGACAAATCTGTTAAGAGTTTTTTGAGGTTGTAACTAACAGGGTAGACAAGGGGGAACCAGTGGATGTAGTGTATTTGGATTTTCAGAATGAATTCGATAAGATGCCACACAAGAGGTTATTACACAAAATTAGGGCTCATGGGATTGGGAGTAATATACTAGCATGGAATGAGGATTGGTTAATGGACAGAAAACAGAGAGTAGGAATAAATGGGTAATTTTCAGGTTGGCAGGCTGTAACTAGTGGGGTACCGCAAGGATCAGTGTTTGAGCCTCAGCTACTTACAATCTATATCAATGACTTAGATGAGGGGTCCAAGTGTAGTGTATCCAAGTTTGCTGATGATACAAAGCTAGGTGAGAAAGTAAGTTGTGAGGAGGATGCAAAGAAGTTGCAAAGGGATATAAACAGGTTAAGTGAGTGGGCAAGAACATGGCAGATGGAATATAATGTGGAGAAATATGAAGTTATCTACTTTGGTAGGAAAAATAGAAAAGCAGAATTTTTTTTAAATGGTGAGAGATTGGGAAACATTGGTGTTTAGAGGGACCTGGGTGTCCTTGTACACGAATCACTGAAAGTTTACATGCAGGTACAGCAAGCAATTAGGAAAGCAAATGGTATGGTAGCCTTTATTACAAAAGGATTGGAGTATAAAGGTGAAGGGCCTAGAAATTCGGTGGGCTTTGCGCCCAGTTACAGCCCAAAGAGGGCTTCTGCGCCAGTAGGGGTGGTAGCGCTGATTTTGAGAGCCGCGGTAATGGCGGCGGTAGCCGGTAGCGCTGTGCCGGCACCGATGATGTCATCGGTGTGCGCAGTGCCCCGGTTCCACCCCGCTACCGCCCCGACCCCCATCTTCAGTAGCGGCCGCCTCTTCCGTGGCGGCCGCTAACAACATTGGGAGACCGGGTCCTTACTGCAGCCTTAGCGGGGCGATTTAAGGTGGAGGTGCGGCCGGCCGCTTTTTCGGCGGCCGCCTGCCCGCACCTCCTTCCCCGGCCTCCTCCACCCCCCCCCCCCCACGGCATTGCCGGCTGGTTTCCGTGGAGCCCGGCACTTCTCCGTTGTGCCGGGCTCTTTTGCCGGCACTCGCGATCGGGGCTCCGGCCGTTGCAGGCACCTCCTCCTTAAGAGAAGGAGGAGGCCTACAGTACAGCAGCCTGCCGCACCGCATCGGGTGGCGCAGCGGCACCGGGAGCACTGAAATTCACTTTCAGCGCCCCAAGCGGAGGCGGGCACACCCTGGAACAGCGCCCGGTTCCGCCTTGGCGCGCTAAAAGTGAATATGGGACGGGCGCAACTGGCTCCGCGGCCAGCGCAAAATTTTCGGCGCAAACGAGCTGGCGGGGCTATACCCAATTTCTAGGCCAAGATGTCTTACTGCAATTATTTAAGGCCTTGGTGAGACCAAACCTGGAGTATTGTGTACAGTCTTGGTCATTTGGTCATTTTCAGGTTGGCAAACTGTAACTAGTGGGGTGCCGCAGGGACCAGTGCTGGGACCCCAACTATTTACAATCTATATTAATGACTTGGATGAAGGGATTGGGTGTAATGTAGCCAAATTTGCTGATGATACAAAGATAGGTGGGAAAGCAAATTGTGTGGAGGATGCAAAGAATCTCCAAAGGTATATAGATAGGCTAAGTGAGTAGGCAAAAATCTGGCAGATGGAGTTTAATGTGGGAAATGCGAGGTTATCCACTTTGGTAGGAAAAATAAAAAAGCAAATTATTATTTAAATGGGGAGAGATTACAAAATGCTGAGGTACAGAGGGATCCAGGGGACCTTGTACATGAATCACAAAAAGTTAGCATGCAGGTACAGCAAGTAATTAGGAAGGCAAATGGAATGTTGGCCTTTATTGCAAAGGGAATGGAGTATAAAAGTAGGGAAGTCCTGTTACAACTGTACAGGGCGTTGGTGAGACCACACCTGGAGTACTGCGTACAGTTTGATCACTTTATTTAAGGAAGATATACTTGCATTGGAGGCAGTTCAGAGAAGGTTCACGAGGTTGATTCTGGAGATGAAGGGGTTGTCTTATGAAGAAAGGTTGAGCCAGTTGGGCCTATACTCATTGGAGTTTAGAAGAATGAGAGGGGATTTTATTGAAACATATAAGATTCTGAAGGGGCTCGACAGGGTAGATGCAGAGAGGATGTTTCTCCTCGTGGGGGAATCTAGAACTAGGGGGCATAGTTTTAGAATAAGGGGGCACCCTTTTAAATCGGAAATGAGGAGGAATTCCTTCTCTCAGAAGGTCTTGAATCTTTGGAATTCTCTTCCCCAGCGAGCTGTGGAGGCTGGGTCATTGAATATATTTAATGTGGAGACAGACAGATTTTTGAAAGGTAAGGGAGTCAAGGGTTATGGGGAGCGGGCAGGGAAGTGGAGTTGAGGCCAAGATCAGATCAGCCATGATCTTATTGAATGGTGGAGCAGGCTCGAGGGGCCAAATTACCTACCCCTGCTCCTATGTCCTATATCTTATGTTCCTTACCTAAGAAAGGATATACCTGCCTTAGAGGGAGTGCAATGAAGGTTCACCAGACTGATTCCTGGGATGGGGGGATTGTCCTACGAGGAGAGATTGAGGAGACTAGGTCTATATTCCCTAGAATTTAGAAGAATGAGAGGTGATCTCATTGAAACATGTAAAATTCTTACAGGGCTTGACAGGGTAGATGCTGGGAGGGTTTCTCCCCTGGCTGGGGAGTCCAGAACCAGGAGTCACAGTCTCAGAATAAGGGGTCAGCCATTCAGGACTGAGATGAGGAGAAATTTCTTCACTCAAAGGGTTGTGAATCTTTGGAATTCTCTACCCCAGAGGGCTGTGGAGGCTTAGTCATTGGGTATATTCAAGACAGATCGATAGATTTTTGATTATTAAGAAATATAAATATTCTGCCAGAAGCAACTCAGAACAAGAATGGGAAGAGGGTGAACACACAATTCTACACTCAAACAGACATCCACGCCAGGTGACCACTATTGACAGCATCCCACCTGGGTACTACTGACTGACAGCAGCTCTACTAATCACACTATATTAAACTGTAACATGAGGGCCATCTGAACAAGCAAATTAAGTATCATGTATATTACCTCTGAGGTAGCTGGTTCATACAAAATCTCAGTTTGTTCATAATATCTACATGTGGCTAATTGTAATTGTTCCAACAACTGCGAAATCTACCAAATCTTTGCGTCCAATTCCGTAAGCAGTTCTATAATATATGCAAATTTGGTGCAGTCATGCAAATGCGTATATCTCTTGCAAATTTTGCAATACATGACTGGAAATGCACTAATTTTTGCCAGTCATCGTGCTAATTTAATTTGAATCCCTTTCAGTGCTTTATTTTAGCTTATCAGACACTTTCTTTGCAATGCTGGGAAATGTATCACAGTTCAAAAATTAATGTGTCAGGCAAAGCATTAATTTGTCAGTCAACCCATAAATTGTGTCATGATGTATTTAATGCTTTAAATTTTAATAGCAGATTTTCTTTTTTTCTCCTCCTTTGTAAACCAGCTGACCTACACCGACGCCATGCAAAACAAAGGAACATTGTCCATATTTGGGAGCGTTGGAGAAAACGGCCGTGCCATGACCCCTGACTACCTGCGGTCACTGCACGCTGTACCGGGTGTCAGACATGGTACCAGAGTGGCTGATGGTGCACCAGACTTTTCATAAAAAACTGAATACTCCTTCAGTGCCTTATGGAACATAATGGAGAATCACAACAATGCAACTCATCATTTGGAATCACAATAAGAGTCTAGCTTGCTTGAAAATACAGGACAGAGTTTAAAAAAAAAAAGAATCAAGCTTCTTTGTGAAATTATATACTGGAATAAAATCAATTTAGTTCAGCAAAAAGCCATCATTTGATAACACAACTATTGCAGAGAAAAGGTTTCATGTATAAAATGTCTGAACAATAACATTGGGACTTATTACTTTGAGTGTCAATGTAGTCTCCTAGTGCCAATTGAAATGAGAAATTGGAAAAACACTCAAAGGAAATATGAAATATGCAATATAAAATAATGTCTAAAAACAGTTCCTTTAATAACTGATTGATTAACAGAAATAACGCAATTTAAAAAAAAAGTTTCTTGCAAGATACAGTGGCAAAATTCTTACATGATATCTTTTCTGTGAGAAATAAAGCATAATTGTTAGTTTTTTAAAAATAAAATCCAGGCTGTTCAGTAAAGTACCTACATACTAATTACCTCTGTTAATATTGCAAGGTGGGGATTCAGTGGGTTAACATCCAATCTGTGGGGAAGAGAAGGCGGCTGTCAGGATGTCAAACAGAATGTGAACAATCACGTACAATGAAATGGCCTACTTTTATATAGAAGCCAATGTGTTTAACCTTTTCCTCTCTGACTATTTTCAAGTATCTGATCATTGAGAAGATTTAATTTGAATCGAGAGAGACCTGATCAGGTGAGAAAGGGTTAATCAGAGCTCTACAAATAAAGTGTCTATAGGAAAACAAAAAATGATTTTTTTAAAAGGATTATATGAACAGAAACAATGTAGATTTATCAACTTGTGTCAGTTTTCAAGAGTGAAGACTTCACAGAGGTGAAGGATTTGAGTTCTTTTCATTCTTTTTAAACTTGCATGTAAGACGATGATTGCCTACACTTCCCGCTATTAACTTCAAGCTATAGAAGTTAAGCTGTAGTCACTTAAAGATTTTTTTGTTAAAACTGCACATCGGCAAACACAGAAATGTTAACAAGCAAAATAGCAAATATTTAAAGCATAAAGATGCATGAGTGGACATCATTTACTGAGCCTCAGTAATGAGGTATTGTAAAAGAAAGGAATTTTAATACATTTTGTAAATAAACTGTATAGAAAAAAAAGGAGTCTGCAAATGTCTGACCGAATCAAAGTGTATGCCTCCGATTTTTTTCTTAACAGCTTTTATGGTTGGATGCTTTTATTGCTTTTTTGGAGCAGTAAGGCCTGACACTTCTCACTAAGTGCTTTTACCCTTTCCGAGTGTATAATCAACTGCAGTTACATGAGCCTCCCTCCTTCAGTTACACTTCATACTGTAAACTGCCCTGCCTCCCTTATCTCAATGCCATCACATTGTGGGTGTATGATTCTATTGTCAGGATAAAAGGAGCTGGTTTTAGTTATGTAAGTGCAGGGAGTGGGCCCCATGAATTTGCTGTCTGTGGGGGCTCTGTATAAAAGGACAGTCCAATATGCCTATACTAAATTTAAAAGCAAAAGAATAGTTTTGGCCTGAAATGTTCAGCCATAAAGATAAAAGCATCTACTGTATTTATTGCTGATGTTTAACATGATCTGCCTCAGTACTAAAGCGTTTCTGCAATGTGCATCATTGTGCTTGAAATGGAGACTGTAATATCTCACCTATATGGGTGAAATTTTACTGAATGTTATACTTGTCACAAAAGATTTACTTGGTACTAAATCAGATGTTGATCCAATGTCAGAAATTTAAAAAAAACAAATTAGAAACTTGCACCTTTGAAGTGTATTTATCATACCTCCAGTTAGAAGCTATTTCTGGTTCCTTGAATGGATTTCGAGAAGGTATAAACTGCATTTTTTTTAAAAACTCTTATTATACAATAACGTTCACAGCTTATCCAGAGCCCCCACCATGGCTCTCAGAGAGAGAGAGAGAGATAATTGCTCATCTTGTGGTTGCTGTCAAACCAAAGCTTGCTGCTACAGCCTGGTGAAGTGCCTTGCTAGACAATGCCTGCAGATTATGCCTACAGAGTTTGCATACACATGCAATCTCACTGATACCTGGAGATAGTCCAGCTCACTAAGCTGGTCCTGTGCCATAGTCACACAATTACACACATTCTTCTTTTCCCAGTAAGCTACAAAGAGTGCTAATGTGAGACAAGTCAAACATTTTCCTTTTCTTTAAAAGGTGGAATGGCTTAGTGGTAGCCTGGGTCATAGTTGACCAAAGGCTCTGAACTCAATGACTAGCACCAGGTTTGAACTCAACCCTGATACCACTTTGAACACCTAGATTTATTGATTAATGAAATGATTCCATACAATTCATGATTCCTGGTCTTTGCTCCTTATGCTTCTCAGGGCCTGACCTGGCTCTAATCTTAATGGCCGGGAATTTGTAGTCAGCGGCGAAGCAAAGGCATTTGCCGCTGGGCCCCGAAGTAAGCTTCGCACAAAGATCTTGCAATCTCTGTGTCGAGAAGTTCGGGTTTTCCGATGCATAATTCAAATCAATGGAGTATAGTGGGGAACTGCTAGCACGAGCTGCTGTGACAGCAACAAGGTGTCTAAGCAGCCAATCAAAACGCAGAATTCTCACAGACAACAAACCAGGAAGTGAGTAAGCTCTTAAAATTCTAACTTTTTAACAACATTGGAGGGAGCAAAACAAAGATTGGGGCTTTCACATGGGGAAGGCAAACTGAAATAAAGATGAACAAACTTTTTTTAAAAAGTAAGCTTTTTTTTAAAGTTTCTTAATTTTATTTTTTATTAAAATAGATTAATTTGACACTGCACAAGATTAAAATTTGTTTTTTAGGGCCATAACCTTTGTTTAGCTGTCAACACGCTGTTACAACCCCAGTTACACCTAATCCCTTTGGGTCTAACTTTTAATGGAGTATTTAACAACATAATTACTGCGGAAGAGCCAAAGTTTGTGGCAGTTTCCATGATTGGAGAGATTTCACTGATTGCCGGCTCTGTGGAGGGGAGGGGGCACAGCACAGCCTGTGGAGGAGCAGTGAATGACTGACCGTAACTTCAGGATTTCCGCGGTAAGCTGCACATGCGCTAAATCCAGAAGTTGCAGTCAGTTTCAAAGGCGAAATGACGGCGAACGCTGCCAGTTTGCCGTCATCAGGACCGCAAATTCCGGGCTGTTCTTTTTCAAAATCAAATAATTTCAAAGAACCGTGGCAGGGATATTGTTCCTACCAACCCAAGCACATGCTCCCTCATACTGTGAGTTAATGAAGGGATTAGGTTGTCAACAGAATCAGAATAAAATGTAGTCAATCTGTAATTTCTTGCGTCAAATACAATACAGGTAGACTATCCTTTATCCAAAAACCTCGGGACCAGCCGTGTTTCGGTTTTAGGAAAATTTCGGTTTTCGGAAGGTGCGCGAAAACACTTCGGTTTTCAGAGGTAATTCGGTTTTCGGGAGTGCGGATAAAGGATACACTATCCCTTATCCGAAAATAACGACTATAAATACTGTAGTTACAGGGATAAATACTGTAGTACAGTTTATTTGTAAGGAAAACATTCAGTAAAACTTCAAACATGTACAGGTACAAACTAAGCTAAATACCTGTACATAAACATGCAATAAAGGTACATTACATCTGGCTTGAGGATCTTGGAGAAGAGGGTACATCAGTGTTGTCATCATTGTCATCAGGTTGGAGTTGGACATCTGAAGATGGGCCAGGATCAGGATTCTCAAGTGATGAAGCAGCATTACATCTGGCTTGAGGATCTTGGAGAAGAGGATACATCAGTGTTGTCATCATTGTCATCAGGTTGGAGTTGGACATCTGAAGATGGGCCAGGAACAGGAATCTCAAGTGATGAAGCATGACTACGACAGACGGCCTTTTTAAAGACTTCTTCCAGTGTCATCTGTCTCATTAACATTGGTTTCTGTCTAAGCAGTCTCTCTTTAATTGAGTAAAATTGCATAATCTCTTGCTCACTGATAAATGCACGTTTTTCAAGGCCAGCAATTAACTGATCACACATTGTCACCATATCGTCTATGGGGATTTTTTCACCTGTGTTCACAATGTCATCATCATCATCACTACTGTCCTCATGCTTGTCTTTATTTAACACCATTTCAGCAATTTCCCCATCACTCAACGAATTCACAACAGGTGCATCTTTGTCAATGTTCAGCACTTCTTCGATGTCAGCTTCCTCTAACGTATTTACACTTTCGGATGATAAACCTTTGGCGTAAGTGAGGAGGTTTGATATCATCATCTTCTCCTGACTGACAGGAAATCCTTCAAACTCGTCATCTGCAGGTCCATCTTCATGAAACATCGTTGAAGGCCAAAGTCTGTGCCAAGCATTTTTTAATGTTGGTTTGTCAACATCGTTCCAAGCATTAGCAACTGCATAAATGGCATCCTTAACATTGAATTCTTTCAGGAAGCTTTGGATTCCTTCGCCTCTGTTGATTGCATCAAGCATAGAGTTCAAAAAAACGTCTTTATACTTGCTCTTCATGGAGCGTAAAATTCCTTGGTCACAAGGCTGTATTAAAGATGTCACATTAGGGGGAAAGTTAATGCCGAAAACATAACTTTTCACAAGAAGTTCAGGAGGGGGATGTGCGGAGCAGTTGTCCAGGAACAATAAAATTTTGCAGTTTTCTTCCAGTCCAACTTGCCTGCAATGAGCTCGTGTCGCTGGTACGAAGTGGTTATTGAACCAGTGAGAAAATATTCCTCTGGTTACCCCTGCTTTCCTGCTCGCATAATAATGCACAGGTAAATTGCATACACCTTTCAAACATCTCGGATGTTGGCTTTTTCCAATCACTACCAACTTTAACTTGTGTGTGCCTGCAGCATTGGCACACCCAAGAACAGTCAACCTGTCCTTAGCATCCTTAAAACCTGCTGGTGCACTCTCATCAGCCGTTGCTAATGTTTTTCTAGGAACGTAGCGCCAGAACAGAGCTGTTTCATCAGCATTGTAAATTTGTTCAGGACCGAGGTTTTCATCCGATATTATTTTTGCAAACTCATCTATGTAATTTTCAGCTGCTTCATGATCAGCAGAAGCTTTTTCACCACAGATTTTCAGATATCTTATACCATGACGCTTCTTAAATTTATGCAGCCAACCTTCTGAATATTCACACTCAACTTCAATGTTCAGTTCTTCATGGTATATTCTAGCTTGCTTCATGACCATCAAACCAGTCAGTGGCACACGTTCACCTCTGCGTTGTCGAATCCACTCAATCAGCACACGGTCAAGATCTTCATTTTTTGCCCTATGCAATGTTTTCCTAATTTTCATTAGTTTATGGTCATCACTGTCAGTGTAAAATTTCAACAACTTGTCTTTCTGTTTCTTTAAGTCATATACGGTGGTACTTCCCACACCATATTCTTCAGTAAGATGTCGCACAGACACACCACGATCAAGCTTCTGCAATAACTCCACTTTCTGCGATATCGATAATGAGCGATGCTTCCTTCTCTGCTTCTCACTGTTACCCATTGGGGTATCTGCAGCTCTTTTTAGCATTTTCACAAATTGTTAAAAGCCAGCAAATATCTAAGAGAGCAGCAAATATCTAAGAGAGCTGCAAATATCTAAGAGAGCTGCAAATATCTAAGAGAGCAGCAAATATCTAAGAGAGCAGCAAATAGCAGCAAATATCTAAGAGAGCAGCAAATATCACACAGAGCAGCATAACACCTGCGTGGGTCAAGCATCGGCAGCGTCGGGTCATGCTTTGCGCCACTTTCGGCTTTCAGAGGTTTTCTGGTTTCGGATGTGTGGATAAAGGATGGTTCACTATCTCTTATCCGAAATTGGGTGGGGTTCGGCGGGGGTGGGGTACGGCGGGGGGGTCGGGGGTCGGTGGGGGTCGGGTTCGGCCGGGGGGTCGGGGGTGGGGGTCGGCGGGGGTCGTGGTCGTGCGCATTTCGGTTTTCAGAAGTCATGCTTTGCTCCACTTTCGGCTTTCAGAGGTTTTCTGGTTTCGGATGTGCGGATAAAGATTTCGGTTTTCAGAAGTGCGGAAAAATGCTACACTATCCCTTATCCGGCTAGGCCTGCAAGTCGTGCGCCACTCTGGTCATGTCGTGCGCACGACTTACGCTGACCGAAAAAACCTTCGGTTTTTAGAGGGTTTCGGTTTTCGGAAGTCCGGATAAAGGGTAGTCTACCTGTAGCACTAAATGGAACATCTTAGATAACACTCAAGATGATAGCAGCATTCCCTCTCAATAAAAAATAACATGAGGGAGTGTGGCATAGTGAATAAGTAGTGTCCTTTCATCACCAGGAACTACTGGGATGAAAGTCTCCAATCTATTGGCTGTAAGGGTTGACAGTGAAAAGAGTCTGGTTACCCGCAATACGCTTCTAATGAGTTTGAATCCATGAAACAAGTCTACCCATAAATTGGCATTAAGTAGGATCATAAATTAATCTCATTCAAAGGGGCCCCAAGGATGGCTAATGTGGCAAATAAAAGTGTTACACTGGTGCAGTAATGAGTGTTCTACTGGAATTGGGATTAAGAAACACTGTTAAGGCAAAGGAAAATGATCCTTTGCCTGCATCTAACCAATACTGCACCCGCCCTGGGGATTCTCACCTCTGCCCCACAGCACTAACATCTCTTATCTTCAATGTGGAAAATCCACTAAAAACTCCAACAATAATTTTTATGACAACTTAAACAAATATTATAAAGAAATATTATACTTGACTGGGCCTTTCTCTTTTTCTGTTTTATACAAAGCGACAATAAATAGATGGATTGATTGATACAAAACATACAAGGTACAAAGCATATTTTCAAAGCTGCTGGGAGCATTCTGTATTCATAGGGTGAATAGTGATGGATGAGTAGTCTAGTAACTCAATAGGATGTAGCTAATGGAATGATTAACACTGTACTTAAACAAAGTGTAAAATATGCATTGTGCAGAGACACTAACTCAGCTTTGTTCTGACACAGGGTGTCACTGCGATACACAATTACAAGGCTTAATAGCATTGCCCTGAGGAGCTTGCTTTTGTAATAGGGATTTTTGCTGTCAAACCAGTGCCCCACTTTGAATTATATCAGTTAATAATAGTTTGAAATGCACATATATTTTGTGAAAATCTGATATAAGAAAACTTGTACTAGTTTTACCATGTCATTCTTGCTATAGTCATTCCTATTGAATGTAAATGAAGTTGTAGTCAGATTTTGTTTTTCTCTGAAACAATATATGATATAGGACAGGATTCCATTAAATTACATTTTTATTTATTTGCTGCATTTTATAAGATCAAAGGTATGTGTTTCCCGTAGGGTTGAGCTCTTCAAGTTACAGCAGCCTTTGAGCACCACATTTAGATTATACAAAGATGCCATTTTATTATGGCATTATATAAAATATAGACAGACGTTGTAGTTGGCGCTTGGTTTTATAAAATTCCCTTCAACTGTGTTTACTGCATTTGTTTTCGAGGTTTGTACAGAGGCAGGTGTATTATGGCTGAATTTTAATGCCATATGCGAGGGCTGATTGCTGGACCAGAAGGGAAAATCTAAAGTGACCCAAATCAACCAATTCTGATTTATTAAGGAAAAATAAATCCTTAATCTGGATTTTGTAGCAGTTATCCTTTTTGAATGGTATACCCCATCACAAAGCGATATATGTGCCTGACATTTGTTTGCTATGTTCAAATGGGCCTCCATCATGGGAAGTCTCACAGGTGAGAATGTCTCTGGCTGGGACGCTGGCCTTTGACATTTACAATGAGGAAGCATAACCTCTGTAGCAAAATCATAAATGTGTTTACAAAAAATGAGCTTAAGATTTTGCAGCTATTTATTTTAGCGTCTGTTACTGTAATAAAAACAGAAATTGTTGGAATTATACTGAGAAAGATAATAGGGCCGATTTTCCCTGCAGGCAGTGAGTGGGAAAATCAGGCCACCCACCTAATGTTATCAGTCTGAGGTCTGCACCATTTTGACGGTCGGGCCTCATATAAATTTCATTGGCAGGCTGCCCATGTATTTCCAGCAGTGATGGGCAGCCCACCGGGAGGGGGCGATTTCCGGTGAGCCCGGCACCCATTTAAAGAGTGAATACACCTCTTAAAGTTAGGGGTCATTCTGCTCAGTGGGAGGATTCTGCACTTCCAAACGCCTCAGGCACCTGGATTCTCTGATACAGCCGTGGAGGTGCTAATGCAGCGGGTCAGGGCGCGTAGACAGGTCCTGTTTCCCTCAGATGGCTGAAAGGTGCCCAAACAGATGCTGCAGCAGGCCTAGAGGGAGGTGGCCGACAATGTCAATGTCTGCACCATCACCTCCAGGACGTGGGTTCAGTACCGGAAACGCTTCAACAACCTGATCTGGACAGCAAGGGTGAGCATGAGGTCTTCCTAGCTCTATTTCTATCCATTATATTGGGCCACAGCACTTCCCTCTGCCAACGCCAACTCCCGCCGCCCCAACCCTAAACACTTCCCTCCCCGCACCACATACTTCACCATTCACAAGGGGACACTGTACCAATGCTCTTCATTCCAATCATACACTCACCTGTTGCAGCCCTTGCATCAGGCACTAACAGCATTCTACTTTTACCTGGTGGCAACTGGTAAGCATTTAGTGCTGACTGCTTTCTCATTTCACAGCAGAGCCATTTTCTTCAACATGGCCAGCTCCCCATCCTGCTTGCACCTTGCTGCTTCTCAGCCTCAACATGCACACTATATGAAGCTGACTCACACATCTGCACAACCCCATTCAACAGTCACTCATTAATTCTCTCCCTCTTTTTCTTCAGGAGCAGGTGGTTCACAATAACCACGCGGGGACCAGAACCGGAGGAGGCCCAGCCTCCATCCACGCCCTCACCCAGATGCATGAGAAAGCTATGGACATCATTGTGACAGGCATAGCAAGGACCAATGCAGACAGTGAGGCTGGAGGCCACGCACAGCTGGGTGTCTGCCTATTACTTGTACCTTTTCTCTTTCCTCAAGCAATCACTCATTCAGACACTGTGGCAACCTGATGCTGCATTGTGCTGCCAATCGTCTGCTCCTACCTAGCTTTCCTATGCCATGCTAACCCTTGTCCCTCTCCAATTATTCTAGGTTCATCTGAACTCCTGGAGCCTGCAGAACAACACTCGTAGGAGGGCAATGCTCCTGAAGAAGCACCGGCATTCGCTCCATCCCTCTCAAGCACCAACACAGAAATGGGCACCCGGGTGGGATAGATAGCGAGTTCGAGATGTCTGCGCCTGATAAATCACACAGCACAAAAGAGCAGGGGTAGGGCCGAGTAGAAAGTGCCCAGGAGACTGCTCACTGGAGGGTAAGCACGTGTCCTGGCTCCGATGAGGGTGAAAGGAATGGTGACTTTAGGGGAACCAGCCTTAAAAAAAAACTGCTTTCTACACATAGGGAATTGCATGAGGTACTGGACAACCTGTCTAGGAGCTGTCACTTCATGTCTGAGAATATGGAGGAGTCTGCTTCTAGCTTGTGTATCATTCTGGCCCAGGACATTAGCACTCTGTGAGCTACAGGGGTATGGTAGCATAGTGGTTATGTTACTGGACTAGTAATACAGAGGCCTGGACTAATGATCCGGAGGCGTGAGTTCATAATCCCACCACGGCAACTGGGGAATTTAAATTCAGTTAAATTAACAATGTGATTATTTGCACTCAATCCGGTCGCGCTATCGCGGTACAATATATGAGGAAGCTGGAAGTGGGGCCGAACCACGTTGCCGGGCTTGGGGCTTCTGCCTGCCACTCAAGCCTGAGCCTGTTACTAGGGCTTTTGGGTTACCTTTCCAAAATCAATGACTGAAGGAGCCTCCAGGATTTTTGCCCAGAATATCGCTGTTATTATCTACACTAACATTTTTGCAGCCTTCAGAGAGAGAGGGGGGATCGGAGGATGAGAGAGAGGGGGGTGGGGGAAGTGTGAGAGGAAGGGGAGAGAGAGGGGGGTGGGGGAAGTGTGAGGAAGGGGAGAGAGAGGGGGGAGAGAGAGAAAGAGAGAGAGAGAGGGAGAGAGAGACACGAGGGGAGAGAAAGAGAGGAGGGGAATATAGGGGAGAGAGAGAGAGGGAGAAGGGGAGAGGAGGTCAGGACCTCGGGGAGGGGGGTAAATAGAACGGAGGGCACAGTGAGGCGGGGGGAAGAACATGATCCAGGTCTAAAGTGGGGGGAAGAGAGCGAAACACGATCCAGATGGCAAGACGGTTCACATTCTCCCAACCCCATCCCTTTTACCCCCGCACCATGTTCTCCTCCTCCCCCTAGACCTGGTGCATTTCTCGGAAAGCTTGGTGCATGTGTGGCAAGTGTCATCATTGGACTGGATGAAATCCGGAAGTCATGACACTGTCACTATTCTCTTCATACCCAATAAACCTGTTAACAATCCATGACCCATACACATTGCCGCATCTTTTGCGGGGTGGGGGGGGGTGGGGGGAGGTCAGAAACTTGATGGGTGGAGGAACTTGGAACTTGGGCAGGAGGAGGTCAGGAATCCGGGGGGGAAGGGGGGAGGAACTTGGCCAGAGAGAGAAGGTTAGGAACTTGGGTGGGACATGAAGGTCAGGAACACGGTGAGGTCAGAAACTTGGGGCGGGGGGAAAAGGTCAGGAACTTGGGTAGGCGGAGAATGTCAGAAACTTTGGGGGAGGTCAGGAACTTGGGCAGTGGGAGAAGGTCTTAACCCACAAGGGTGAGGCTGTTCTTCCTGCAGTAGGCAGTCAGAATGGCTCAAATTACACTTTGCAAAGTAATTGATTATGTAACATAGAAACATAGAAGATAGGAGCAGGAGTAGGCCATTCGGCCCCTCGAGCCTGTTCTGCCATTTAATGAGATCATGGCTGATCATCCAAATTCAGTACCGTGTCCCTGCTTTCTCCCCATATCCCTTGATCCATTTAGCCATAAGAAATATATCTAACTCCTTCTTTAATATATTTAATGAATTGGCCTCAACTGCTTTGTGTTTTAGAGAATTCCACAGGTTCACCACTCTCTGGGTGAAGAAATTCCTCATCTCAGTTCTAAATGGCTTACCCCTTATCCATAGACTGTGATCCCTGGTTCTGGACTCCCCCACCATCGGGAACATCCTTCCTGCATCCAGTCTGTCTAGTCCTGTTAGAATTTTATAAGTTTCAATGAGATCCCCTCTCATTCTACTAAACTCTAGCGAATATAAGCCTAATCGACCCAATCGCTCTCCATACGTCATTCCAGCCATCCCAGGTATCAGTCTGGTGAATCTTCGCTGCACTCCCTCCATGGCAAGAACATCCTTCCTCAGATAAGGTGACCAAAACTGCACACAATACTCAAGTTGTGGTCTCACCAAGGCCCTGTACAATTGCAGCAAGACATCCTTGTTCCCATACTCGAATCCTCTCGCTACGAAGGCCAACATACCATTTGCCTTCTTAACCGCCTGCTGCACCTGCATGCTTACCTTCAGCGACTGGTGCACAAGGACACCCAGGTCTCGTTGCACTTCCCCTTTTCTCAATCTATTGCCATTCAGATAATAATCTGTCTTCCTGTTTTTGCCACCGAAGTGGATAACCTCGCATTTATCCACATTATACTGCATTTGCCATGCATCTGCCCAATCATCCAACCTGTCCAAATCATACTGGAGTTTCTCTGCATCCTCCTCACAGCACACACGCCCACCCAGCTTTGTGTCGTCTGCAAACTTGGAGATATTACATCTAGTTCCCTCGTCTAGATCATTTACATATATATTGTGAATAGCTGGGGTCCTAGCACCGATCCCTGCGGTACCCCACTAGTCACTGCCTGCCACTCGGAAAAAGACCCGTTTATTCCAACTGTTTGCTTCCTATCTGCCAACCAGTTCTCTATCCAAGTCAGTACCTTACCCCCAATCCCATGTGCTTTAACTTTGCACGCTAATCTTTTATGCGGGACCTTATCGAAAGCCTTCTGAAAGTCCAAATGCACCACATCCACTGGTTCTCCCTTATCTATTCTACCAATTGCATTCTCAAAAAATTCCAGTAGATTAGTCAAGTATGATTTACCTTTTGTAAATCCATGTTGACTTTGTCCAATCCTGTCACTGTTTTCCAAGTGCTCTGCTATTACATCTTTTATAATGGACTCTAGCATTTTCCCCACTACTGATGTCAGGCTTACCGGTCTATAATTCCCCGTTTTCTCTCTACCACCTTTTTTAAATAGTGGGGTTACATTAGCTACCCTCCAATCCATGGGAACTGTTCCAGAGTCTAGAGAATTTTGGAAGATGACCAGCAATGCATCTACTATTTCTAGGGCCACTTCCTTAAGTACCCTAGGATGTAGATTATCAGGCCCTGGGGATTTATCGGCCTTCAATCCCGTCAATTTCCCTTACACCAAATACTGATTTCATTCAATTCCCCCCTCTCATTAGACCCTATGTTTCCCCGACATCTCTGGGCGGTTATTTGTGTCCTCCTTTGTGAAGACAGAACCAAAGTATGTATTTAATTGATCTGCCATTTCTTTGTTCCCCATTATAAATTCCCCTGATTCTGACTGCAAGGGACCAACGCTTGACTTCACCAATCTTTTTCTCTTCACATATCTATAGAAGCTTTTACAGTCAGTTTTTATGTTCCCTGCAAGCTTATAATGTAGGCAGGGAGGATCTAATTACACATTCCAGTGAAACTGCTGGGTGTATCTTGTCCTCCAAGGGGACCAATCAGAACTTTAGTGTTGCGAAGAGACACATCCTAAAATTAACTAAATAAATCTGGAATAAAAAGCTAGTATCAGTTATGGTAACCATGAAACTACCGGATTGTCGTAAAAACTCATCTGATTCACTAATGTCCTTTAGGGAAGGAAATCTGCCATCCTTACCCGGTCTGGCCTATATGTGATTCCAGACCCACAGCAATGTGGTTGACTCTTAACTGCCCTCTGAAATGGCCTATCAAGCCACTCAGTTGTATAAGGCGGCTCACCATCACCTTCTCAAGGGCAATTAGGGATGGGCAATAAACGCTGGCCTTGCCAGCGATGCCCACATCCCAATGAATAAAAAAAATGGAGCATGTGGTCACCTTTATGGACGCTACAGCCAGGCCCTCAAATTATAATTCTGTGTCACCAGCTCTAGCTCAAACTGGTGCCATTCAGGTACTGGGTTTCCCTGGGATTTGGGATGGGGTCAGTGGTATGTGGATGTCCTGCCCTGCAGCACTTCTGGCAGTGCATTATCAGCCTAGACATTTCAAGGCCAAGGTCTCTGAAGTAAGTCAATTGACAGAGTTCAATTATCTCAATTCCAGAACTATAGGCCCTGGATTTTATTTTTGGATATGTATGGGCCTACTACTGGAGTAGAACAGTTATAACAGTGCTATGGTTTTGAATATCTTCAGCTTAACCAATTCAGTCAGTCAGCTGGTCTTTAGTCAAAGAGATTTAATACAAGAACTACCATGAACAAGTATTAAGATCTATAGCTTAAGAGCTGCTAACAGTCTGTGCAGTCAGCACATGTCTCACGGACATTCTCTTCCCACCCACAATACACAAATACCTTCACTTCCTGAGTTCACAAGGAGGTCATATTTTGTTTTCTTAAAGTGACAGTTAATACTACAGTATGAAGGAGAGCGAGGAGCACCACGGGAGTGGCCCCAAGAATTTAAACCGAGGCGTGGCGGAGCAGCAGAGAGAGAGGTGAACGGCACGGGGGGAAAAAAAAATCGCAAATTGACATCACAGCACAAGAAGGAGCAGCAAGGGTAAGTTTACAGGTAAACATTTTAAGTTAACCTACCTATAACTTAAACTAGTTTGAGTAATTAGTTTTAAAAAACTGAAAATATGCTAAGTTAATTAAACAAATAGGGGGGAAAATTCAGTTGTTTGCGCCTCCCGTTAGTGCCTTAAGAGGGTGCCAATTGGGGCGCAAAGCAACTAGAGGCCGGGCGCGGCGGTGTTTGTGCCGCTCGTGAAATTAACTAGACATTTTGTGGCAGCGCCAAACACTACCGCCACGGTCTCCTGCGCCGGCAGATTATGACATCGGTCGAGTGCGCAACGCCCCGTTAGCGCCCCGGACTGGATATTGAGTGGCGCCCCCTGCCTTACCGCCTGCCGCTAGCAACGACAGGTTGAGGGGAGCGTTATGCTGTCCGAAAGGGACTAGGGGAGCGCTATCTAAAGGCGACCGCTTACTGCCTTTTTTTGTTGGTGACATTTTTGCACCACGCATTCTGAGAGAGAGAGAGAGAGAGAGAGACTTCTGGAGAGATTCAACACTGTATGAAGGAGTTTTGAGTACTGAGCAGCACTTTGCAGGTTTATTTTGTTTTGCCCTTCCTTGCTTCGCCAGCGCTCTGAGGTAGCGCTTCGCTCCTCGGCCTCTGCGCCTTAAGACAGGTGTGAAGCGCCTGATTTAGCGCTCCAATCACCTCCAGGGGTGATAAAAGCCAAGTTTGCTGTCGGAGGCGATAATTAGCGCCAGGCGCTAAATTTTGCGCACCACCTATAATGGCGCCCCAAATGGGGCGGTACCGAATTTTTCCCCCATAAACTTTAATTAAATAAATAAAACAAGTTTAGATACAGATGCCAGTGCAGGTGGTGTGCCGCAACGGCAGCATGTGGGACAAAAGCAAAATACTGCGGATGCTGGAAATCTGAAATAAAAACAGATAATGCTTGAAATACTCAGCAGGTCAGGCAGCATATGTGGAGAGAGAAACAGAGTTAACATTTCAGGTCGATGACCCTTCATCAGAACTGGAAAAAGCTGGAGATGGAACAGGTTTTTAAGCAAGTGCAGGGGCAGAGAAAGGGGGGAGGGGAGGAAAGAACAAAAGGGAAGGTCTGTGATAGGATGGAAGGCAGGAGAGATTAAAAGACAAAAGGGATGATGGTGCAAGGCAAAAGGAGATGGTAATGGGATAAGTTAAGAAACAAAAGGTGGCTCTAGGTGAAGTGTAAATGGCGATGGCAGAATGAAAGACAGCTGCCATGTGAGAGAGAGAAAAAAAATGGTAAACAAAGATAGGGGCAGAGATTATGGTCTGAAATTGTTGAACTCGATGTTCAGTCGAGAAGGCTGTAAAGTGCTTAATCAGAAGATGAGGTGCTGTTCCTCGAACTTACACTGAGCTTCATTGGAACAATGCAAGAGGCCGAGGACAGTGAGGTCTGAGTAGGAATGGAGCAGTGAATTAAAGTGACAGGCGACCGGAAGCTCGGGGTCACCCTTACGGACTGAACGGAGGTGTTCCGCAAAGTGGTCACCCAATCTGCGTTTGATCTCCCCAATGTAGAGGAGACCGCATCGTGAGCAGCGAATACAGTATACTAAATTGCAAGAAGTACAAGTAAATCGCTGTTTCATCTAGAAAGAGTGTTTGGGGCCCTGGACAGTGGGAAGCGTGGAAGTAAAAGGGCATGTGCTACATCTGTGCTTGCACGGGAAGGTGCTGAGTGAAGGGGAAGGGGTGTTGGGTGTGATAGAGGAGTGGACCAGGGTGTCGTGGAGGGAGCGGTCATTTCGGAATGCTGAAAGGGGAAGTGAGGGGAAGATGTGTTTGGTGGTGGGATCATGCTGGATGTGGCGGAAATGGCGGAGGATGATCCCTTGAATGTGCAGGCTGGTGGGGTGAAAGGTGAGGACAAGGGGAACCCTATTGTGGTTCTGGGAGGGAGGGGAAGGGGTGAGAGCAGAAGTGCGGGAAATAAAACAGACATGGTCCAGGGCCGTGTCAACCGCAGTAGAGGGGAATCCTCGATTGAGCAAAAAGGAAGACATGTCGGAAGCACTGGCACTGAGCTTAAATAAAGGAGACTCTGAAGGTATGAGAGCAGAGTTGACTAAAGTGGACTGGGAAAAAAGATTAAAGTGTAAGACGGTACAAGAGCAGTGGTCTACATTCAAGGAGATATTTCACATCTTTCAAGATAAATATATTCCACTGAGGAAAAAGGGGAGTAAAAGAAAAGACAGCATCCGTGGCTTAGTAAAGTAATAAAGGATAGTATCCGACTGAAAACAAGGGCATATAAAGTAGCCAAATCTAGTGGGAGGATAGAAGATTGGGAAGCATTTAAAAGCCAGCAAACAATAACTAAAAGATTAATTAAGAAAGGGAAGATAGATTATGAAAGTAAACTAGCAAAAAATATAAAAACAGATAGCAAGAGTTTCTACAGCTATATAAAAAGAAAAAGGGTGGCTAAAGTGAACGTTGGTCCCTTAGAGGATGAGACCGGGAAACTAGTGGTGGGGAACATGGAGATGGCAAAGACGCTGAACAAATATTTTGTATCAGTCTTTACAGTAGAGGACACTAAAAATATCCCAACAATGGACAAACAGGGGGCAATGGGGGGGGGGAGGAGCTAAACACGATTAAAATCACTAAGGAGATGGTACTCGGTAAAATAATGGGACTTAAGGCGGATAAATCACCCGGACCTGATGGCCTACATCCTAGGGTCTTGAGAGAAGTGGCGGTAGGGATTGTGGATGCATTGGTGATTATTTTCCAAAATTCCCTGGACTCAGGAAAGGTCCCGGCAGATTGGAAAACTGCTAATGTGACACCCTTATTTAAGAAGGGAAGTAGACAAAAAGCAAGAAACTATAGACCAGTTAGCCTAACATCTGTGGTTGGCAAAATGTTGGAGTCCATTATTAAGGAAACAGTAACAGAGCATTTGGATAAACATAATTTAATAGGACAGAGTCAGCATGGTTTTATGAAGGGGAAGTCATGTTTGACAAATTTGCTCGAATTCTTTGAGGACGTAACATACAGGGTGGATAAAGGGGAACCAGTGGATGTAGTGTATTTGGACTTCCAAAAGGCATTTGACAAGGTGCCACACAAAAGATTACTGATCAAGATAAAAAATCACGGGATTGGGGGTAATATTTCATTATTCCAAGATGGCGCCCGAGACGGTCCGGTGCTAGCGCGCTCTCCCTGCTTTGGGCGGCCCGCTCTCGCCGCTCGCTCCCACAACCAGAGCGAGGTGTTCGGCGAGTCGGGTGGAGGCAGCACAGCGCGGCAAGCAGCAGCAGCCACGTCGACCCGCTAGGGCACGTCGGCCGGCCGCTCCTCAGCGGGAAGGGATTCCGACTGGGAGGAGGGGAGCTGAGCATGGCGGCCAGAGGCTGGACCAGAAGCGGGAGAAGCAGGCCTGGGCCATCGGACCGTGGAGCCGGCGACGGTGAGGTGGAGGCCGCGGCGACCGGAGGATGTGTTCGGCGAGTCGGGCGGAGGAGCGCAGCGCATCGGGACGCAGCAGCGGACTCGACGACTCGCAGTCCAACTGGGAGGAGGGGAGCCGGGAATGGTGGCCAGAGGGTGAGCAGGAGAAGCAGGCCACCGCACGTGGAGCCGAGCCGGCAACAGTGGGGAGGACGGAGCGGCTGAGGGACATCGTGCTCCCACTGCCACTGGATGCCAAAGAATTGACTTTCTGAACACGGCGCTGTAAAAATAGCTGACGTGTCTCTGTGAGCTCCCACAGCTTTATTGTGGGAGTGATTGGGGAGTAAGCATTCCATTGTACTAGTTACATATGGCAAATAAAGAATCTTGAATCTTGAATCTTGAATCTTGAATATACTGACATGGGTGGAAGATTGGCTATCTAACAGAAAACAAAGAGTTGGGATAAATGGTTCGTTCTCGGGCTGGCAATCAGTAACTAGTGGTGTTCCGCAGGGGTCAGTGCTGGGACCCCAACTCTTTACAATCTATATTAACGATTTGGAGGAAGGGACCGAGTGCAAAATATCCAAGTTTGCCGACGATACAAAGATGGGAGGGAAAGCAGTGAGTGAGGAGGACATAAAAAAACCTGCAAAAGGACATAGACAGGCTAAGTGAGTGGGCAGAGATTTGGCAGATGGAATATAATATTGGAAAGTGTGAGGTTATGCACTTTGGCAGAAAAAATCAAAGAGCAAGTTATTATCTAAATGGAGAGAAACTGCAAAGTGCTACAGTACAAAGGGATCTGTGGGTACTGGTGCATGAAACACAAAAAGTTAGTATGCAGGTACAGCAGGTGATCAGGAAGGCCAATGGAATCTTGGCTTTTATTGCAAGGGGGATGGAGTATAAAAACAGGGAAGTCTTGCTGCAGTTATACAGGGTATTGGTGAGGCCACACCTGGAATACTGCGTGCAGTTTTGGTTTCCATATTTAAGAAAAGATATACTTGCTCTCGAGGCGGTTCAGAGAAGGTTCACTCGGTTGATTCCGGAGATGAGGGGGTTGACATATGAGGAAAGGTTGAGTAGGTTGGGCCTCTACTCATTGGAGTTCAGAAGAATGAGAGGCGATCTTCATGAAACATATAAGATTGTGAGGGGGCTTGATCGGGTGGATGCGGTGAGGATATTTCCACTGATGGGTGAGACTAGAACTAGGGGGCATAATCTTAGAATAAGGGGCTGCCCTTTCAAAACTGAGATGAGGAGAAACTTCTTCACTCAGAGGGTAGTAAATCTATGGAATTTGCTACCTCAGAGAGCTGTGGAAGCTGCGACATTAAATAAATTTAAAACAGAGATAGACAGTTTCCTAGCAGATAAGGGAATTAGTGGTTACGGGGAGAGGGCAGGGAAGTGGACGTGAGTCTAGATTCGGATCAGCCATGATCCTATTGAATGGCGGAGCAGGCCCAAGGGGCGGTATGGCCTACTCATGCTCCTACTTCTTATGTTTCTTATGTTTAGTATGGAAGGTGGCATCGCCAGAGCAGATGCGGCGGAGACGGAGAAACTGGCAGAATGGAATAGAGTCCTTACAGGAAGCGGGGTGGGAGGAAGTGTAGTCCAGGTAACTGTGGGAGTCAGTGGGCTTGTAGTGAATGTTTGTCAATAACCTATCCCCAGAGATGGAGACAGAGAAGTCGAGGAAGGGGAGGGAAGAGTCAGAGGTGGACCATGTGAAGGCGAGGGAAGGGTGGAAATTGGAAGCAAAGTGAATGAAATGTTCTAGTTCATTTCCACCCTTCTCTCACCTCCCCTTTCAGCATTCCGAAAGGGCCACTCCCTCCGCGACACCCTGGTCCACTCCTCTTATCACCCCCAACACCCCTTCTCCTTCGCCTGGCACCTTCCCGTGCAAGCGCAGGAGATGCAACACATGCCCTTTTACCTCCTCCCTTCCCACTCTCCAGGCCCCCAAACACTCCTTCCAGGTGAAACAGCGATTTACTTCTACCTCTTGTAATTTAGTATACAGTATTCGCCGCTCACGATGTGGTCTCCTCTACATTGGGGAGACCAAACTGTAAAGTCTGTGGGTTGTTTAGTTAATTAATACACAGACTCCAAGAGTAACTTAAAACAGGACTTTACTATTCGAAGGTCGGGGCGAATCTGCCCAATAAATCCTGACACAACACTTATATACTGGTGTGGTCACCGTCGGTATTACAGTATACAGAAGCCAAACAAAGTAGTGCCACACCTAAAATAGTTCTCTTAAAGGTGAACGGTTACATACAATAGTTCTCTTAAAGGTAGACGGGTACATACACTACAATCCTCCCTTTTTAGCTTACAACATACTTATTCCCCATTAAACATAACATATAATCAACTTCATGTAAAACAATTCACAGATATAGTCTCTGCGGGAAACAGTTCACAGATTCAGTCTCTGCGGGAACAGTTCACAGATTCAGTCTCTGGTCTTGACTCGGTCCGAACAACATCTCTGTGGTGTAGCCGGTTCACATTTCTAGCGTGACTCATCCAATAGTCTTTTCCTTGGCTTAACAGCTTGAACTTCCGTCCTGCTGAACCAGCAGTGCTGACTTTTACAAACAGCTGGACTGCCTTGGTAATTTTTCCTACTTTCCAACTGATTTGGCCCCCTTCGTAGGGCCCACGTGCATGATCTGATAGAAGTGATAATGATTTAGATGGTTATCGTCTTCTGCTTTGTCTTTTTCTTTTCTGCTTCTTGGAGACTCTCGGGGCTCCCTTATCCGCTGCCAGCTGTAGCGCCACCATCTCCCTATGTTCCTTAGACTTTAAGTGCTTCATCCTGATTTCTGCACTTTGGGAGTTTTCATCACAAGCTGGGCAGACCAAGTCATCGTAATATTCCGTGTCACTCAACAGGTCATGGTAATATTCGGTGTCGTCCTGAGCTAGTCTAGCGAGAGGGCCTGCTACTTCTTCCTTACCCAACTGGACGTTAGCCGACTGTTGTTCCCTCCCTAGACATCTTTCCTGAAGAGACTTCTTCATGCGTTCATATTCATCCCGCTCTTCCTGGGTTTCTTGCCAATCCTTCACTAATGACCTCATTTGTGATTCCAATACTTCCCCTTCCATCGGGGATTGATTGATCGGGCTATTCAATCCTTCTACTGGAGCAGCTGTTTCAACATTCTGTAGTTCACATTGACGTGATTCAGCGTACTTTCGGCAGCCCAGTAAAATCTGTGTTGCAACCTCAACTATTCCCCAAACTTTTGAGAGCTCCGAACCCCTTCCCTTTGAAGATTGAAGCTCGTGTTCAAATGGTTCCCATTGCAGAGTCTTGTCTCTCAGCATATGAAGGAGTTGGCTGACCGTTAACTCTTCCACGGGGACCCTGTGGATCAGAGTCTTCTCCATTTCATCCACCTTTTCCTCCCATGCTTTCACCTTTTTTTCCTCTTGTACTTTGGCTTTAAGCGCTCGGAGAAGTTGCGCCTTGATGCTCTCTAGCTCATGTTCAGGGGCCATTCTTACAGTCTCTGTGTTTCTTACAGTTGCCTTTTCTTTCACTGAAAGAATTCCCCGTTGAATCTGTTCTTCAAGTTGTTGAACCTCGGTCATTGCCGCCTCATATTTGTCTTGGGTTTCCTTCAATATTTTTATGAGTTCTTGGACATCTTGACTTTCATGTTCTGCCATGATTTTCACCTCTAATTTCTCATCTATGGATGGAACTTCTACCGATGAGTCTGTCTTGGCCTTGAGCTCATTAAGAATTTCCTGCAGCCTTTGGACTTCTTGTTCATGTTCAACCTTTAGTTGCTCATATGCTTCCACTGAAACTAGCTTTCGGGAGGTTGCCGAGTTAACCCCCTCCAGGATTGTAGCCTGGGCCTGTTCATACTGTTCCTTCAACTTCTCAAACTCTGCTTGTAAGGAGTCGTAGAGAAGAACTGGAATAAAATCCTGGCTTCCTGAAGATTCCTCTTCATTTGCTTCTTTCTGCAAATATTCTAACTCCTGAACATCATAAGGGAGATGTGATCGGTGATTGGTCACGATGGCTCTATGGTCGCTCTCTGCTTGAGCTAGCTGCTTCTGTTGTCTTTCCAGATTCCCCCATTCGGTGTCATAGAACTTTTTCATTGTTTTCATCTCTTGTACGAGACGGTAACTCAATTGTTCTAATTGTTGTCGTTGTTCGGTGGAGATCTGTTCTGAAACTTTGTTCTTCTCTGAAGCATAAGCCTTTCTGCATGCCTTCGTTTTTCCAACCTTAGTCGGCAAGTCCATTTTAGCCTTGTCTTTCACATTTGGGTTGGTCTTATCGTCATCCGATTCAGAATCTGAGCTGATTGTCTGCACCGAGTCCTCACTCGTTATGGCTTTTAGATAGTGCCATTCCATGTCTATTTTCTTGATCCACTCCCGTCCTAGAAGTGGTGGTCCTCCCTCAGGTAGTACGTATAAGTTCATTCTTGGGTGTTCTTTACCCCTATCTCTCACCTTGACTCTTATCTTTCCCATGGGGTATACTTTATGCCCCGTGTATGTCTGCAATACGAACTTGGTATCCCTTAAGGGTATATGTGAGAATAGCTGGTGGTAATCCCTTCGATTTATGACTGATAGAGCTGATCCAGTGTCCAACTCCATTTTCACTTGGACTCCAGCTATTTTTAGCATGACCCAGATAGTTTGTAGGTCAGCTTCCTTACTCACATTGTGAATTCTCAGACTACCCAGCTCCTGGCCGTTTGGGTCTGAGTCCGAATTCTGTTCATCTGAACTCTTCTCAGCCACCTTGTGTACCTTCTTGTACTTTTCCTGTGATGGCTTCCTTTGGTTGTTGGTCCTTTGGTTGTTGGTCTTCTTCCCTGACCGGCATACCTTAGCTATGTGACCCAGTTTGCCACATTTCCTACATTCCTGGTTCTTAAACCAGCATTGGTTCTGGTCGTGTGTTGTCTTCCCACAACGATAGCATTTTGTTGTTGTCGAGGTAATTTGATCCACACTGAGTGCCGCTGTCTTTAGCTGCATTTCCGCAGTTCCCTTCGCTGCGGCTTCGTGCGATGCTGCAATAAGGACAGCCCTGTCAAGTGTAAGGTCGTTCTCTTTGAGTAGTCGCTTTTGCGTTCCTTCCTTTGCCAATCCACACACGAACTTGTCTCGCAATGCCTCTGTCAGATTCCCTCCAAACTGGCAGTATTTCGCTAGTCTACGCAGTTCGACCAAGTATTCTGCGTTGCTTTCGTCTTTCCATTGCGTTCTCGCATAGAATTTGAATCGTTCCGCCAACATCAACGGTGTGGGGTTCAAGTGATCCTTCAGAACAGTCACAATATCATTGAAAGTCTGATCCGCCGGTTTAGCTGGTGCTAGTAGATGCTTCAAGTGCCCGTATGTCTTCGCGCCCATCGAGTTTAGCAAGGTTATAGCTTTGTCATCTTCTTCTATTTTATTGGCCTCACAATAGATCTCAATGCGTTCCACATACGTGGCCCAGTCTTCTACCTCGGAATTAAAATCGTTGATGTTACCACGCTTAGGCATCTTCCTCTCTTCCTGATAACACCACGAATTATTTCTTTAAATTTTCTTTTATTTATTTATTTTTTTCCAAGATGGCGGTTCCCGCGAAAATGGCGGTTTCCCGCGCTTATCTTCTCTCCCCGCCCACTTCAATGGCGGTTTCCCGCTCCTGTCTTCTTCCCCGCCTAATGGCGGCTTCCCGCGTTTCTTCCCTAGCGGGAGGGGTACACTTTCCCCACGGGCGACGGCCGCTGGCTTTCAGGTTCACAGCCTGCGCGTCGGCTTCAGTGCTTTCCCTTTTCTCGGCAGGGCAACCGGCACTGGGTACACCCCGTTGACGGCGAACAGTTTCAGCCGCTGGGCTGGCTCTCGCTCAGTTCCCCTTGCTCGGGCTCTGTCTCTCTCCCGCTCGCTCGGCTCTACCGGCGCTGGGTACACCCCGTTGACGGAGAACAGTTTCAGCCGCTGGACTGGCTCTCGCTCAGTCTCCCTTGCTCGGGCTCTGTCTCTCTCCTGCTCGCTCGGCTCCCAATCGCGCCTCCCAGCCCGGTGCTTCCCTCCCCGGCTGCGGCTGAGTTTATCTCTTCCCGCGCCTACGTTCCCGGTCGCAGCGCTTCGTGGCTTCGGTCGCTGCCCGGCCTTTTTCGCCGGTCGCGGTCTAGCTGTCTCACGACGCCGTTGTGTTCCCCAGCCTGTCTGTACCGCGGCGTCCTTGCTCCACGCTGCCCCAGTCTCAGCGCCTCTGGACCCGACTTCTGTCCGGCTCCTTTCCCCCTCGACCGTGGTCGAGTGCACCGCCCTTATCCTCCGGTTATTCTTTTTACTTTCCCTTACTCACAGTCACCGTGGCCGCCTTGCTTCTCGTGCTGATCGGCTCACTCCTCACCGTGGCAGAAGGGACAGTCAGTGCCTGTTGCTGAGGGAAGTCGTTGTCTCTGAATTCTTCCTCCTTTCTAGCTCTGCAGCCTCGAGTTTTCTCCCAGCAGAATGACGAGGGCGGTTGCCTCTTCTCGACGCTCGTTAACTGCTTCAGAGGTATTGTTGCCGCAGGGTACGATCGGACTCGTCACCACTGTAAAGTCTGTGGGTTGTTTAGTTAATTAATACACAGACTCCAAGAGTAACTTAAAACAGGGCTTTACTATTCGAAGGTCGTGGCGAATCTGCCCAATAAATCCTGACACAACACTTATATACTGGTGTGGTCACCGTCGGTATTACAGTATACAGAAGCCAAACAAAGTAGTGCCACACCTAAAATAGTTCTCTTAAAGGTGAACGGTTACATACAATAGTTCTCTTAAAGGTAGACGGGTACATACACTACACAAACGCAGATTGGGTGATCGCTTTGCGGAATACCTCCGTTCAGTCCGTAACGGTGACCCCGAGCTTCCGGTCGCCTGTCAGTTTAATTCTCCGCTCCACTCCCACTCAGACCTTACCGTCCTCGGCCTCTTACACTGTTCCAATGAAGCTTAACATAAGCTCAAGGAACAGCACCTCATCTTTCGATTAGGGAATTTACAGCCTTCCGGACTCAACATCGAGTTCAACAATTTCAGACCATAACCTCTGCCCCTATCTTTTTTTTTCTCTCTCTCACATGGCAGTTGTCTTTCATTCTGCCATCAACATTTACATGTCATCTGGAGCCATCTTTTATTTCTTAACTTGTCCCATTACCATCTCCTTTTGCCTTGCACCATCATCCCTTTTGTCCCTTAATCTCTCCTGCCTTCCAGCCTATCACAGACCTTCCCTTTTGTTCTTTCCTCCCCTCCCCCCTTTCACTTGCTTAAAAAACAGTTCCATCTCCAGCTTTTTCCAGTTCTGACGAAGGGTCACCGAACTGAAACGTTAACTCTGTTTCTCTCTCCACAGATGCTGCCTGACCTGCTGAGTGTTTCCAGCATTTTCTGCAGCATTTGGGAGTTTGTGCGGAGTATCGCGATCCTGGACAAACACATCTGCAGTAAGTCTCTGCATCTTGAGGAACTTCAGCTCAGAGATGAGCTGGAGTCCGAGGTGCAGATATTGCAGGGTATCAGGGAGGGGGGGAAAGAGTTACCTGGACACTTTGATCCAGGAGGCAGTCACACCCCTTAGGTTAGGTAGTGGTACAGGTTTGGTTAGTGGACAGGGACAGGAGGGTGTGACTGCAAGTCAGGCAGGTAAGGGGACCGGAGGTGCAGTCCTGGAGGAGCCTCATCCTTTGCCCTTATCCAACAGATACGAGTTTCGTGATGCCTATGTGGATGAGGGCAAAATCTGCAGGGTGGATGAGCAAACTGACCACGGCACTGCGGTATAGGAGGCCATTCAAGTGGGGGGAGTGAAAAGGAATGTGGTAGTGCTAGAAGACAGTATAGTCATGCGGATAGATACTTTTCTCTGCAGTCGCGAGCGGGAGTTCGGAAGGCTGCGTTGCCAGGGTTAAGGATATCTCCTCACAGTTGGAGAATAACTTGTCGTGCTCCACGTAGGAACCAACGACATAGGTAGAACTAGGAATGAGGTTTCGCTGAGTGAGTTTGAGGAGCTAGGGTTGAAATTAAAATGCAGAACCTCACAGGTAATAATTTCTGGATTGTTACCTGAGCCACGCGCAAATTGGCATAGGGACAAACAGATTAGAAGGTTAAATGCGTGGCTGAAAGAGTGGTGTGGGAAGCAGGGGTTTTAATTCTTGGGGCACTGGGACCCATATTAGGAAAATAGGGAACTGTTCCATTGGGATGGACTTCACTTAAACTCGGCTGGGCCCAGTGTCCTGGCGAATCGAATAACTAGGGTGGTAGATAGGGCTTTAAACTAATGAAGGAGGGTGGGAGGATTCAAGAATGGGTAAATTCAAAAGCAGTAAGAGAAATGTCAAGGCTGTAGAGCAGAGTAGCAATTTGGGTAAAAATAAACAGAGTGGATCAGGAAGGGACAGAGAGCTTAACAAAGGTAAGAGGGCATTATTGACTAAGGTGACATCAGAGTAAAATAGAAAAAAGTTAAAGGTAAAGGCATTATATCTGAATGCGCAAAGCGTTCACAACAAAATAGATGAATTAATAGCACAGATAGATATAAATGGGTTTGATCTAATAACCATTACAGAGACATGGTTGCAGAGTGGCCAAGGTTGGGAACTAAATATTCCAGCATACTTGACTTTTAGAAGAGATACACATAATGGAAAAGCAGGTGGAGTAGCCCTGATAATAAATGATGGGATAAGGACAGTTGAGAGGAAGGATCTTAGCTTGAAAAATCAAGATATAGAATCACTTTGGGTGGAGCTAAAAAAACAAGGGGCAGAAAATATTGGTGGGAGTAGTTTATCGGTCCCCAATCAGTAGTTGTAGTGTTGGGCACAGTATAAATCAGAAAATTAGAGGTGCATGTAACAAGGGTAATACAGTAATCATGGGAGACTTTAACCTTCACATAGAATAGGCAAAACAAATTTGCAGTAATAGTGCAGAGGACGAGTTCATGAAATGCATTCAAGATAGTTTTCTAGATCAGTATGTTGAGGAACCAACGAGGGAACAGGCTATTTTAGATCTAGTATTGTGCAAGGAGACAAGGTTAATTAATAACCTTGTAGTAAAGAAGCATCTGAGGAACAGTGATCATAATATGATAGAATTTTATGTTGAGTTTCAGAGTGATTTAGTTAAGTCTGAAACTAGGTATGAGAGGCGAGTTGGCTAACGTAGGCTGAGAAACTAGATTAAAAGATATGACAGTCGATAAGCAATGGCACTTAAAGAAATAATTCATAATTCGCAACGAATATATATTCCCTTAAGGAATAAAAACCCCATGGGAAAAATGGTCCATGATGGCTAACAAGAGAAGTTAAAGATAGTATTAGATTAAAGGAAGAGGCCTATAATGTTGCCAAAAAGTGTAGTAAGCCTGAGGATGGGGAGGATTTTAGAATTCAGCAAAGGATGACCAAGAAATTGATAAAGAGAGAGGAAACGAACATGAGTAAACTAGCGAGAGACATAAAAACAGATTGTAAAAGCTTCTATAGGTATGTAAAAAGGAAGAGATTAGTGAAAGTAAACATGGGTCCCTTAGAGGCAGAGACATTATACTGGGGAATAAGGAAATGGCAGAGACATTCAACAAATGCTTTGTATCTGTCTTCACGGAAGAAGACACAAAAAACATTCTGGAAATAGTGGGGAACCAAGGATCTAGTGAGAATGACAAATTTAAAGAAATTAGTATTAGTAAATAAATAGTACTGGAGAAATTAATGGGACTAAAAGCCAACAAATCTGGTGGACCTGATGACCTACATTCTAGGGTTTTAAAAGAGGTGGCTACAGAAATAGTGGCTGCATTGACTTTGATCTTCCAGAATTCACTAGATTCTAGAACACTCCCCGCAGATTGGAAGGTAGCAAATTTAACATCACTATTCAAGAAAGGGGGGAGAGAGAAAACAGGAAACTATCAACCAGTTAGCCTGACATCAGTAGCAGGGTAAATACTAGATTCTATTATTAGGAATGTGGTAACAGGGCACTTAGAAAATCATAATATGATTAGGCAGAGTCAACACGGATTTATGAAAAGGAAATCGTGTTTGACAAATCTGTTACAGCTTTTTGAGGTTGTAACTAGCAAGGTAGATAATGGACAACCAGTGGATGTAGTGTATTTAGATTTTCACAAAGCATTAGATAATGTGCCACACAAGAGATTATTACACAAAATTAGTGCTCATGGGATTGGGAGTAATATATTAGCATGGATTGAGGATTGGTTAACGGACAGAAAACAGACAATCGGAATAAACAGGTCATTTTCGGATTTGCAGGCTGTAACTAGTGGGGTACCACAAGGATCAGTGTTTGGGCCTCAGCTATTTACAATCTATATCAATGACTTAGATGAGGGGACCGAGTATAATGTTTCCAAGTTTGCTGATGGTACAAAGCTAGGTGGGAATGTAAGTTGTGAGGAGGATGCAAAGAGGCTTCAAGGGCATATACACAGGTTAAGTGAGTGGGGAAGAACATAACAGGTGGAACATAATGTGGGAAATGTGAAGTTATCCACTTTGGTAGGAAAAATAAAAAAGCAGAATATTTTTTAAATGGTGAGAGATTGGGAAATTTTGGTAGCCAGAGGGACCTTGGTGTCCTTGTACACAAATCACTGAAAATTTACATGCAGGTACAGCAAGCAATTAAGAAAGCAAATGGTATGTTAGTTTATTACAAAAGGATTGGAATACAGTATACTAAATTGCAAGAAGTACAAGTAAATCGCTGTTTCACCTGGAAGGAGTGTTTGGGGGCTTGGACAGTGGGAAGGGGGGAGGTAAAAGGGCATGTGTTGCATCTCCTGCGCTTGCACGGGAAGGTGCTGGGCGAAGGGGAAGGGGTGTTGGGGGTGATAAAGGAGTGGACCAGGGTGTCGCAGAGGGAGCGGCCCCTTCGAAATGCTGAAAGGGGAGGTGAGGGGAAGATATGTTTGGTGGTGGGATCACGCTGGAAGTGGCGGAGGATGATTCGTTGAATGTGGAGGCTGGTGGGGTGAAAGGTGAGGACAAGGGGAACCCTATCGTGGTTCCAGGAGGGAGGGGAAGGGGTGAGAAATAGAACAGACACAGTCAAGGGCCGTGTCAACCACAGTAGAAGGGAATCCTCGGTTGAGGAAAAAGGAAGACATGTCGGAAGCACAAGTATGGAACGTGTCAACGTCAGAGCAGATGCGACGGAGACGGAGAAACTGGGAGAATGGAATAGAGTCCTTACAGGAAGCGGGGTGGGAGGAAGCGTAGTCTAGGTAGCTGTGGGAGTCAGTGAGCTTGTAGTGAATGTTTGTCAATAGCCTATCCCCAGAGCTGGAGACAAAGAAGTCGAGGAAGGGAAAGGAAGAGTCGGAGATGGACCATGTGAAGGTGAGGGAAGAGTGGAAATTGAAAGCAAAGTGAATGAAATTTTCCAGTTCAGGGTGAGAGCAGGAAACAACAACGATACAGTCATCAATGTACCGGAAAAAGAGGTGAGGGAGGGGACCGGAGTAGGACTGGAACAAAGAATGTTCCACATATCCCACGAAAAGGCAGGCATAGCTAGCACCATGCAGGTTCCTATAGCAACACCTTTAATTTGGAGGAAGTGAGTGGAGTCAAAGGAGAAGTTGTTCAATGTGAGAACAAGTTCAGCCAGGCGGAGGAGGGTGGTGGTGGATGGGGACTGGTTGGGCCTCTGTTCAAGGAAGAAGTGGAGCGCCCTCAGGCTGTCCTGGTGGGGGATGGCGGTGTAGAGCGATTGGACGTCCATAGTGAAAAGGAGATGGTTGGGGCCAGGAAACGGAAAACTGTTAAAGTGGCAGAGGGCATCGGAAGAGTCGCGGATGTAGTTGGGAAGAGACTGGACAAGAGGAGGAAAAAGTAAAGTCGAGATAGGAAGAGATAAGTTCTGTGGGGCAAGAACAGGCTGAAACGATGGGTCTACAAGGGCAGTCCTGTTTGTGGATCTTGAGAAGGAGGTAGAAGCAGGCTGTGCGGGGTTCACCAGACTGATTCCTGGGATGGGGGGATTAACCTATGGGGAGAGATTGAGTAGACTAGGCCTATATTCCCTAGAGTTTAGAAGAATGAGAGATGATCTCATTGAAATGTATATAATTCTTAAGGGGCTTGACAGGGTAGATGTTGAGAGGTTGTTTCCCCTGGCTGGGGAGTCTAGAACTAGGGTTCACAGTTTCAGAATAAGGGGTCGGCCATTTAGGACTGAGATGAGGAGAAATGTCTTCACTAAGAGGGTTGTGAATCTTTGGAATTCTCTACCCCAGAGGGCTGTGAATGTTCAGTCGTTGAGTATGTTCAAGACAGAAATCGATAGATTTTTGGACACTAAGGGAACCAAGGGATATGGGGATAGTGCGGGAAGGTGGAGTTAAGGTAGAAGATCAGCCATGATCTTATTGAATGGCTCGAAGGGCCGAATGGCCTTCTGCTGCTCCTATTTCTTATGTTCAGAAAGGGTAGAGATGATCTAGCAGTGAATTCTGAGCCAGTTCAAAAAGTAATTTCCCTAACTGCCCCGATGGTGGGTCCCTGCGCTTCTGAAGACAGAATTCCAGCTATGTGAAATAGGAGGGAGCTTTTTGTGCTTTGAATTAATTAAAGGATTGATAATCAGGATTGCTTTTGGATGCCTTGTTGCCCTTTACCGCCTCCAGTGGACATGAAACAAACACCAGATTAGCATTCATTGGAAATCCAATCCAGTGATATTACTATTATAATATTTTTATAATTTTATTTTTAAGGACACTATTTGTACTCTACGGTTAGTGTGATTGCCTTTTGCGTTTGAGTTTTTAAACTTTCCTCCTCTATTCATTGACAGTTTTGATTAGTCTAATTCATAGCTATGTGGCTGGTCGAAAATTGTATCGATTTTGAACTTGAATCCAAGATCCTTTCAGCCATGCGAAGCACTTTTTAAGTGAGTTACTTGTTCTTCCATTCAGTTTGTCGAATTATTTTTACAGACATCCACAAGTAAAATTAGTGAATTACCCCAGGACTTGAGCAAATTAATTGGACCCAACCAAGCATAGAAATAATGCTCCTGTGGGATCCCGCATCACTACAGACTGACCTCGTTTCCACAGTACACTCAACACAAGGGCAAGCTTATTGACATAAATCACACTTCATGGGAGGCTTGCATTCTATCAAAAGCTCTTCATTCTAGCTTTGACTTCTGCTGCTTAAACATGAAGCAATAAAAATCAGTCTCACTATGGTTCTTTCGTAGCCACTGCAGTCTAGAACAGCAATATGTTCAACTCCTTGAAGACTGAAGCCTATAAATCCAATGGCGTTGTGCCTGTTTTTCAGGTGCTAAACAGGCACCTCAGCTACCAATATGGTGGGCAAGAGGTGCACGCTCATTATGGCTGAAGTGTGTCTCCCGCCATATTGGTAAAGGCAAAACAATAGGCATCCAGGGCCTGCATCTGAAACAGGCGTGAGGATCTTTTCATATGTAAATAAGGGGCCTCACACCAGTTTGAGGCCCCCTTTTCAAAATTGGGTTGCCCTAAAAGCAGCTGGCTTCATGCCCACTGTGTTCAGGAAAACCAGGTCTCTCCTGATCGCCCTCCTCTGAAGGTCGCCGGCTCCTGACTGCCCTCCTCTCCCGTTTGCTCCCAACCTGACAGGTGTTTGCAGCTCGCCGGCCTTGTATGAAGCTGAGGCCCAATATCAGGTGCACTTGGGGCCTACTCATTCAGGCGCAGGGATCGTCTTCTGTGCCCAGTACGCGCCAATCTGCCAGGGCGACCGAATTTCTAGGCCCGAGTTTCACAATCAATATTGCTTTAAATGAAGTGTAACTCAGTGGGCAAATGCTCCACATAATGCCACAATGGCCAGGAAGGACCTAGGTTTAATCCCTCTTCTCCTCCATGCCTACTGGCAAAGAGGGAACCCATTTCTTCCACTGCTTTACATCCAGCAGATCATGCTCTGCATTGATTCTGTAACACAGTCCCTTTTTACGTGGCCAGGTCGTTGGCCTAATTCACACTCCATCTCAGGAGAAGCAGCTAGATGTAATGAGGGGGTCGCCACTCTGCTCCCATCGGACACGTGTACCCCACTGGATGTCAACCCAGTGTTCAGAGACCAGAACCCTCACCTCCACTCACCAGGTCTGTCCAGAGTGAGGGTCAAACCCATAACCTTTATGACGTAAGAAAACTACTAGGCACTTGGTCTAAGCGTTAAACAAAGCTTTAATCAACTGTTTTACAACATGGAGATCTAGTTGTGTCCTTCACTAGTTCCTGTTAAGAATGTCCTGCGCAAGCTGGGCCCGTGCCCGAGTATTTATACTCTCCCTGGACAGCGCCACCCGCAGGCTGCTCAGTTGATTCATGTCACTTTATTTGGGAAAATTTCAGCTGGTACATAGGAATATACAGGACAGAAAGAGGCCAGTCCCAAGGTTCAAAAATATCATTCTCAACCCTTATACACTTCAGTTTTTTTCTGTGCCAAGTATCTATCCAGTTTCCCCCTTGAATTTGTCAATACTATCCATCTGCATTGTTTTCCTGGACAGTCTGTGCCACACGCTTACCATCCTCTGTGTAAATCTAAATTGTCCATTAACCTTCCCTCTGGTGAATATAGTCATTTTTCAGTTGGGTTACAACATGCTCTAAACAATCAGTTTGATTTCCAGCTGAACTATGGATGGGTATTGACATTAGAAGCATTCGAGCATGTGTTGCCAGTGTGTCTGCTCCTCCTGACTGAAGACAAATGGTGTGAAATACTGAGCAACAGAGCAGGGACATGTTAGATGATAAGAAGTCATACAAGTACATTTGTACGTTACTGGAAGATCAGTTCAGGCCTTTTACCAAATCCAATCTGTTGCCTTTTTAGAATAGATCAGGGAGAACTGTACAGTTATTCCATCATGGTAGGCTAGGATTAAATTAAAAATTGCAATCGTGACATTTTTTGAATTTAGCGACAGCTGAGGCAGCTGCTTTCCTGCCCATAGCATTCTGTCACAGATTTACCATCAGGAGCTTTCCCAAAACATGAATGTATTTATTTTCCAGGAACCAAATTGATGCGGAATGGATCGGAGCCAGGACTATAGGTTGAGTCAGTGATTCTAGGCTTGCGTTCCTCCAGTTTTGCCAGACAACCCTCCCCAGTAGCTTCTAGGCCCAAGGCATCCACCCCACCCCCCCCACCCCCCCACGCTGCTGCCATATTCTTGGATTCCCCCCCACTCCCCCCAATAATGCCAGATCTTTAGACTCTCAGCTTGCCACACCCCAGGAAAACACCCACCCTCCCCCCAGTACTGTCACACCATTGGAGCTCCACCGCAGTGCTGCCAAAACCTTGAACCACCCCTTAGTATTGCCAGTCCCCGACAACCTGTTCCTAGTGTTGCAAAACCTCACAATCCCTCCATCAGTGCTGCTGAATCCCAGGTACCTACCTCCAACCTGCTGCATCTTGCCCTCCATCCTGCTGTGTATCATAGCTTTAAAATAGTGAGAAATCAAAATTAAAGAAAAATATAGTAATATTCAAGGTAACTGATCTACAGTTTTCACAGAAGAATAAATAGAAAATAGTGTAATTCAATCATCAAAACATCAGTAAAAATCCCAGAACACCATGTAATGAAAATGCAATTTGACTGACTCAATCATCGTAAAATAGCGAACATGAAAAGATGTTGAGCATCATATTGCATATCACCGCTTGGACTGACAATTGACAGATAATATGCCTCATAAGTGCCAGATAATGACCAGCACCAACAAGGAAATGCCAAAGCATTTCCTCTTGACTTTCAACAGCACCACCATCACTAAGGCCCCACCATCAACAACTTGGGGGGTCACTGTTAACCAGCAAGTTGAATGAGCAAGTGATATCAACAATGTGGCTACAAGAGCAAGGCACAGTCTGAATACTCTGCAATAAGTGGTTCACCTCCTGACCCTTCAAAGCCTCTCCACAAGGCTCAAGTCAGGAATACAGTGAAATACACACCACTCGCTTGGATCGGTGTATCTACCACAACATTCAAGAAGCTCAACATCATCCAGGACGGAGCAGTCTGCTTGATTGGGGCTCCTTCCACTGGGATTAGAATCCACTCCTCCACCACTGGCAAACTGTGGCTGCAGTGTATACTATGTGCAGGATGCACTATGGCAATTGGCCAAGTTTACTTCAGCAGCACCTCCTAACCCCATGATCTCTGCCACCAAGAAGAATAAGAACTATAGAATCATGCGAACACAATCAGCTCCAAATTCCCTTCCAAGTCGCATACTATCTTGACTGGGACCTGTATTGGTATTCCTTTATCATCGCTGGGTCAAAGTCCTTGAATCCCCCCGCTAACAGCATTGTGGGAGCACCATCGGCACAAAACTGCAACAGTTCAAACAGAAGGCCCACCACCACCTTCTCAGAGTGACTATGGATGGGCAAAACATGCAGCAGCCTTTCGGGATCACCCAGATCCCGAGAACAAATATTTTTTAACGTGTATCTCTGATTTGCAGTGAGCAAGGAGATCCACTAGTGCCTACTGTTGTGTATGTACCTTTAAGGGAATAACTGGTCTTAGACTGCAGTACCGGCAGTGACCACCCCTGTATAAAAGGCCCTAGCAGGCTTCTGTAGTTTCAGTTTCAAGCTGCTTCTTGTTCAGTAAAGTACCTGTTAAACTGCTCTCCCGAAGTCCGTGTATTATTGAGGCACGGACTTTACAGTGGCGACGAGTAAGTTCGAACTCACCTGCAGTGTGGCATCATCTCACGGGGATCTCGCCTGAAAGGAAGGTCCTAGAAGGTCGTAGTCTGAGCAACGGGCGTCGACCGAGGGCAACCGCCCAAAGAATCCATCGGTGTTTGGAGAATTGCGGGAGAGACTGTGGTTCCAGCGAATCGTGCTGGTAGCAGGTAGCGCGCTGGCCCTTCCGGACTGCGGCAGGCTCAAGCTCGATCGAGCGGCTCTACAAATCGGGCCGCGCAGCGTTGCCGGGAAAAGAAAACAAGAGAGGGTGGAGCGCACAGGGCGCGGTCGGTGCTCGAGAACAGGACAGCGGAGAGAAACTAAACGGGGGGGAAGGAAAGCGAGGCGCGCCGAAGCTGCGGGTCGCCGCCATTACCCCGTAGAACGCTAGGAGCAGCGTGGCAGTAAGGGAAAGAAGCAAAAGTGCGGGAGGCGCCAATTTATCCCGTTGGGGAAGAAGCAAAAGCGCGGGAGGCGCCATTTTATTCCATTGGGGAAGAAGCAAAAGCGCGGGAGGCACCATTTTAAATCGCCCAAGATGCCGAAAAGTGGCAGTATCACTGCTTTCAACAATGTGGTAGAAGACTGGACCACGTATGTGGAAAGAATTGAAGTGTACTGCAAGGCAAATTAGGTGGCCGATGGAAAAAGGGCATCGGTATTATTAAATCTGATGGGCTGTCGCGCTTACCGTTGCCTACGGTGGAAGAAGCACCTGCAGTGGACCCTGTGGAGATATTCCATGTGACCATAGTCGAATGTTTGCCTGTTACAAACACAAGTATTGAGAAGGAAACCCGAAATGACCCGACACTCTCTCGGGTCTATGATTTGACGGTGAAGGGATGGCCAGCATATGGCGACTCACTGTTGCCAGCATTCTCGCCAAGGAGGGAACAGCTGTCAGTGTGCCGGGGAACCTTGATGTGTGGATCCCGAGTGGTAATTCCACCCAAGTTGAGAGATAGAGTACTCAATGAGCTTCACGAGGGTCATCTGGGAGGGGTAAAAATGAAGAGCCTAGCCAGGGCGTTTGTGTGGTGGCCGGGAATCAATAAAGAAATCGAGGATATGGCCAAGAGATGCACAGGATGCCAGAAGGTCCAAAACGCTCCACCACAGGCCCCGCTACATCCATGGGAGTGGCCCTCATCGCCATGGCAACGGGTACACATTGATTTCACTGGTCCATTTATGGACTCAATGTTTCTAATCACTGTGGACGCCCATTCGAAATGGCCAGAGGTCATTAAAATGTCCTCCACCACCACGGAGAAAACTATTGCAGTCCTAAGGACCATCTTCGCCAGGAATGGGTTGCCAGAACAGATCTGTTCCGACAATGGCCCACAGTTTGTGTCTGAGGATTTCTGGAGGTTCCTGAAGAATAATGGGGTGAAGCATTACACATCTGCCCCATATCATCCAGCCACAAATGGATTGGCTGAGAGGTTTGTTCAGACCTTTAAAAAGGCCATTAAGGCAATGTATAATGACGACATACCACTGCAACACAAGGTGGATAACTTTCTGTTTGCTTACCGGATGCGATACATGCAGTAACCAACCAAACTCCAGCTGTACTGTTTTTCAACCGGAGACTAAGATGTCGCTTGGATTTGCTCAAACCAAACATAAGACGAGATGTTAAGGGATAAGCAGTTCCAGCACATAAATGAGAAGCCAGCCAGGAGCTTCAAGATAGGGCAACCAGTCTTGGCCCGCGACTACCGAACAGAAAAATGGCAGCCAGGCACGATATGCACACAGCAGGGACCACTAATGTACACAGTGGACGTTGGAGAGAGCATCGTGAGATGCCATGCTGATCAGATTCTAGAGTCACAGGAACAAGCCAAACCTGTACCACAAGCATGTGCACCTGGTAATGAGCCCGAAGTACAGATTGCGTCTACCTCAGAAGCAGGGGTATTGGAAGCTGACGAACCAACCAATGACAATGAGCCAGAATTGACTCCACCGCCAGAACAGGATACTCGAGAAAGGCGCTATCCAGTCCGGATCAGGAAGCCTCCTCAAAGACTGAACTTATAAATGACTATTTCAGTTGATGTATATATTACTGAGAAAATTGTAATTGTAATTAGTTATTATTTAGTTGTTAAATGAATGTTATGTACTGTTTATCTAAAAACGGAGGAATTGTTGTGTATGTACCTTTAAGGGAATAACTGGTCTTAGACTGCAGTACCGGCAGTGACCACCCCTGTATAAAAGGCCCTAGCAGGCTTCTGTAGTTTCAGTTTCAAGCTGCCTCTTGTTCAGTAAAGTACCTGTTAAACTGTTCTCCCGAAGTCCGTGTATTATTGAGGCGTGGACTTTACACCTACCTATAAGAAAGCTGATCAATGACCTGTAGGCTGAAATTTAGAAGCAGTTACAAGGACCCAATCATTGATCATAGCAAATTATAAGTAAAACAATTGCTTGTATTTTCCTTTTTCAAGTAATGATCTTAAAGATACAGGTCAGGTTAGCAGCTAAACATCACAAACATGCTGCATAATCAAGACTACCCATGAACCACATCACAGAAGATCAGTTAGTATTACAACAAATATTTTAGAAAAATTAAAATGGTTTCCTTTATTTAATAACTTGTATGTATCTTCTTTTTTCTAATATCAACAATGCTTGATGATTGCATAGTTTAGACAAGAGCATCAGAGTGATATTTGGTTCTCCAGGAAATTGTGTTTGTTGTTACTTATGATGAGAGTCTTCTACCTTTTGAATAATCTTGCATTAAATATGATTTTTAAAAACTCTATTCAGTGAGGACTTAGATAGATGTGTCAGAAGTCAGATCAGCACTAATCCTTTGTGCACTCAAAACCAGGTGGCCTTTTTGCATCCTTTCTGAGAGCAGGAAAACAATTTCATGAGGCGAGAAGCAATGGCCCTGACATTTACGGGATGTCGGGGAAGCGGGGGAAACCTGGAAATGCGAGTAACGCAGAGGTCCTGCCAAATTTAACGGCAGTGCCTCATTCAATTTTTTTGTCTCCATTTCCCAGCCAGCACCCAGCCAGACTGAGAGGCTCACTGGCTGGCGGGCGAGAAGGCCTGTGGCACAAAGCCGCAAGTGGGGAGTGGAGGAAGGGTGTGATCATGTGGGGGGAGGAAGGGGACTTCAGATAAAGGGGAGCTTTAGATAAGGAGGGGCTTCAGATCGGGAGGGCTTCAGATCACAGGGAGGGAAGCAGATTAGCTTGGTGGGCTGGGGAGAAAGGGGCGGGTGAGCACGCCTGCTCCTCCTGGCCCACAAGCAGTGCTGAAAGGCACTTGCCTGCTGGAACCGGCCATTCTCACCTCCCTCCAGCTGCCGGATATCCCGAGCCCTGTGAAACCCGGCCCCGCAGCAGTTCTATATAAAACTCTGGTATAATTTGAGCCATGCAGCCTCATTAAAATAATTACATTGCTGTCTCGCCTCTCAAGAGCAGTTTAGTTAAAACCGAAAGTAGGTATGTTGGAGGCGGTTTGGGGTCAGGTTTCACATTTTTAAAATATTAACCCCCCGCCCAACCCCGACTCATTGTGAGGGTTAAATTTCCCCCCAGTATGTTTGTGACAATAGACCTCTGGCCAGTTCCATATCTAATAGTGTCAAACTAGCACGCTAAGAATATTTTCGTGGTTTATTTTGGTTTCTGCTAACAATTCTCCCCAAGGTCCAGTCCGGATGCGTGTCTATCTGAATATCTATTCTCAGCCTGGCCAAGCCCATATCTCCGCTCGTACTTCTGATGATGTCATTATCTGAACTTCATCCAAGATTCAGAAGCTGAGCTAAGAACAGGGTTATGAATTTGATCAGTTTAGCAGCACATAAGTGGGATTAAATGGATTCAGTAACATGCAGATGAAGATGGTTATTTTGTGCAAAAGCTACTGAATTACCTGCAAAGTGCCACTTGGATAATGTCAAGTCTTCTTGATTTGAAAATCTGAGGTAACACCAGAGTAGGCAAGCTTCAACATCTCACAGTTAACAAGAATCTCAACATATATTGTAAAATTTTGTATCATTACTCACGCTGACATTTGCTTCACTGAGCTTTACGCTTCCTTGGTAATGAGTTTCATTATGGAAAGGCTCAAACTCACTCAACATTTGGGTGCAGCAATATGAATGCACACATTCGATTAACCCACGTCATTATTTAGATTCACTGTATGCTGCTATTCGTTTATCTTCTCTGCTTTTTAATACAATTCATAACTTTCTTCAAAAAAAAGATTGAATCAAAGAAGGATTTGTTTCACATAAATGGCCTTCGGAGCGTTCAACATTACAGAGGCTACTTTCCTAGGTCTTCACCTCTGCTTAGTACAGCAAATAACGGAAAATCAGGCGGGTTCTATTGCAGGCCTGTGTTCCAACCTATCCGATTTTCCGATATCCTCTGCACTTAGGCGATCCAGTGCATCTGGACACAGACCAACGAAAATCTTCCCTTGAATTCGAAAATTACAGGAGCCTACGTTGTATAAATTTTCACTGATAATCTCTTTCAACATAGTTTGGCTGGAAAATCTGATCTGTATTTGTACCCATCTGTTTTTTCATTTTTATACTCCTCAGAAAACATCAAAGCACAATGTGAAAAGAGATGAACAGCCAAAATGTTTGTACTGTATCTTGCTGGGGGATGGTTCCATAGGCATCCGCAGCGCACCAGTACCTCACCACAAATAGCCCTATTTTGTATACTACCCTGGACATTTGAGTATCAGCAGACTATTCAACCACGGAGACCATGACAGCGGAGTATCCTGTCCTTACCCGATTCTGCAATCATGCACTTTCCAACAGGGATCACTGGATCAGGTGTAAGAACCCTGGATGATCCCGCCCCCGCCCCTCTGTAACACAATTCAAGCCAATTTAAGAGCCTCAACTTAAACTTCAACAGAGATCAACTCATTCGGCAGGGGTGGGGGCCGGAAACGGGCTAGGTGCACAGTTTTAATTTAGCCATACAAAGACAGGGTTACCTGTTCCTGCTTGATTCTCACCCGCTGTCATCTTAACTGGGCCCTTTTGTTTAGGCAGCCAAGGTGCCTGCTTGACTGAGGCAGGAGCCTCATTAATACATGAAAATCCTATGATGACATTAGGACACTTGTTGGCATTTTAACAGCCTACTGAGCTGGACGTTTGCTGTGGGTACCCCTCTCATTAATACCTGGCAGGGAAGAAGGGGAGGCCCTCTAAGGTAAGTCAAAAAGTTTCCTTAGTGGGGCCAGGAGGAGGAGGGGTGCTCTTCCAGGCCCCGTCTAAGCCGCTGCTGATCCGGACTCCAACACCCCCCTCCCCCCCCCCGCCCCCCTTACCACCCACCAAATGGTCTCGATATCCCCCCACCTCCTCATCCCCTGCAGGCCCCAGGACTTTGAACAGTCCGATGCTAGCTAGCTGCCTCTTTCCATCCATTTTAGCAAGACAGTTGGCTGGCAAGATGCAAATTGGGCCCGGGAGTTAAAATAACCTGGACCTCGAACCGATTATGTTGGGCGGGTTTGAAGCTCACCTCTCCTCCCGCCTGCCCAAAGCTTGGTGTGGATGGTACACCCAGATAGGGCCTTTATCCAGCAAGTGAGCTAGCTGATCTTGATGTATTTTCATCAAAAAGCCAGTTATTGAACAACAATAATCATCAATGTCCCAAGAGTTTGATTTTACAGAGCAGAGGCAGAAGATCATACAGTTGAAGCATACTCACCTCGACAAGCTTATCCAGGAACCAGCTGAGCCAAACACCTCATGGTACATTTGAATGTATGAAAGAAATACGACAGAGGTCATATCCAATGGTTGAGATGCAGCAGGTTTGGAAACCCAAACATTTTAAGTAAGACATATGCCAACAATCAGTCTATCATAAACAGTTTTACAAATCTTTATTTTACTCTCCATGTCCTGTTTATACCTTCACCAGTTACTTACAGTCACAATGCATCCTCTTCTGGAATAGTACAACCGATTGGGGGTGCTGATTTCTCAATGGCTGCTGTCATTCCTGCTCTATCATTAGCTTATAGGAGCTGCAATTTCTGCAAAATGAAGAGGACGTTTCTTTCCTCTTTCTCCCTTTATATTTTCTCCACTCCTCTGCCTCATTGCTGCGTAAATGTATATGATGCCCACGCAAGCACATTTTGCACCAAGGGTCACTAGATAGCAATCAAAAGCAGGAAGGAATGCTGTCTGATTTTGCCCTCCCTAGTCTAGGGTACTGGGGCAAATGTGGTGCCTTAAACACCACGCCAACAAAGGTCAGCTCACTCAGCAAAAGCTGGGCTCAAACTTTTAATCTCCTGAAGTTGAACAAGTTACTGCTGAGTAGTATTCCATCATGCAGCCCAGCTGATAAATGAAGAAAAGGTTTGAGGAGCAAGGGCCAAATTGAAAAGCAGAACCTCAAAGGTAATAATCTCTGGATTGTTACCTGAGCCACGCACAAATTGGCATAGGGACGAGCAGATCAGAGAGTTAAATGCGAGGCTCAAAGAGTGGTGTGGGAGGAAGGGGTTTTGATTCCTGGGGCACTGGCACCAGTGCTGGGGAAAGAGGGAGCTGTTCCTCTGGGATGGTCTCCACTTAAACCAGGCTGGGACCATTGTCCTGGCGAATCAAATAATCAGGGCTGTAGATAAGGCTTTAAACTAAAAAGGGGGGAGGCAGGGGAGGGGGTCAGGTGAGGGGAAATTTATAAATCTAAAGAGAAAAGTCAAGGCAACGAAGCAGTGTAGCGATTTGGGTAAAGATAAACAGAGTGTGACAGGCAGGGACAGAGGCCTAGAAATTGACTATAGCCCTGTTTGGGGCGCCAGCTTTGCCAGGGCGCTAAAAGTATCGCCCCAGAAGCAGTTGCGGCCGCCCGCCGGAAATTCAGTTGGAACGCCCCAAAGGGAAGCGCGGCGCTACTGGAGGCACCCCGCATCCCTCTTGGGGCGCTGCAACTGAATATCGCTGCGCAACGTGCCGCAGCGCCACATGCTGCAGCACGTCGCGCTGCAGTACTGCAGGCCTTCCTCCTCTTCTTAAAGGGGAGGGGCCTTGTGCAGCGCGATCTGGGGCCCAGCTGGGCCCCCGAGGATCGCGAGTGCCAGCAAAAGAGCCCGGCATCGAGGAGAAATGCCGGGCTCTTGGAATGCAGTTGGCACTCCGCGGGGGGCTCAGGAGGCCGGGGACGGCAGTGCGGAGAGGTGCTGGCAGGCGGCCAGCAACAAAAATGGCCGCCCCGCACCTCTCCTTTAATTAGCGCCTCTACCGCCGCAGGTAGGCCCCCCTGAACTGGTTGCACATAGCGTCCGGCGTTAAATCAGGGGGCGCATCTAAATATCACGATCGGGGCATCAGTGGGGTGCTGCGCACACCGATGACGTCATCGGTAGCGGCGCAGCGCTAACGGCTAGCGCCACCATTAGCGTCCCACTAAATTTAGCGGGAGGCGTGGCCAGTGGCTTCCGACCCACTTAGCGCCCTCTTAAGGCGCTAATGGGTGGCGCAACCCACTGAATTTCTAGGCCAGAGTGTTTAACAGTAAAAGTGCATCAGCAAATAAGATGAAAGCAGGGAATAATGGTAAAAAGTTAAAATTAAAGGCCTTTTATCTGAATGCGTGAAACATTTGTAACAAGATAAATTAATTATTGGCACAAATAGAAATAAATGGCTTTGATCTCAATACCGTTAGAGATGTGGTTGCAAGGTGACCAAGGTTGGGAACTAAATATTCCAGGGTACTTGATGTTTTGAAAAGACAGGCAGAATGGAAAAATAGGGGCTGTAGCCCTGATAATAAAGGATAACATAAGAACACTAGTGAGAAAGGATCTTGGCTCAGAAGATCAGAAAGTAGAATCAGTATGGGTGGAGATAAGAAATAACAAGGGGCAGAAAACACAGGTGGGAGCAGTTTATAGGCCCCAAACAGTAACTATACTGTTGGATAGAGTATTCATCAAAAAATAATAGGAGCTTGTAATAAAGGTAATACAATAATCATGGGGGGACTTTAATCTTCATAGAGACTGGCCAAATCAAATTGGCAAAGGTAGTCTGGAGGACGAGTTCATGGAATGAATTCAAGACAGTTTCCTAGAACAATACATCATGGAACCAACCAGGGAACAGGCAATTTTAGATCTTGCATTGTGTAATGAGACAGGGTTAATTAGTAATCTCATAGTGCAAGATCCTCTGGGGAAGATTGATCATAATATAATAGAATTTCACATTGAGTTTGAGAGTGAAATGCTGCAGTCGGAAATGAGAGTCTTAAGCTTAAATAAAGCCAATTACATAGGTATGAGGGGTGAGTTAGCTAAGGTAAATTGGGAAATTAGATTAAAAGTTATGACGCTAGATAAGCAGTGGCAAACATTTAAAGACATATTCAAAATTCTCAACAAATATATATTCCATTGAGAAATAAAAACTCCATGGGAAAAGTGATCCATCCGTGGCTAACTAAAGATGTTAAGGATAGTATTAGATTAAAAGAAGAGGCTAATAATGTTGTGAAGAATAGTTGTAAGCTGGAGGATTGGGAGAGTTTCAGAAACCAACAAAGGATGACCAAAAAATTGATAACAAGGGAGAAAATAGAATATGAGAGTAAACTAGCAAGAAATATAAAAACAGATTGTAAGAGCTTCTAAAAGTATGTAAAAAGGAAGAGTGTAGCAAAAGTAAGCATTTGGTCCCTTAGAGGCTAAGGCAGGTGAAATGGGGAATAAGGAAATGGTAGAGACTTTAAATAAATATTTTGTATCTGTCTTCACAGTAGAAGACACAAGAAGCATAGCAAAAATAGTGGAGAACCAAGGGGTTAATACGAGTGAGGATCTTAAAGTAATTAATATCAGTAGAGAAAAAGTACTTGAGAAACTAGTGGGACTAAAAGCTGACAAATCCCCTGGACCTGATGACCTACATCCTAGGATTCTAAAAGAGGTTGCTGCAGAGATAGTGGATGCTTTGGTTGTGATCTTCCAAAATTCCCTAGATTCTAGAATGGTCCCAGCTGATTGGAAGGTAGCAAATGTAACCCCACTATTCAAGAAAGGAGGGAGAGAGAAAACGGGGAACTACAGGCCAGTTAGCCTGACACAGTCATCGGGAAAATGCTGGAATCCATTATTAAGGAAGTGGTAACGGGGCACTTAGAAAATCATAATATGATTAGGCAGAGTCAGCATGGTTTTATGAAAGGAAAATCATGTTTAACAAATTTATTAGAGTTTTTTGAGGATGTAACTAGCAGGGTAGATTAAGGGGAATCAGTGGATGTAGTATATTTGGATTCCCAAAAGGCATTCGATAAGGTGCCACATAAAAGGTTGTTACACAAGATAAGGGCTCATGGGGTTGGGGGTAATATATTAGCTTGGAAGGAGGATTGGTTAACAGACAAAACACAGAGAGTAGGGATAAACGGGTCATTTTTCAGTTGGCAGGCTGTAACTAGTGGGGTGCCGCAAGGATCAGTGCTTGGGCCTCAGCTATTTACAATCTATATTAATGACTTAGATGAAGGGACCAAGTGCAATGTATCCAAGTTTGCTGACGATACAAAGCTAAGTAGAAAAGTAAGCTGTGAGGAGGACACAAAGAGCCTGCAAAGGGATATAGACAGGTTAAGTGAGTGGGCAATAAGGTGGCAGATGGAGTATAATATGGGGAAATGTGAGGTTATTCACTTTAGTAGAAAGAATAGAAAAACCACAATATTTTTTAAATGGTGAGAAATTATTAAATGTTGGTGTTCAGAGAGATTGAGGTGTCCTTGTACAGGAAACACAGAAAGTTCGCATGCAGGTACAGCAAGCATTTAGGAAGGCAAATGGCATGTTGGCCTTTATTGCAAGGTGGTTGGAGTACAAGAGTAAGGAAGTCTTACTGCAGTTGTACAGGGCTTTGGTGAGACCACACCTGGAGTACCGTGCACAGTTTTGATCTCCTTATCTGAGAAAGGACATATATGCCTTAGCGGCGGTGCAACAAAGGTTCACTAAATTGATCCCTGGGATGAGAGGGTTGTCCTATGAGGAGAGATTGAGTAGATTGGGCCTATACTCTCTGGAGTTTAGAAGAATGAGAGGTGATCTCATTGAAACATACAAGATTCTGAGGGTAGGTGCTGAGAGGTTGTTTCCCCTGGCTGGAGAGTCTAGAACTAGGGGGCATAGTCTCAGGATAAGGGCTCGGCCATTTAAAACTGAGACGAGGGGGAATTTTTTCACTCAGAGGGTTGTGAATCTTTGGACTGCTCTACCCGAAAGGGCTGTGGATGCTCAGTCGTTGGGTGTATTCAAGGCTGAGATAGATAGATTTTTGGACTCTAGTGGAATCAAGGGATATGGAGATTGGGCGGGAAAGCAGAGTTGAGGTCAAAGATCAGCCATGATCTTATTGAACGGCGGAGCAGGCTCGAAGGGCCGTTTGGCCTACTCCTTCTGCTGATTCTTATGTTATGTTGTAAAATCACCTAAGGCAAAGAAGTGAATCTGAATGTCTGAAGCTCAAACTCATGACCATCTAGTATGTGAAGTTAAACATTCTGCCCTTTAGCTACCAGACTCTTTTCAGTCCTTCAGATTTCTTTAAAAAAATGATACTTTGAACTCTGATTTTCTTACTAAGTAACCTCTGCTCTTCTGTCCTTTAAATAAAAATGCCGACACATCAGCACTGCCCAACATTATGTTTTTTGATGCTAGCATGATCTTGTTATCTGCTGCGAGTGCTGAAATTGCCAATTCAAATGTTTTTCTTTTGCCTTGGTATTGTGCGGTGCATAATTGCATTTGATTAATCGATGTAATAAACTGTTACTTCTATTACAGCGTTCAGTAGCAAATGGCATTTTAGAGCTTCATTGTGGGAGAATGACCGCAGTCAACCTGCATTAGTTAAAGGGATATTCCCTCATCATTTGTTTTGAAACTAATTGAGATGGATTTTATTTTCAAGTTTTGTGCTCACCAAGAACAAAGACGTTGGTGCTGAGGAATTGAACATTTCCTTTTCAGGTACCCACCCAATGACAGGATGGAACACTGCCAGAGGTGTAGCATGGCTACATGTGGTCTATAAATGCATGGTTTTGCTCTTGTCCTTTTGAAAATAAAGAGCAGATGGCGTGCAGCTGTTTGAAGATTAAAAACAAAGTGGCCCGTGTACCTATGAAAAATTTAGTTTGCTATTTTAAATTGCTAATGCTTGCTTCAATGAGAGAACCAAATGTCATCTCGTTCAAGATAACGGATTAGCCATTGTGTTTGGCAACATGTAAATGAAGTTGAGTTTACAGACAAAACTGTATTTTAGCTTTGATGAGAGATTGCATTTTCACAGGAATCCATTTGCATGTTTGAAATGTAATATCATTAAGCGCTGGTGATTTATTTCTGGGTGTGATCTCTTCACGTTTTGTCTGACTGACCAGCTTTGTTGTTAAATGTATTTGCAAGCTGTGCTTTTGTCCAATTTGGTTGGAAAACTGACTTCAAAGGTGTTTGGATGGATAAGATCAGGAACTTGCCATAGTTCTGCAGTCTGACTGAATGGACTCCATAACATAGGCTTGCATTACGTATATCACAATTCAATTCTACATAACTAAAAACATATGTTTGCAGTGGAGAAAGGAGATTGTCATGCTAGTGTAATAAAGTACTGATGTTTGAAACAAAAAGGACTTTTATACTATAGGAGAAATTACTAGAAAGGGTAAATTAAACTTTTATGGATTGTCTTCATTGTTGTGTCTGTGTGGTATTTTGTGTATCTGCCAAATTCTGTTATTCTTTATTTTTTCCCATTTCAATATAAATAAATATTTTGTAATTTACCTTGTAAAAGCTGTGGTGTCCATTTGAAATGTTGCCAGTTCAAAGAGAGTTATTGCAGCACGAGACTGTGGTTAATACAGAATATAGATTACTGTAAATAGAGTAATTGTTAATCACACAGGGCAGCGTAGATTATGGAAAATGTGTAGCTTCCAGATCACAGGGGACAAAGCCCACTCACAGGAACTGCTTTAAAACTATTGAGAGAGAACTGGCTCGAGAACAAAGGGTATAGCTTCCTCTGTTCTGCCGCAACAGTGTGCTTCCCCCAGTTCAGAATATTCCACACCAGCCATCCTGTGCCAATTCAGTGCCAATTAATGCCAAGTTAGGGGCAATTTTGTGCTGTGTGGATTGAGACTGTCCAAATACATTTCACACAGGGCCCTTCTAGCCAATAGACAGAGAAAAGAATCACCCCTTCAGTCTGGAGCACTTATCTAGGTTCTACTAGAAATTGTCATTCTAAGAGTTTAGCTGAAGTGGCTGGGTGTGCCATGGACATTTTAAAATGGCAGCGACTACTGCCAACGAAGTTGAAGTAGTTGCGCATGCGCAATCTAAGGCTGGATTTTCCCAGCGGAGGTGGGTTCGCGGCGGGAGAGGGGGTTGGCGGGTTCCGGTCCCGCTTCCGGCTGCAGCCGCTCTGTCAAAAGGATTTTCCGTTAATAGGGCTTGTTAATCACACAGGGCAGCGTAGATTATGGAAAATGTGTAGCTTCCAGATCACAGGGGACAAAGCCCACTCACAGGAACTGCTTTAAAACTTTATTGGTTTATTGGCCCATCCTGCGGTTGCCGGCCAATTAAAAGGAAGTGGGTCTGATGACATCATTGGATGACACGTCATCAGCCGGTTCCCTTAAAGGGACCATGGCCACATTCATTTTGACAGTTGTGCTGTCTGTTCTGCAGCATTGCATCCATCTACATTATCACTTCCCCATCTCACTAGCCATGCCTCACACTCACCCTAATCCTACTGTAAGCATACCAACTAGCAACACACAAGGATAGGCATTTGGGTGGTTTATCCAATGATCATGTGAAGCTTCTGGTAATGTGCTGTCAAACATTGAAATCTTTATTTTGAACACTTTGCGTTCTTGGACAGATTTGTATACACCTTTGGAAGCGGCTTAGTGAGTTGCAGAGAATGGTGAGACATAACATCCCTCCCACCCCCCACCCACAATGGTGATGAGTGTGAAAGGAATGGCTTGAACATTGTAGGGTTGCTTTATGGTGTTGGTGTGGGGTGGTGCCAACCTGGTGCATCATGTGGCAGCCGGGGTGTATGGTGTTAAGTGAAGCAAATCTGGACATGGTAAGGCCATCGCTGGCGTCCTGGGCAGCAATGTGCATGGGTGATGATGCCCTCTGTCCAGTGCAGCATCAGTTGATTGCGGAGAAGGTTGGTGTGAATGTTGGTGTTGGGGCTGATTGTGTTGGGATTCTGAGGACCAAGGTGAGTTTTTTTTTAAAGGGCACAGATGTTGCTGGAATAGATGGCAGCTGAAGTTGAGATGACAGTAGTGATCTGTCAAAGGTGAGAGCTTGCTCCAAGGAGGTGACAGTGGATAGAGAGTTTACGCCAAGCACTTCGAAACTACATACAGCTCAAAAGTTTCTTCCAAGTCATGAAGGCTCAGCCTTCTGACACTGGAAAGTGACCAGCTGTGAAATGAAAGCTTTCATACCACTTTTGCAGTTGTCACCTACTCACAGCAATGGGGAGACATAAAGAACCTGACCTACTTACCTGACGTGATCTCCGAACGACGTGAACCCCATTAAGAATGTAGTAAAATAGAAAAAGGCTGGCAAAATAGTAGTAAACAAGTACTTAACAAGCAGTTGAGTATCTTAAATGCCTCCCCCACCGTTTGGTGTCGGGTCTGTTCTGAAATCTGGAAACTTACATGGTGGCGGGTTTGCAGCGGGTTCCCAACCTGCTGTCAATCATTCAATTTTGACAGCGGACCCGCCTCCAAACCTGCAGGTTGAGCGCCGGCAAAATTCTGCCCTAAGTATTTTTTTGGTCGGTCGCTTCGTGACTCAGGGGCTCTGGGGGGGTGGGGGAAAAGCCGGGAATGGATCAGGCCTTCGGGACTGTAGGAAAAAAAGCCGGGAAGGGAGCGGGCTCTGTGGAAATAAAGCAGAAACATCATCGATATCAGCTTCCAGATTAATGCATAGAACACTTCTGCGCAGCTTCCGGTCATTGGAAGCAGTCACTCTGTTTTTAAATAGTCATAGTTATATGTAATTTATATTACTGATTGTGTTTATATTGTTCCTGTGAATCATTTTATTTGCAAAGATATATCTAGATATTGGACAAAGCAGATCATCAGTGTGATATTTTCCTACTTCCAACCAGACAAGAAATGTCGTGAGCATCCTAGGTGATCTCTATTAATCAATTTACCATGATCGGGGTTAATTGTAAACCCTGGGTTACACTAACTCAGTCTTACAGAAATTGTTGTCATGTTATTAACATGAGAAAAGAGTTGTTGGGAAAAGCCCATCCTGTAACATTTACTCAGTGTAATATATTCAAATTATAGTCTATAAAGAAAATGGTAATTTAAAACAGGGAGTCCCTGATATTTTCATTGCACAATTACATAAGGTTATTGTATTGATTTTCTTCAAATATATTTGTAAAGACAGAAGAATTTGGGAAATTTTGCAAACTTCAGGGATCAAAAAAAAACACAGGCATACCACAGGACACCAATACTATTTTTGACATAATCACTAAAGGCCACAAGTTTGCAAATAAAACAGCTTCTGTCAGTTACCGATAGACTATCCTGATCCTGCTCGCCTCCTAATCAGCATTCAAATTCAGTTTAGGTACTGTGATGGAGCAAGTTCCATCTATTTTTAATTTCAAGGTTGTAGTGTTGTATATTTAGTCCTTTATTCATTAATTACATTATTTTTCTGAACAGGCTGGAGATAAAATGAATGCTGTCCTTTCTCTCAAGACCACTTAGCTAAGTATGGGGTCAGGCTGTCAGCAAGGAAGCAGACAAGATTGTTTGACTTGGTCATTGATAGAATAAGGAAATACCATGATTGTCTGACAGGGCAGGTGTACATTGTGTTAGCATTAGCATTTCATAGATATCGCAAGTGGTGGGCATTATTGTTCATTAACATGCTAGGTGTGTTTTATTCTGATTTTTTTTTGACAGTTCTGTAGCCAGACGTTTCCTGAAAATAAATAGGACAAGCTTCTCTCATCCCTTTGTGTATAATGTAACATGATTCTTGGTTATACCAAACTTCATAGTTTGGTAGTTCTGGGATTTGTAGGTCAGTACTACTCACTGGCCAGCACAGGCACCAAATCCATAAACAGGGAGAGAGGTGATCCACTGCGGAGGTGGAGAATGAATACAGAAGTCAAACTTCCATTTTAAGGGTTAGTTGTGTGCAAACAGTTATGACAGTTTCTTTCTCTGACCTCTGAATTACTGGTACAGTTACAACACTCTGGAGGTTGCTGTCTGTCAAGGTTGCCTCTTATCATTGTAGCTCTTACTCATTTTATTCAGTGGCATTAAACCCATTCTACAATTTTATAAATCACAGCTACAAATTACCACCATAATTACAATAAATCATTCATCTTCAGCCCACTGAATCTACTAATTTCACAACCAAATTTAAACTCTCACAAAGCACTTCACTGTTACACAAAAATAGATTTTGTCCGCAAGATACATGTAAATCAGGGCTTTTGACGTTAGCTTAAGCTCAACATGATCCTTTCCTCAAATTCAAATTAATTTTTGTCCATAATATTTCTTGTTTTTGCTTAGTCTTAAATAGCAATTTTAAACACCTTCGTAAAAATATCAGCGACCTGGATTTTCTGTCCCTCTGCTGATTTTTCAATGGAATGGGAGTGGGTAGCAGCAATACATGTTACACCAGATCCCGGCCCTATTTTTATGATCATTCAATATAATGCTGGAAGTGACACGTGATGTATGATACATTCACCCATTTATCATATTCAAATGTCAGAACTACTTGATTCAATTTATTTTCCACTATTTGTGCTGTAGCTACACTGGTAGCGAGGAGTTCATTACTATACATAGCAGAGGCAGAGTTAAAGTTTAACAGATCAAAAAGCTCATGCAATCAATTGCAGTGATGTGGAGAGGCTTAGGGAGGGAAGTCCAGAGCTTAGGACATAGGCAGCTGAAGGCAAAGTATTGCGATTGTTTTGATGGATGATGTCCCACATCAGTGAGACTTCATACAATCCCATTGGACATTGGGGTGGGGGTGGTGGGAGGGGAGTGGTCAGACCAGGAATTGGAAGGGTTACAGATCATAGGAAAGGCTGCTCTACTTACTACACGCTACTTACTACACACTTTACTTCCCAGAAAGAGCTGAGACTCAACATCCAACGTATATATTTGCAGTCTCTGCCAGAGGGCCTTTCTCCAGACAGACAGACCACAACTCAACAACAATAACAACTTGTATTTATATAGCGCCTTTAACGTAGTAAAACGTCCCAAGGCGCTGCACAGGAGTATTTTAAGACAAAAAATTTGACACCGATCCACATAAGGATAAATTAGGGCAGGTGACCAAAAGCTTGGTCAAAGAAGTAGGTTTGAAGGAGCGTCTTAAAGAAGGAAAGAGAGGTAGCGAGGCAGACAGGCTTAGGCAGGGAATTCCAGCGCTTAGGGCCTAGGCAACAGAAGGCACGGCCACCAAAGGTTGAGCGATTATAATCAGGGATGCTCAAGAGGGCAGAATTAGAGGAGCGCAGATATCTCAGGGGGGTTGTGGGGCTGAAGGAGATTACAGAGATAGGAAGGGGCGAGTCCATGGAGGGATCTGAAAACAAGGATGAGAATTTTGAAATCGAGGCACTGCTTAACTCCTCGTAAGAATGGACAAATTGGAATCACCAGAGTGAAGAGACTCTTATCTCCATTGGCCACTACCAACCTCCAATTTTCTGCCTGACATTTTCACAGTAATTATCAGTCAGGTTAAGCACAGAAATTACTCCAAATTCCCCAGGAACAATGGAGGATAGTATTCCTGTCCTACTTCTAGATAAATTAGTGAACACCCATCCATTAGAAATACATGGAGCAATTGAACTTGAGATAATCAATATTGCTATAGATACAGATTTCACTCAGATTTAATGTCATGGGTTAACATCAAATTTTGCATTCCTAAACTATAAAATCAAAAGGCCATTTCAGTCCTATTATTATTGCATTTTTAGATAAAATTAGGTCATTGATCCACAATATTCATTGTGTGGTGCACTGAAAAAATTAACAATTTAAGCACTACTTTGACTCATTTGAAGCTATGTGTACTGCTTCAATTAAGTCCTTCTTTACAATAAAGATGGAAGTGATTTGTGGCTAGATATTTGTCAGCGCCTGGCGTGGATCGTGAAGGCAGCAATGCGGCCCCAACACACACCCAAACCGGGAGGTCTGAGGCCGGCCTGAAATGGAGCTTTGGGCTTCATGTAAATAGTCGAACCGGTAGCTCGCCATTCTGCAGCATTGAATTTTGTGCCGCCTGCCTCACCAGCAGCTGCCTCAGGTAAGTGCCTGGGGGGGGGGGGGGGGGCGGAGGACAGCAGCAGGGGGTCAATCGCAGCTGGCAAGAGTGCTGTGGAACCAGGAGTACCAGGCCACTCATTCACATATGTTTTAGGTGATCACTCCAGACACCTGTAAAATGGCCCGATCCAATATTGGGTTGAACGTGTTTTGGGCAATCTTACAGCACAGAATGTTGGTCCCCAAAAATACCTCATTTTTGTCACATATGTAACAAGTTAACAAATCTTCTTGATCTCAAGTCTTTGTTCATTAATCTAAGTTACATTTGAAAGACAATAGGGGGAAAATTGGCTCTCTCTGCACCTGTTTTCCGAGCGTACAATGGGCACAACTAGGACCAATTTTGGGCGCAATATCTCACGTCCGATATGCACCTGGGGTACTGGTGTCATCATATTGGTAAAGGTGGGTTCCTGGGTGTCCATGGCACACGCCAGAAACAGGTGTTTGGATCCTTGCATAAGCAAAAGGGGAGCCTAATGTGGTTTAGCCCCACCCAGAGATTGGTCAAAAACTAGGCTTAGCTCGTGCCATGCATCTTCCGACTAGTTTTTCCAGTTCTGCAGCGGCCTTGCCTTAAAGAGACTGCTGGAGGTCACTAAAAAAAAATATAGGTTGTGGCGACACGCCACCATTGGACATAATCCGCTCACGGCGGCACGGACAGTTTACGCAGGCGCACTGCCGGCAGCAGCCGCCCCCAGCCAGGGGCCCTTTCCTCCGGCAACTTGTTTCCCACAGGGACAGGCTGCCGGGAGCACTTCCTGTCTGGGGAGTATTTAAGTGGTTGCGCGGGCTTTTCAAGCTCTCTTTTTGCCATGATGTAAATAAAAGCAGTTGTGTTCCATCAACTCTGGTCTCAACTCCCACGTTTGCCGCGGTATCTCAACACTGGTGACCCCGACGCTCAGGACGAATCCTAAGCTAGCATGGCGGATATAAACGCAGTCACGGTTAAACTACCGGACTTTTGGGAGAACCTGGCCGAGGCCTGGTTCGTTCAAGCCGAGTCCAGATTCCAGCTGAGAAGCATTACAGTCGACGCCACGAAGTACGACTACCTCGTCGCCTCTCTCACCTGCGCCACAGTCCCCAAGGTTTGGGCAGCGCTGCAGGATCCACCAGAGGAAGGCAAGTACGAACATCTGAAGGCCGCGCTTCTTAAAAAATTTCAGGCGTCCTCTTACCAGCGCAACTGCCAACTCCTCGACCTCCCAGGCCTTGGTGACGCTTCACCATCAGACCTGCTTTCCCACATGCTGTCCCTCTCGGACGACAAAAACTCCGGCGCCCTCTTTCGCACGCTTTTCATTCGGCAGCTCCCCGCCAGCATCCGCCCGCTCATTGTGGAGTCTGGCTCCACGGACCTGAATGAGATAGCCGAAAAGGCCGACCGGCTGCTCTCCGCGCAGACCGCCCGCGACGTCGCGCCCGACCTCACGGCAACGACCACGCGGTCCCCCCGGTCCACTAGGCCCGACCGCCCTTCCACTCCGGGTCACTGCTACTACCACACCCGTTTTGGCACTAGGGCCCAACGCTGCACGCCACCGTGCACTTTCAAACCCCCCCCCCCGCACCGGCCCCCACGATGGCCGCGGGGCAAAAGGGGCCCCTACTGTACGTCACCGACGACAGCACCAACCGCCGATTCCTGTGCGACACAGGAGCCCAGCACAGCATCACCCCCGCCTCCGCCCTCGAAATCCAACGCGGCGCATGGGGTATCACGCTGGCCGCAGCCAATGGCTCTGACATCCGCACATACGGCACCCGCATGGTCATGCTCGACATTGCAGGCCGCCGCTACCGCTGGGAGTTCCTCACAGCCAAGGTCCTCTGCCCACTCATCGGCGCCGACTCCCTACGCGCCCACGGCCTCCTTGTCGACATTCCGAGGCACCGCCTTGTCGACATCAACACTATGGCCCCCATCCCTGGCGCATTCACCCCGGCCCGTTCGGCCAGCCTGACAACCTACTGCCTCGCCAGAGCCACGGACGACTACTCGGCACTACTAGCCGAGTTTCCCGCCCTCACTAACCCGACCTTTTCGGCCAAAGCCGCCAAACACGGTGTGGAGCACTATATCCCCACCACCGGCCCCCCGGTCTCTGCCCACGCCCGCAGACTCAACCCGGCCAAGCTGGAAATCGCGCGGGCCGAGTTCACCACCATGGAGCAACTCGGCATTATCCGCCGCTCCAACAGCCCTTGGGCCTCGCCCCTCCACATCGCCCCCAAGCCCAGCGGAGGCTGGCGCCCCTGCGGGGACTACCGCCGCCTCAATGACGCCACCACCCCCGACCGATACCCGGTGCCGCACATCCAGGACTTCTCGGCCCGACTGGCCGGGTGAACCGTCTTCTCCAAGGTCGACCTGGTGCGCGGTTACCACCAAGTCCCCGTACACCCTGCGGACATCCCCAAAACGGCCGTCATCACCCCATTCGGCCTGTTTGAGTTCCTGAGGATGCCCTTCGGCCTCAAGAATGCAGCCCAGGCTTTCCAGCGCCTTATGGACTCAGTCCTCCGGGACCTGAACTTCCTATTCGTCTATCTAGACGACATTCTCGTGGCCAGCTCCTCCAAACAGGAACACCTCGATCACCTTCGCATCCTATTCGGGCGCCTAGCCCAACACGGGCTCATCCTCAGCCCGGCGAAGTGCCAATTCGGCCTAGCCGAGATCGATTTTCTTGGCCACCACATCACCCCTGCTGGGGCCGTCCCCCTGCCCAACAAGGGGCAGGCCGTCCAGCAATTCCCCCGCCCCAAAACCATCAAGGGCCTCCAGGAGTTCCTCGGGATGGTGAACTTCTACAACAGGTTCATCCCCAGAGCTGCAGCCCTCATGAAGCCCCTATACGACTCCCTCTGAGGTAAATCCGGCAAGATGGCCGTAGCCTGGACCGCTGACATGTCAGCCGCCTTCGACGCCACCAAAAACGCGCTCGCCGACGCCACCCTGCTCGCGCACCCGAGGGCCGATGCCCGGGTCACGCTCACCACCGACGCCTCCAACCATGCGGTCGGAGCCGTGTTCGAGCAGTGGGTCAATGGCGCGTGGCAGCCACTTGCCTTCTACAGCCGTCAACTGCGCCCCCCCGGAGGTCAAATACTCTACTTTCGACCGCGAGCTCCTCGCGCTCCACCTGTCAGTCCGCCATTTCAGGTTCCTCCTGGAGGGCCGCCCCTTTACCACGTACGTGGACCACAAGCCGCTCACATACGCGATGGCCAAGAACACCGAACCCTGGTCCGCTAGGCAGCAACGCCAGCTCGCGGCCGTGTCCGAGTTTACCACGGACATCCAGCACGTCTCTGGTAGAGACAACGTTGTCGCCGACTGCCTTTCCCGTCCCGCCATCTGCGCGAATCACCTAGCGGTCGACTACGCGCAACTAGCAGCGGCCCAGCTCACGGACCCAGACCTCCTCTCGGCGGCTACCAGCCTGCCAGGGCTAGGCCTAGCCAAGGTCGCGCACGGGCCCGAAGCCACGGCAGTCACTTGCGACGTCTCACTCGGCCAACCCAGGCCGGTCGTCCCTGCAAACTGGCGCCGCCGCATCTTCGACGCGCTCCACGGGCTCTCCCATCTGGGTTCCCGCGCTTCCGTCAAACTCCTCTCCCAGCGCTTCATCTGGCGCGGCCTCAGCAAAGATGTTCGGACTTGGGCCACCTCCTGCCTCGCCTGCCAATGGTCTAAGGTACAGCTGCACACAAAAGCACCCCCGGGAGACTTCGAGGTACCCAGCCGCCGCTTCGACCATGTACACGTCGACATCGTCGGTCCTCTGCCACCATCGCAAGGCCAAACTTATCTCCTCACGATGGTCGACCGCTACACACGCTGGCCTGAGGCAGTGCCGCTGACCTCCACCACCACAGCCGACATCACCAGGGCGTTCGTTAACACCTGGGTCGCGAGGTTCGGCGTACCGGCCGACATAACCTCCGACAGAGGCGCCCAGTTCACCTCCGAACTCTGGACGGCCACAGCACGCAACCTCGGGGTGGCGCTCCACCGAACCACGGCGTACCACCCGCAGGCCAACGGGCTGTGTGAACGCTTCCACAGGTCACTCAAGGCCTCACTCTGCGCCAGCCTGCAGGACAGTACCTGGACTGACCGCCTACCGTGGGTGCTACTAGGCCTACGCACCGCGGTCAAGGGAGACCTCCAGTCCTCAGCAGCAGAGTTAGTCTACGGGCAACCGCTGCGCGTACCAGGCGAATTTCTCCCGGAGGCTACCACGCCTTGGTCGGCCGAACAGCAGCGGCTCAACTCCTTCTCTTCCGCTCAACAGTTCGCCCCACTTCCGGTCAACCGACACGGCGAACTCGCACCTCACGTCCCGCCAAACTTACAGCAGGCACGCTTCGTCTTCGTGCGACACGACGCGCACCACGGACCCCTGCGACCCCCGTACGACGGACCGTATGAGGTACTACAAACCGGGGACAAGGTCTTCAAGCTGCGACTCGGCGACAGGGTCGAAACAGTCTCCATCGACCGACTCAAACCAGCACACACAGAACCAGGGGAACAGGTCCCCGTGGCCCGACCTCCAACTAGAGGCCGTCCCGCCAGCAAGCCAGCACAGCCGGCGGCGAACCGCCCGGCCCCACCAACTAGACCAGCAACCACTCAGAGCCGCTCCGGCAGAACCATTAGACCACCGTCACGACTCGTCCACTCCTCCTAAGCGGATTCTGGGGGGAGCTCTGTGGCGACACGCCACCATTGGACATAATCCACTCACGGCGGCACGGACAGTTTACGCAGGCGCACTGCCGGCAGCAGCCGCCCCCAGCCAGGGGCCCTTTCCTCCGGCAACTTGTTTCCCACAGGGACAGGCTGCCGGGAGCACTTCCTGTCTGGGGAGTATTTAAGTGGTTGCACAGGCTTTTCAAGCTCTCTTTTTGCCATGATGTAAATTAAAGCAGTTGTGTTCCATCAACTCTGGTCTCGATTCCCACGTTTGCCGCGGTATCTCAACAAGGTAAACTTTTTTTTTTTTACTTACCTTCTTGTGAAGCTAGGAGTGCTCTTCCTGGCTCCACAGCTGCTGGCCATGCTCAGTCCCTTAGTGATTTCCTCCACCCTGCTCCCCTCCCACCCGCAGGACTTATCTGAGCACCTCTGTGGGCGAGGCAGCCATGGGGATTGGTGAGCTGTCTCTGTAGGCATGACAGACGCCCATAGCTCTTCGGCAATAGTACAGCGAGGCCCGATATCCAATTTCTGTCCAACCCCAGGCCTCCCTGTTTGGGTGCCCATTGGAAGCGCGACATCAGTTATGCTCCCTAAAATGAGCCATAACAAATTTCTAAGCCCAATATCTCATCCGAAAAATTATTTAGTAAGAATATTATTAGTTGCCGAAAGCATCAACCTCAGCACAATGAAATGATCATAGGAAATGTTAGGATCCAATATTACTGGATCCTTTGGAGGTATATTTTCAACAGTACACTCTCAAAGTCCCACTTCACATCATGCATATTCACACTCACATCAGGTATGGCATAAGTTACCATAAATTTTGTTCAGATTTTTGGGACACATGAATCAAATGAGCCATTTGCTTGACAGTGCAACCACATTTTGAAAGCCAATGTGTGTATACAATTGTATCATGACAAGTCAAAATAAGCTACCAGCTTATGACAATTTTCTAAAAATAACTGGTATTTGTGTAGTTACACAGTCCGATGAAAGGGAACAGCCAGAGATTTTGAAGATCAGTATGTTGGATAGAAATCTATTAATTTACTAAGGAACGACAGTTTTATTGCTCCAAAGATTTTCAGGCTTGTTGTGAGTGAAATGGATTCCAGCAGTTTTGGTGAAGTTCCCAATGGACATCAATTCACAGCAACATAATCAGTTCAGATATATAGGCCTAGAAATTCAGTTGTTAGTGCCAGCCGCTCGCACCTTAGGAGGAGGAGAAGTGAGGCGCTAAGCGGCTAGCGCCTGAGCGCGGCGCGATCTGCGCCTCTCGCGAACTTCACTCAAGATTTAACGGCAGCGCTAAACCGCAGCGCCCGCTCAGCTGCGTGCGCAGATCCTGACGTTGTGCAACGCCCTTGGTGCGCCCCGAACCGGAACTTCAGTGGCGCCGCCCTTCTGTGCGCCTGACGCCCCCAGCGACTGGTAGAGGGGAACGGTTCCCAGTCGCTGCGGGGCGCGGGGGCTGCTATTTAAAGGGGACTCCTCCTGCATTATAAGTGGCAGCCATTTTGTGCCAATCCTGTGTGAGAGACGGATATTTGGAGAGAGACAAAGTGAGAGAGCTTTCTGCTTTGACTCAGCGCTCGCACAGGTACTTCTGGCTTCAGGCCAGAGCTTTGCACTTGGATTTAACTTTCAGTGCCATAGCCTTGAGTCGCCACATATAATGGGGGCTGCAATGGGTGGAAATGTTGGGCTTCTCCATTGCATTCAAAGGGCTCAGAGACGCCGTGAGAGAGTGCCAGTCATGGCCAGACGGAGAAGGGCCAACAGGCGTCGGCACAGGAGGCCTTAACCACCCAGGGTATACCGCCAGCAGTTTTCATATCTGAACATGTCTGAGGAGCAGTGTGTTCGGAGGCTGCGATTCAGAAGGTAGGTAGTCACTGAGATCTGCCACCTGCTTCGCAGAGATCTGCAGCCACAGCTGAGGAGCAGGACGTCTCTGTCGGTGGCAGTGAAGGTGACGGTGGCTCTCAACTTCTATGCCACCAGCTCCTTCCAATCCGCTACTGGGAACATTGCCAACATCTCCCAGTTCGCGGTACATTGCTGCATCCGCCAGGTGACCAATGCCCTTTTCAGAAGGAGACGTCAGTACATCTCCTTCCCCATGACCCTGGACAAGCAGCAAGAGCGTGCAATGGGATTTGGAAGAATAGCAGGCTTCTGCATGGTCCTGGGCATTGAACTGATGAACCAGCAATGGTCAGGCCTTGCTTCAGGGCTGCAGTGTGCAGGGCGTGCCAGCCAAACAAATCGACCCTCCCCCTTTAAGAGCTGACCGGCGCCAGCGTGTCTGCCTTCAATCAGCAACTCGCCACACCTGCGCTGCGCCTGCGATCGGTGTTAGCGCCTCGGCACGCCGGCTTAGCGCCTTATGATAGTCGTGCATCACCTGCTTTAGCGCAACAGCAACCTCTTGGGGCGATGCAACTGAATATCAGCGAAGGTGGCGCTAAGTTGCGCCGGGCGCTAAATTTAGCAAACGCCCAGCTGTAGCGCCCCAAACGTGGCTATACTGAATTTCTAGGCCATAGTTTTTCAGTCTCAGTCAGGGAGATAAAGGGTCACAAACTGTGGAAAAATGGCACTATCAGACTTGTGTTGTAGAGTGCTCTTGAGAGTCAGGTTGAAGGACAGCAGCAGAGCTTTGCATTACTTATGGATTCTTGCCAATACAGACTTGGAAAATGGCTGATGCTGACAACGGGTGCAAAGTGGAACAGAAATCTGTTTACAGGCAATTGACTTCGATATACACATGAATAAAAGAATGTAACTGAAGAAAAGCCTTCATGGAAATTATGTTCCATATCACCTACTGGTTCAATTGGAGCTGCAGATGTAATCAGTGGTAATAGGATTACAATGCTATTGAGAATAAAATCATTTTCGAGGTGTGAGTTTTTTGAAGTTAAATGCACAAAGGCATACCATAATTATAAGAAAATTACTAAGTATCCTTGGACGAGAAATGAATTTACACTGTCAAGCTATTGTCAGTGTAAACAGTACTCCAAGTTAAACAATTTGTCATCATGTTGATAATGAAAAGTGATGTTGCCACAAAAAATAGTTGAACTGTTGTAATAAAAGAAAATACTGGAAACACTCAGCAACTGTGGCAAGAGAATCATAGGGTTAACTTTTCAGGTCGTTGACCTTTAATCAGAACAAGTTCGATCCAAAACAAGAAGGGTGGAATTTAAGCTGGAATGAGTCAGAGCCAGAGGCTGTGGCTGTGCAAGCAAGTTTTAGTAAACACACAATCAAACACAAGAAGGTGAACAGGGTAAAAGAGAGAAATAAAACCCATCGAAGAGAAGAGCAGAACTTCTTCAAGGTAGGCATTCATGGAAGAGAGGTGGCAGCGCATTACACAGTTCTGAAGAAAGGACATTGACCAGAAACTATGGGTACCAGTCCCTATTGGTCCTGTTGAAGGGCCAATATGATGGAGGCCATATTTGTACTGCCTCCAATAGCAATTCCTGGGACCCACAAAATGTTGAGCTCTGGATGCTATCAGAAGCACAGAGTTTGCCTCTGATGTATTGCAGGGAGCATCACTCATCTGCTGTTAACAATATATTGTCACTACAAGAGCACCATAAATGTAACGTTACTGCTGAAAATAATATACTCCTTGCCACAGTAACCAAATATTAATAATAATGCACAACTTAAAATGCAGCTTAGCTGAAATAACGTTCTTCGATATACAAATGATGTTAGTTGTTACCTTCAATATACTAAGTTTGCAATATTAAGTTCAATACCATCAAAGATGACATCATCCCCCATTTCTTGAGTGTTAACCATGTAGAGTTTCCTATCTATCCACTGCAGTAAGAATCAATACACATTTAAACAAAATTATGCCAAGAAGCAATATCAGAATAGTCTATCCAGTGCTAATTCAACATGTATGCATGAGCCATAAATTACTGCTGTTATTTAAGAAAATGCAGGTGCATTTTGGAAAATGATTAAAATAAGGACAGTCTTACCAGTGACTTCAGTATATGCAAAGAACAAACAAAAAAATGGAACTAGAAAATACCATTTCTTCTACAGATCATGTATAATCTGCACTATTTTTCAAAATTCCACCAATGATAAATCAATCAAAATTACTGAATAAATATCAAAATCTTACATCCCATAGAATATGTCCTAGAATATTTGCAATCGTTGGCATATTTTTATGGCTCTGGTCTTCTGGAAAAGTCATATTCCACAGAGCTATCTTGATCCATGAGAAAACTGTGGCCATACTTTTAGCATGGAAGCAACAAAAATTATGGTACTCTGCTAAATTGGGCTCAGCTACAAAAATTGTTCTACTGTACTTCCCAACTTGCCTTGCATAATTGCTTTAGGCTCCTGACAGGTGCTACTGCTATCCAGGGAGTCCAAAACTCCTGCTCACATTGGGCAGGAATTCCTAATCACACAAAAATATTGTGAGATCAGGAATTTCCACCCATAGCTTGTGGCAAGATCTGATTCCACCAAAACAGCAGGAGCAAGTAGCAGCCATGTGTGGCAGTGAAGGCCAGGGAAGACTGTCTCTATAAGCAGAGCCAGGCAGTGAAGAGAGGGGAAAACAATGCCGGTGTGAACTGGAAGAATGCCAACATCAATGAAGAGAAGAGGGAGAAGAAGGAGAAGAATGCCAGTGTAAGCAGGGGACGCAGGGAAAGTAAAGTAGCTCTATGAACTGGGAAAGGAGATGGATTAATAGACAATTTTAAAACAATTTAACATTCAATAAAACTGCTTCAGCAGATTCAGCAAAAGTGAATATCAAGCTATATCCACCATAACCTGCATTTAGGGTTAGGGTTAGCCTTAAATGTTGTCACAATCTTCTGCAATTTTCTAGTGGCTCTGTTTATAATCCTTACTCCTGTTCCTCACAAGATATTCATTGGTTCAGATCAAAAGTACTCCCATAGTTTCAACACTGTGGAATTCCTTCCCTCCTTCAAACTTTTAAAATCCATACTCAGCACCATCCAAGTGCTATTCCTTGTCCTTTAATTTTTGTAAACTTTGTGGTGTCCCACAAAATGGCCCTTTGGCCTGTAACCCTGTTTGCTCAATTCAAAACAATCTGAAGAATGAAGGTTGCTTGTATCACAAATAGGTGACTGAGTAACAGACCGCCACTCACAATTGAGTAAAAAAGTGTAGTGGTTATGTTACTGAACCAGTAATCCAGAGGCCTGGACTAATAATCTAGTAGATCATTCAAATCCCACATGGCAGTTTAAGAATTTGAATTCAGATTTATTTTTTTAAATTTGGTATCAGTGACTATCACCATGAAGCTGTGCTGTCCTTACCCAATACCCTATGTGACTCCTTTCCCACACCAATGTGGCTGACTCTGAAATGGCTCGTAAGCAAGCCATTTCAAACTGCTACAAACCATTGCAATGGTTTGAGAAGAAGGCAATAAACGCTGGCCTTGCCTACAACCTGAGAATTTAAAAAACTACAGGACTCAAACTGCTAAATTTCACCATTTCCTACCAACACAGCCAAAACCTCAACCAAGTTGTTTTTATATTGCGTGAAGCCTCACACACAGATCTTGTGCAGCTGGCTGCTACCCAAAAGTAGGCACGCCAAATTTGTTTAGGCTGCCAAGTTCACTTTTGGGTTACAGCCGCACATCAGCAGTGGGCATCATTAGCACAGGTATCAGACAATAGAAAAGCAGCTTGAGTTTACAGCTCAAACCATCAGTCTGTAAAAACTGGCATACGAAAAGTTAAAAGAAAGTAAGAATTTAAAACAATTATTCCTTAAGTCACAGGCTTCTTCATAATTTAACAGCAGGCGGATAAAAGATACTAACATCAGAGGATTAATAATTCAGTGTAAATTACGGCAAATGTGAATGCAATTAATTCTTATACATCAGCGTTAATGTTTTTTCTTTAACATGCAAAACAATATTTTTATTAGTCAAGGCAGGGTTACATCTAGCAGTGAAATAATAGCAGTAAAAAGATCATTAATATATCAATGCAACACAGAATAGATAGAGTTAAGTGTCAGCTGTGGCTCAGTCAGTCACGCCTCGGAGTCAGAAGGTTGTGGGTTCAAGCCCCACTCCAGGGACTTGAGCACAAAGATCTAGGCTGACACCCCAGTTCAGTACTGAGGGAGTGCTGCACTGTCAGAGGTGCTGATTTTTGGATGAGATGTTAAACCGAGGCCCCATCTGCTCTCTGAGGTGGATGTAAAAGATCCCATGGCACTATTTCGAAGAGCAGGGGAGTTAGCCCCAGTGTCCTGACCAATATTTATCCCACAATCAACATCACTAAAAAAAATTATCTGGTCATTATCACATTGCTGTTTGTGGGAGCTTGTTGTGTGCAAATTGGCTGCTGCGTTCCCTATATTACAACAATGACTACACTTCAAAAAGTACTTCATTGGCTGTAAAGTGCTTTGAGATGTCCAGTGGTCATGAAAGGCACTATATAAATGCAAGTTTTCCTTTCTTCCTTAGATGAGGTAGACCATTCAGCCCATCCTAGCTCATCCAATCATAAAAAACCTCGAGGGCCCTCATCACTGCATGTAGCTATATCTTAAATGATTCCAGAGTTTTTTTTCTGGTTCCCCTCCAGTATCTCATCCAAGTGTCCATTCTTCAAGTGTAAGCCTGGAAACTGAAGGTCAACAGTTCATTCATGGTAGAAGGCACTATCAACATCCCAATAATGGATAATCAAGGGGCCACAGGGAGGGGGGAACTAAAGACAATCACTATCACTAAGGAAAAAGTACTTGGTAAAATAATGGGACTAAAAGATGACAAGTCCCCTGGACCAGGTGGCCTGCATCCCAGGGTCTTAAAAGAAGTGGCTGCAGAGATAGTGGATGCATTGGTTGCAATATACCAACATTCCCTGGACTCTGGAGAGGTCCCAGTGGATTGGAAAATCGCAAATGTAACACCCCTATTTAAGAAAGGAGGGAGACAGAAAGCAGGAAACGAAAGACCAGTTAGCCTAACATCTGTCGTTGGGAAAATGCTGAAGTCCTTCATTAAGGAAGCAGTAGCAGGGCATTTGGAAAATCATAATGCAGTCAAGTAGAGTCAGCAAGGTTTTATGAAAGGAAAATCATGTTTAACAAATTTTCTGGAGTTCTTTGAGGGTGTAACGAGTAGGGTGGACAAAGGTGAGCCAGTGGATGTGGTGTATTTGGATTTCCAGAAGGCATTCGATAAGGGGCCACATAAAAGGTTACTGCATAAGATAAGAGCTCACGGAGTTGGGGGTAATATATTAGCATGGATAGAGAATTGGCTAACTAACAGAAAGCAGAGAGTCGGTATAAATGGGTAATTTTCCAGTTGGCAAACGGTAACTAGTGGGGTGCCACAAGGATCAGTGCTGGGGCCTCAACTATTTACAATTTGCATTAATGACTTGGATGAAGGGACCGAGTGTAATGTAGCCAAGTTTGTGGATGATACAAAGATGGGTGGGAAAGCAAGTTGTGCAGAGGACTCAAAGAATCTGCAAAGGGATATAGACGGGCTAGGTGAGTGGGCAAACATTTGGCAGATGGAGTATAATGTGGGAAAGTGCGAGGTTATACACTTTGGCAGGAAAAATAAAAACGCATATTATTATTTAAATGGAGAGAGATTACAAAATGCTACAGTTCAGAGGGACCTGGGGGTCCTTGTGCATGAAACACAAAAAATTAGCATGCAGGTACAGCAAGTAATCAAAAAGGCAAATGGAATGTTGCCCTTTATTTCAAGTATAAAAGCAGGGAAGTCCTGCTACAACTGTACAGAGTATTGGTGAGACCACACCTTGAGTACTGCTTACAGTTTTGGTCTCCTTATTTAAGGAAGGATATACTTGCATTGGAAGCAGTTCAGAGATGATTCACAAGGTTAATTCCAGAGATGAGGAGGTTGAGCCTATGCTCATTGGAATTTAGAAGAATGAGAGGTGATCTTATTGAAACATATAAGATACTGAGGGGGCTCGACAAGGTAGATGCAGAGAGGATGTTTCCCCTCGTGAGGAAATCTAGAACTCGGGGGCATAGTTTTAGAATAAAGGGTCGCCCTTTTAGAACTGAGATGAGGAGGAATTTCTTCTCTCAGAGGGTTGTAAATCTATGGAATTCTCTGCCGCAGAGAGCTGTGGAGGCTGGGTCATTAAATATATTTAAGGTGGAGATAAGACAGATTTTTGCAAGATAAGGGAGTGAAGGGTTATGGGGAGCGGGCAGGGAAGTGGCTTTGAGCCCAAGATCAGCCATGATCTTTTTGAATGGCAGAGCAGGCTCGAGGGGCCAAGTGGCCTATTCCTGCTCCTATTTCTTATGTTCTTATGTTCTAAGTCCCATTCACCCATCACCCATGTGCTCGTTGACCTACATTGGCTTATGGTCCAACAACAACGTTCCCACTAGGCCGCGCAGCCGTCTGGAGGTCCCACGTTGGCCGCTTATTGGTTTTTGAATGGGAGATTTTGCGCATGCGCGAAATTTTGAATGGGCCGCCCAGCCCATTAAAGGGACCGTGCACCCAAAAAAAATTAAGGGGAACATTGTCCACCAACACCTTGATTTTAAAATTCTCATCCTCATGTTAAAATCCCTCCATGGCCTCACCCCTTCCTAACTGAATTCGGCAGTGTGAGTGCTCCTAACCCGGGAGGGCGAGTCCAGTCTATTCTCTGAAATCAGTAGTGTTAGCACTGTGAGCTCTGGAGCTTGGCTGTCACAGTGAATGGATCAAATTACACATTGCAAAGATCTTGATTACTCTCCAGCAGGCAGGATCAAATTACACATTCCAGACAAACTGCTGGGTATGTCTTGTCCTCCAGTTGACAGGAAGCATTAAGACTTTAACCTATTACTGGTCAATCTCCCACAGTGATGCACACAGGATCAAGACCAAGTGTTGTCTTCAGATGAAAGAGGGTTATAGGGAGGGGGATAATTGAACCAGGGCGTATAGATGTAATCAATCTTTCCACTAATATTTTTTTGGGCCTCGGTCCCTTTAAATTTGCTGCACGGCCACACATGCGCGGGATCTTTTCCAGCGGCAGCAGTTGGCGAGCGTCTTGTGCTGGACCTCCCAATTGGTGCGCGGACACAGGGCCACGCACCTTAGGGGGAACAGTGGATGTAATTCAGTTCCCATTTTAAAGTAATGAGTTCTGTCCTTTTTTGCATATCAACACTATAAATTCCGATGTCTACATTTATAATGGGAACTCTGTAAACTTGCCACACTGTAATTACATATGCCTACTAGTGGTGGTATTGCAGTATTATAACTGCAAATGTACAAACTTATAATAGAAAGCTGACAGGATGAGTGCATATATAGCAGGTCTGCCTGACAGCAATTTGCTAATGTTTTCAATGCATTTCTTAATGCATATTCTGCAAAGTGTTGATGTTACACCACATTTACTAACACTTGACAGGCCAAGCCAAAGAAATAAATATTAAGTATTTCTGCAATTTTTATCTCTAGTGTTTTTATGTGCCTTGTCTATTAACAACCTGAATTTTATGAGCTCTACATATATAAAACTGTAGTCATGTCAAGCAACCAACTAGCAGATGAAGGATTTTTATGAGTCCAACAAGCGATGACAGGCATTTTTTTTAAAAACTGTGCAAAGATCATTAAGAAGTACATTTGTAAAAATGTACTGACATAGTAGTAATTTTAATATGAAAGATTTTTGCAAGCTTGGAGCTTCTACCTATAAATACGTTGATGTGCCATTCAGTCCTCATTAAGACACTGTAATAAAATAATGCTTTAACTCTGCAAAATAAGACCTCACAAATGTCACACAAATAAGTCCATATAAACACAGCTCTGTTTCAAAGCAATTATATTACCCACAGGCAATCAGTAGCTGATGGTGTGCATTTGATTAGAACCAATGAATGATCAGACAATGTAACAAGCAGTGCAGTGCTCATTGGAACATCCAGTACTGAAATTCCAGCCTGCTTTTTGTAAAGGTGGTGAGGTTAGTTCTCGTCATGTCTGCCTGCTGTGCTGGTGAATGAGCTACAATAAGTAGAGAGAAAATGTACATACATTTCAGGAGGGAAAAATATCATGTGAAAGTATATATTTTCAATACAGTGTATTTATTTTTTCTCACAAAGATTATTGTTCTAGTGAGCTGAATAAATACTTATAATAAATCTGCAATGAAATCAGCTAAGGTGATCAGAGATTTTCATAATAGGAAATATTTAGCAAGCAGTAACATTCACCAAAGAAAGCTGAACAGAGAGCAAACAAAAAAAAAAGACGTATGACAGGAAAATAATGTCTCAGATACCCCATTTATAAAGGTAAGTACTGCCTTCAAAGCAGCACTGCAATCAATTTATACCCGCAGAGGCAGAGACACCAGCTCATAATGTTGTTTTGTTTCATGCCTCCGGGAGCTGGGAGAGCAAATTAATGTTGGTTGCGAATATAAATTGAACGTAACTTTCACACAGGTCAATGATGCCATTTCCCCATTGCTTTCCCTAACATTAGTTTAGGTTTGTGACTAGAATCGTAACATCGCAAATGCAAACGCTGAGCACTTGCTAATGTTACAATCAAGCAATTGTTCCGGTGTTGCACCAGTCTCCAGATCTGCTGCATGGAGAAACAGCATGCATTTGGAACACAGGCAATCACGCCATATTGGAAGGAGTTCCTTAATATGAATGGGATCTTAACCAAATGGGCTTCCCTCCGATTTCTCCCACAGCTTGATAAATTATAATGATAGTTCCAAGCACTCAGTAGGTGGAGTGTGTAGCTTACCATGAGGAAAGCTGACAAGAGAAAAAGCCAGCAGATGGGAAGATTGCAGAGTTCAGTAGCCTGCTGAGCAGGGATGTAACCAGCTGTTCCATGTCTTTGGCGCATGTGAAACAAATGGAGGAAACAGAAAGTGGAAACATTAGAAACATAAAAACATAGAAGATAGGAGCAGGAGTAGGCCATTCGGCCCCTCGAGCCTGCTCCGCCATTCAATGAGATCATGGCTGATCATCCAAACTCAGTACCCTGTCCCTGCCTTCTCTCCATATCCCTTGATCCCTTTAGCCTTAAGAAATATATCTAACTCCTTCTTGAATATATTTAATGAATTGGCCTCAACTGCCTTCTGTGGTAGAGAATTCCACAGGTTCACCACTCTCTGGGTGAAGAAATTCCTCCTCATCTCTGTCTTAAATGGCTTACCCCTTATCCTTAGACTGTGACCCCTGGTTCTGGACTCCCCGGCCATCGGGAACATCCTTCCTGCATCTAGTCGGTCTAGTCCTGTTAGAATTTTATAAGTTTCAATGAGATCCCCTCTCATTCTTCTAAACTCCAGCGAGTATAAGCCCAATCGACCCAATCCCTCCTCATACGTCATTCCTGCCATCCCAGGTATCAGCCTGGTGAATCTTCGCTGCACTCCCTCCATGGCAAGAACATCCTTCCTCAGATAAGGCGACCAAAACTGCACACAATACTCAAGGTGTGGTCTCACCAAGGCCCTGTACAACTGCAGCAAGATATCTTTGTTCCTGTATTCGAATCCTCTTGCTATGAAGGCCAACATACCATTTGCCTTCTTAACCGCCTGCTGCACCTGCATGCTTACCTTTAGCGACTGGTGCACAAGGACACCCAGGTCTCTGGGGAATAGCTAGGGTTGTAGAGAGGGCTTTAAACTAATTAGTGGGGGGGAGGTTTCAAGAGAGCGAAAAATAAAAATGTCAGTGGAGAAGGCAATAGAGCAAGGTAGCAGTGGGGGAATTAAAACCAGAGCGTGTCAGGAAGGGACAGAATGTATAATGATAAAGGTAAAGTAGTAAAAGGGGTAAAAGCAGGAATAAATTGTCACAAAACATATTTAAAAGTTCTTTATCTGAATGCACGCAGCATTCATAACAAAATAGATGAGTTGACAGTACAAATAACTACACATGGGTATGATCTGGTGGCCATTACAGAAACATGGCTGCAAGGTGACCATGACTGGGAACTAAACATCCAGGGGTATTTGACAATTAGGAAGGACAGACAGGAAGGAAAGGGAGGTGGGGTGGCTATGTTAATAAAGGATGGAATCACTGCAATAGTGAGAAATGATATTGGGTCAAAGGATCAGGATAGTGAAACAGTTTGGGTGGAGATAAGGAATAATAAGGGGAAAAAGTCACTAGTGGGCATAGTCTATAGGCCTCCTAACAGTTGCAACTCTATTGGTCAGAGTAGAAATCAGGAAATAGTTGGGGCTTGTAATAAGGGAACAGCTATAATCATGGGAGATTTTAACTTTCATATTGACTGGACAAATCAAATTGGGCAGGGCAGCCTTGAGGAAGAGTTCATAGAGTGCATTAGGGACGGGTTCCTTGAGCAGTATGTTACTGAACCAACCAGGGGGCAGGCAATCTTAGATCTGGTCCTGTGTAATGAGACAGGATTAATAAAAAATGTCCTAGTAAAGGATCCCCTTGGAATGAGTGACCATAACATGGTTGAATTCCAAATTCAGTTGGAGGGTGAGAGAGTTGGATCTCAAACCAGCATACTAAGCTTAAATAAAGGAGACTATGAAGGTATGAGAGCAGAGTTGACTAAAGTGGACTGGGAAAATAGATTAAGGTGTAAGACGGTACATGAGCAGTGGTGTACATTCAAGGAGATATTTCACAACTTTCAAGAAAAATATATTCCACTGAGGAAAAAGGGGCATAAAAGAAAAGACAGCCATCCGTGGCTAAGTAAAGTAATAAAGGATAGTATCCGACTGAAAACAAGGGCATATAAAGTAGCCAAATCTAGTGGGAGGATAGAAGATTGGGAAGCATTTAAAAGCCAGCAAACAATAACCAAAAGATTAATTAAGAAAGGGAAGATAGATTATGAAAGTAAAGTAGCAAAAAATATAAAAACAGATAGCAAGAGTTTCTACAGTTATATAAAAAGAAAAAGGGTGGCTAAAGTGAATGTTGGTCCCTTAGAGGACGAGACCGGGAAATTAGTAGTGGGGAACATGGAGATGGCAAAAACGCTGAACAAATATTTTGTATCAGTCTTTACAGTAGAGGACACTAAAAATATCCCAACACTGGATAAACAGGGGGCTATAGGGGGGGAGGAGCTAAACACGATTAAAATCACTAAGGAGATGGTACTCGGTAAGATAATGGGACTTAAGGCGGATAAATCCCCTGGACCTGATGGCTTACATCCTAGGGTCTTGAGAGAAGTAGCGTTAGGGATTGCGGATGCATTGGTGGTAATTTTCCAAAACTCCCTGGATTCAGGAAAGGTCCCAGCAGATTGGAAAACTGCTAATGTAATGCCCTTATTTAAAAAGGGAGGTAGACAAAAGGCTGGAAACTATAGACCAGTTAGCCTAACATCTGTGGTTGGTAAAATGTTGGAGTCCATTATTAAGGAAGCAGTAACAGGACATTTGGATAAGCATAATTTAATCGGACAGAGTCAGCATGGTTTTATGAAGGGGAAGTCATGTTTGACAAATTTGCTCGAATTCTTTGAGGACGTAACAAACAGGGTGGATAAAGGGGAACCAGTGGATGTGGTGTGTTTGGACTTCCAAAAGGCATCTGACAAGGTGCCACACAAAAGATTACTGCACAAGATAAAAAATCACGGGATTGGGGGTAATATACTGACATGGGTGGAAGATTGGCTATCTAATAGAAAACAGAGAGTTGGGATAAATGGTTCATTCTCGGGTTGGCAATCAGTAACTAGTGGTGTTCCGCAGGGGTCAGTGCTGGGACCCCAACTCTTTACAATCTATATTAACGATTTGGAGGAGGGGACCAAGTGCAACATATCCAAGTTTGCCGATGATACAAAGATGGGAGGGAAAGCAGTGAGTGAGGAGGACATAAAAAACCTGCAAAAGGACATAGACAAGCTAAGTGAGTGGGCAGAAATTTGGCAGATGGAATATAATGTTGGAAAGTGTGAGGTTATGCACTTTGGCAGAAAAAATCAAAGAGCAAGTTATTATCTAAATGGAGAGAAACTGCAAAGTGCTACAGTACAAAGGGATCTGGGGGTCCTGGTGCATGAAACACAGAAGGTTAGTATGCAGGTACAGCAGGTGATCAGGAAGGCCAATGGAATCTTGGCTTTTATTGCAAGGGGGATGGAGTATAAAAGCAGGGAAGTCTTGCTTCAGTTATACAGGGTACTGGTGAGGCCACACCTGAAATACTGTGTACAGTTTTGGTTTCCATATTTAAGAAAAGATATACTTGCTCTCGAGGCAGTTCAGAGAAGGTTCACTCGGTTGATTCCGGAGATGAGGGGGTTGACTTATGAGGAAAGGTTGAGTGGGTTGGGCCTCTGCTCATTGGAATTCAGAAGAATGAGAGGCGATCTTATTGAAACATATAAGATTGTGAGGGGGCTTGATCGGGTGGATGCAGGGAGGATGTTTCCACTGATGGGTGAGGCTAGAACTAGGGGGCATAATCTTAGAATAAGGGGCTGCCCTTTCAAAACTGAGATGAGGAGAAACTTCTTCACTCAGAGTGTAGTAAATCTATGGAATTTGCTACCTCAGAGAGCTGTGGAAGCTGCGACATTAAATAAATTTAAAACGGAGATAGACAGTTTCCTAGCTGATAAGGGAATTACGGGTTACGGGGAGCGGGCAGGGAAGTGGACGTGAGTCTAGGTTCGGATCAGCCATGAACCTATTGAATGGCGGAGCAGGCCCAAGGGGCCGTATGGCCTACTCCTGCTCCTACTTCTTATGTTCTTATGTTCCTATGTTGCACTTCCCCTTCTCCCAATTTATTGCCATACAGATAATAATCTGCCTTCCTGTTTTTGACACCAAAGTGGATAACCTTGCATTTATCCATGTTATATTGCATCTGCCATGCTTCTGCCCAATCACCCAACCTGTCCAAATGATACTGGAGTTTCTCGGCATCCTCCTCACAGCACACACGCCCACCCAGCTTTGTGTCATCTGCAAACTTGGAGATATTACATCTAGTTCCGTCGTCTAGATCATTAATATATATTGTGAATAGCTGGGGTCCTAGGACCGATCCCTGTGGTACCCCACTAGTCACTGCCTGCCACTCGGAAAAAGATTTGTTTATTCCAACTGTTTGCTTTCTGTCTGCCAACCAGTTCTCTATCCAAGTCAATACCTTGCCCCCAATCCCATGTGCCTTAACTTTACATGCTAATCTCTTATGCGGGACCTTATCGAAAGCCTTCTGAAAGTCCAAATACACCACATCCACTGGTTCTCCCTTATGTATTTTACCAGTTACATCCCCAAAAAATTCCAGTAGATTAGTCAAGCACGATTTATCTTTTGTAAATCCATGTTGACTTTGCCCGATCCTGTCACTGTTTTCCAAGTGCTTTGCTATTACATCTTTTATAATGGACTCTAGCATTTTCCCCAATACCAATGTCAGGCTTACTGGTCTATAATTCCCCATTTTCTCTCTACCACCTTTTTTGAATAGTGGAGTAACATTAGCTGCCCGCCAATCCAGGGGTACTGTTCCAGAGTCTATAGAATTTTGGAAGATGACCAGCAATGCATCTACTATTTCTAGGGCCACTTCCTTAAGTACCCTAGGATGTAGATTATCAGGCCCTGGGGATTTATCGGCCTTCAATCCCGTCAATTTCCCTAACACCATTTCCCTACAAATACTGATTTCTTTCAGTTCCTCCCTCTCATTAGACCCTATGTTTCCCCGACATCTCTGGGAGGTTATTTGTGTCCTCCTTTGTGAAGACAGAACCAAAGTATGTATTTAATTAGTCTGCCATTTCTTTGTTCCACATATTAAATTCCCCTGATTCTGACTGCAAGGGACCTATGCTTGACTTCACCAATCTTCTTCTCTTCACATATCTACAAAAGCTTTTACAGTCAGTTTTATGTTCCCGGCAAGCTTACACTCATACTCTATTGTCCCCCTCTTAATTAATCCCTTTGTCCTCCTTTGTTGAATCCTAAACTGCTCCCAATCCTCAGGTTTACTGCTTTTTCTGGCCAATTTATATGTCCTCTCCTTGGATCTTATGCTATCCCTAATTTCCCTTGTTAACCATGGTTGAGTTAGATTTTTTGTTTTATTTTTATGCCAAACTGGGATGAACAAATTCTGTAGTTCATCCATGCGATCTTTGAATGTTTGCCATTGCCTATCCACCGTCAACCCTTTGAGTGACATTCCCCAATCAATCCTACCCAACTCGCGCCTCATACCATTGTAGTTTCCTTTATTTAAATTCAGGATCCTAGTCTCTGAGTCAACTACTTCACTCTCCATCTTAATGAAGAATTCTATCATATTATGATTGCTCCGACCCAAGGGGCCTCGCACAACAAGATTGCTAATTAATCCTTTCTCATTACATAATACCCAGTCTAAGATGGCCTGATCTCCAGTTGATCCCTCGACATATTGGTCCAGAAAACTATCCCGTATACACTCCAGGAATTCCTCCTCCACAGTATTGTTACTAATTTGGTTAGCCCAATCTATATGTAGATTAAAGTCACCCATGATAACTGCTGTGCTCTTATTGCATGCTTCTCTAATTTCCCTTTTAATGCCATCCCCAACCTCCACATTACTGTTTGGAGGTCTATATACCACTCCCACTAATGTTTTCTGCGCCTTGGTATTTCTCAGTTCTACCCATACAGATTCCACATCATCAGAGCTAATATCCTTCCTTACAATTGGGTTAATCTCCTCTTTAGCCAGCAATGCTACCCCACCTCCTTTTCCTTTTTGCCTATCTTTCTTGAATATTGAATACCCCTGGATGTTGCGTTCCCAGCCTTGGCCACCCTGGAGCCATGTTTCCGTAATCCCAATCATATCATATTCGTTTACCTCTATTTACGCAACTAATTCATCCACCTTATTATGAATACTCCTCGCATTAAGACACAAAGCCTTCAGGCTTGTTTTTTTAACGCTCTTAGACCTTTTAGAATTATTATTTACTGTGGCCATGTTTGATTTAAACCCTTGATTACTCTGACTGCCACCTTTGTTTTTCTCCTCCCTGTCTTTTGCTTCTATCCTTTCCTCTGTCTCCCTGCTCAGGTTCCCAACCCCCTGCCATTTTATTTTAAACCCTCCTCCAGAGCACTAGCAAACACTCCCCCTAGGACATCGGTCCCGGTCCTGCCCAGGTGCAAATTGTCTGGTTTGTACTGGTCCCACCTCCCCCAGAACCGGTTCCAATGTCGTAGGAATTTGAATCCCTCCCCCTTGCACCATTCCTCTAGCCACGTATTCATCTAAAATATCCTTCTATTTCTACTCTGGCTAGCACATGGCACTGGTAGCAATCCTGAGATTACTACCTTTGAGGTCCTATTTTTTAATTTACCTCCTAACTCCCTATATTCAGCTTTTAGGACCTCGTCCTGTTTTTTTTTACAGGTGGGGAAAAGAGGGCAGCAGGGAAAGCTGAAGGAATTAATATTTAAGGGTGGGAGAGCATTCAGAAATATGTAATCAAAGAAGTGCAGGAGGGGTGCCAAGGAAACTGGGAGTCAAAGTTGATTGTAGGAGAGCAGAAACCAGAGAGAGGCAAAAAGGCTGAGCAGAAGTTAGGCACAAGTCAGCAAGAGCCTGGGATCAAGACTGGAAGTGAGCTAGAGCCCGGATCTGGACTGAGAGGTTGGCTGTGGCTGAAAGAGAGGCAGAGTAAATACGTCAAAGCAGTAGAGGTTGAAAGATAGAGCGGGACAGACACATGATCAGCAAGAGTGTTTGCAGAGAATCCTGGGTGCAAGAACTAGTACCTGAAGAGTACCTTGGATGCAGGAAAGAGAGCACAGGAGAGATCCCTGGGTGATACCGAACATAAGCCCTGACCTCAGTGGAGATGCAGAAATACCTAGTGTTGCACTAGGATAATTCCTAGCAAAGGAAACCGAATAGCTGGAGTGAGCAGCTCAGAGAGGATAGCCCCTTGAGAGCAGCCCAGAGTGCTCTCGTAATTGGGTGTGGTAGGAAGTTTACATAATCTCGCAAGATCCAACAATTTATGGTAAAAAACTTAGCTTTGGAAATCTCGCAAGAAAATTAATAAGATACTGTAGGTGTCCAGTGAATCAACTGAATGGTGTTCCTGACATCCCAACTCACTTCCACCCGACCTACTCATCTTTCAAGTCACTTAGCTGCCTTGTAGATATTATTATTCCTAAATATGTCCTGGTTAAAAACCATATGGACGTAAGGCTGCTAAATAATATTCATTTTAAAGGTTGTCTGATAACAGGTCTGCATTACCTTTGTTACAATCAGGATACTTTACAGTGTAAAGAATGTGGCCTAGATCTCAATGTGAGTAATCTTCCTTTTTGGGAGCAAGTATGAATATCAGAGTACTGATCAGATTCATCTGATACATCACATCGCAAACCAGTAGCATTAACATATCAAAAGTATGGAGCAATCTGCAGATTCACTCAGCCACTTACCTAGTTGTATTTTAATGATGCAAAGGCTAGAGTCTTGGAAACAGGGAAAAACAACTGGAAAAACAACAGTTTCCTAGCAGATAAGGGAATTAGGAGTTACGGGGAGAGGGCAGGGAAGTGGACGTGAGTCTAGATTCGGATCAGCCATGATCCTATTGAATGGCGGAGCAGGCCCAAGGGGCCGTATGGCCTACTCCTGCTCCTACTTCTTATGTTCTTATTATCCCAGCTAAACAGGGTTACTGTCAAAACCTGCTCTTATATCCAGAACTGAGAAAGCATCGACAGGGTGAGTGAGCACAGAAGTATGCATTATAGCATCACCAGCACGGCTTTGAATCACTTCTATTATTTCCTTCTTTGGCTGGCGTAGATTATTTTTCTTTATGCCTTTGGGATGTTTTTCTATGTTAAAATCACGATATAAATGCAAGTTGTTGTTTTTGTTGTCGAAAAACTTACAGGGTTTTTCACAACTCCAGCCACTCAGCAAGCCTCGCTACCAAAATATACAGTCCAAGAGTTTCTGCTTTGGGTGCAATCAGCAATCCGGACACAAATTGCACTCAAAATTGAGCTTGTTTAAAGAAGTGTTTTTTTTGCTCAAGTTGCCGCTCAAGTTCATTTGCATAATCACAGAACGTAAAATCTGCCATGAACCAGCACAATTGGGCAGCATTTTAGAATGCAATCATTTTTCAAAGAATTTTAGCATTAAAAAATATCCCTAGATATATATTTAAGAGTGGTAACTTGGTGCAGTTTTATTAATACAGCTGAAAATGGGTTTATCACAACAAATAAGCATTTTTAGTCAGTGTCTAGTCCACCACCTGAGAGTAACCTGATTTTAAATAACTGCAAATGACTTTTAAAAACTACAGAACCAAGGTGCATTGGTGTACAGTACTGTAGTCAGTTTCTTACCAAGTTAAAAAATTAATATTTACAAGCTTTTGAAATGTGCCTATTAGTGTCCTTGCGCCTAAAACAAAAGCTTAATTTTAAGAGCCTTGTCGAAGGCCCACAAACGGACGCAATTAGTGGAAACATGCCACAGTGATTAATTTGATCTGGGGGCATGGCCAGCTTTGTGGACGGGGCCGGCTTCTAACATGATATTTTTAAACTAGCGCAAAAGATCGTGGAAACTCAATTTGCACTGGACGTAATTTGCACTTGAAATTTTTGGGCGATTTGCGCTAAAAAAACTAGTGCAACCTAGCGGAAACTCCAGGCCACAATATTTAATGTACTATTACTATGAATGTAATATAAGTCAACATGCTGTAACAATTGCAATAAAAATAATTAAAAAGGGTAAAACAAAGATGAAAAATGACAGATAAAAATCCAGCTGTGAAATTATTTCTGCGGTCAACATAGAAATCAAGAAAGCACCGTTCCTCTGTTTAATCTGAACATAAGACGGGGTTACGGGGATAGGGTGGGATATGTGTTGGTGTAGGGGTTACGGGGATCGGGTGGGATATGTGTCGGTGCAGGCTCGATGGGCCGAAATGGCCTCTATCTGCACTGTGGGGTTTCTGTGATTCTGTGATTCTGTGAAGATATTAATAGAGTCTAAGGATGTGATGCTTTTCACGGTAGGCAGGCAGGACATGGGCTAATTGACCTGGACCATTCAAGTGAAGCTGGTTGGCATATACCATTTTATAACATTGTCAAAAGTTACAAGGTAGCCGGAATCCAACATTTAGAATTTAATTTGAATATAATGCACAGCAATTTTAAGGCTATAGTTATATTGCACTCTTCTTCTTAGGCAGTCCCTCGGAACCGAGGATGACTTGCTTCCACATTAAAAATGAGTTTGCAGGTGACTGATGAGTCCAATGCGGGACCTACAGTCTCTGTCACAGGTGGGGCAGACGGTGGTTGAAGGGGCGGGTGGATGGGGTGCTTGGGTTGACGTGCGCTCCTTGCGCTGCCTGCGCTTGGCTTCCACTTTGCACTACTGGTTTGAGCTTTCTCAAAGTATTTGAAAGACTTTGTTTATTAAGTGCTCAGAAGGTTCAACAGATGTCTGAGCACATTTGATATTCTGGCTACACGTCGCACTGGAATTATATGGGCCAATAATGGAATGCTATTTAAATGTAGCATTGAAGCGCATCAGATGCAGGCAACCCATATTATCGGGCACCATAGTTTTAGACATACAGCATGGCATAATCCGTTGGGGAAGCACACGTGGTACTCAGGATCTGTATACCAGATGTATGCTAGACTCACTAGGGCAAGCGTTAACTCTGTTTCTCTCTCCACAGATGCTGCCTGACTTGCTGAGAATTTCCAGCATTTTCTGTTTTTATTTACTATTAAAGTAACATCGCACTTATGCGCAGGCTCTGAGGTCAATCTCCGATGATATGCGACAACTGACAGGTGTGTCTCTCTGTGGCAATGTCACAGAAGTTTTCTCTTCTTTGCAGGAACCAATGGAGCTTGTGGCAACTTCACTGGAATCGGCAGCAGATCATCAGCTTAGAAGTGGCCAGGGACCAGCCAGTGCTTACACCTCCACAGAAGCACAGACTGCAGCTTTGGAGGCAATGTAGGACAGAATGGAGCACAACGTGAATCGTGGCTTCCAGACCACGCTGGCCATGATGCATGCTGCTGTCTCTCGGGGCTTTCAGGATCTGATAACTGTTATTAGACCAGCTGTTCCACTGATCAGTAGACTCACAGGTCATGGATCCACTGGAATGGCGAGGGGTGGAGTTCACCTGCCTGATACTCCCATTTCTCAGGACAGCAGCATATGCCAGGCCTCTAACCTTCTTCCTCAGAGTATCATGCCAATGGAACATGGGAGATGATAGCAAGCTTCCCAGGAGCAAGCTCCAGAGATGCAGACAGCAGCGGCTCTATGCCAGGAGCAAGCTGTCATGGGACGAAGGCCAGCTCAATCCCATAGCCCTTTTGTAGAGCATGAGCAACTAACCACCTCTTGTGATACTGGCCCTCAGGATGCACCAAGAAGAAGCACTAGAATAGAAGAAAGAAAGGCACGTGTAGCCACCCAGGGGCAGTACAGTACTAGGAAAGAGTAGGTTGGCTCCTGCTCACTTTGGGATTTACCATATGAAAATCAAATATGCACTGTCATTGTGTTTTGATACTCATGGAAGTTAGAGTCATAAAGGAAAGGGTACATTTATTTAGTGCTGAAATCTTCATGTAGATGACTATTATTGGCATGCTCATTTGTAGGGGTAAAGAGGACTGATATGTTGTCATGTTGTAGAATGGATATGGTTTGAGGGAATGTCCCTTTATTTGAAATTAGTGGCGAAGGAGGTAAGGCTCTGGAATCAAAAGTAGACTGTTCCACAGAAGTGAAGACCAGTGATGAGATGCCTCTTGCAGTAAATGCTGCCCAGGTCGCCATCATGTGATCCTCTTACATAACAGCCTGCAAGGGTATGCCCATAGAGAATGCCATACCTGATCCTGAGTAGCCCTCACTGCAAGTCAAGGGCAACAGTTACTGCTGTTCCGCTCAGCAGAACCAGAGAAGAGCATGGGGGCAGTATTTTGGTCAGGAATGAGATTGATCATGTCCTCGTCTTAATTTGATTCTCCAAAATAATAAATCCAGACAAGGCAGACTGTTGTAATTTACAACCGAAGGTCTCTAACGCCCCAATCAGAGCATGTGTTATTGAAGCTATATCCAATTAGGAACATGGCCTACGAGGCTCCACTGGAGTGATCATGTTTACCATAGTGGTCTGCAATTTAGTGAGGCAATCATGTAGCATTGCACAAACGCAGGTTGTGGAGAGCTATAGACCACTTGGAACACTCTCAAATGACTGTATGAACTGCTGAAATTGTGTTGGCAGACAGCCTATGTGAGGTTGAAATTTCTGTGCTCAACTGATGAAGCAGAACTTAAGCTGGCCCTCCAGGCCAGCAGGTTGCAGTTCTATAAATTCCACTTGCCCTTGCTCCTCCTCACGCATGCTTTGAGTTTCACCAAGTGTTCCCTCCTGCAACTCACTAAATCACCCTCCTGGAGTGGGATAGATCAGGACTGGTGATTGCCACTGTAGGAGTGGGTGATGCTGGGTCCTGTGAGGTGCATGGCAGAGGCTGGATAATGGGCTCTGCCACCTCTACTTCTAGAGCACCTACAGATGTAGAAGGGTAACATATTTTAGAATTCTGGCAATACGACACCCCTTGAAACAGGCATTCTAGTGTGTTAAGTTGCAGTGTAGGCCCATGTGTGAGGGAGTGAACGAGTAAAGCAGCAAAGAATGAAAAACAAAGGTCAATAATAGTAATGAGACTGGGGGAGGCCCGGATCTCCCCCTTCCCCACTCCCTTGCCTCCAGTTCCAGCATCTCCAGAGCCGTCTTCTTGGAAGGACTCAAGAGTCTTAGATGAGTTGACCCCCACCTGCAGGTGCTGCACCTATTATGCAAACAGTTAAAAAAAGGTACATATTTTGGAATAAGAATCATGAGAGAAGATGTGTGTCAACCAAGTGCTCAGCCCAGCAGCCATCCCATGTGAGTCTGTGAACATGCAGCATGTAGGTACCTAGTACTGGCAGTATGCTTGGTATTTTATGCTGGCGACATTTAATGGATCTGAGGGCAAATTGTCTTGGCAGCAATACATAGTGCCTTAATGAAACATGGACATAATTGCGCTTTTGTAAAGTACAGGAATAGTTGCCAGACTGCTATGCATTCTTTCCATGTGATCCTCCACTAAACTGGGAGTGAATTGCTGTTAAAATGCATGGTAAAGCAACATCGTACATTGAAACAACATATGAGCATACTTACCTTGCCAAACTTGCTGAGACTAGCAAATTTCTTCCTTGGATGCTTCCCGGGATAGGGTGCAGGTGAGACAGAATTCACTCTTTCAGCCACTTCCACCCAGCCTGCTCTAACATTGCTCTTGACTAGATGATGGCCCTCATTTCCAAAAAGTACCACCATTCTTTGAAGCACCTCCGAAGCTGCTTTGTTAAATGGAGCACTTCTGACTTGTGAGCTCACCAGCCATTTTGACTCCTCTTGAGTAGCAGAATAGCTTTTACAGTAACCACCAGCAGCCCTTTAAGAGGTGCTAGCACTGTTCACATAGTGTTAAACTCCCTGAATGGCTCTCACATTGCCACATTCTGATGTGAAATCATGATCGGATTCTGGAGCCAGGTTGCCACTTTTGTGTTGATGCACTGAAGAATTGGCACAAAACTGGCAGGATAATCACATCATTCGTCACACAGTGGTTGCAGGTGTTAGGCTAAGAGGGATAAATACGTTTTTGAATATTTAATACTTGACATTAATATTTTATTTTTTTATATTGTCCAAAGATACAATCTTCTGTACTGATCCAAATGTGACATTTGAAATAAAATCAACATACTTTTGACATTCTAACTGATTCTGTTTTTGGGGTCAGATTAAAAATGTTAGAAATTTAATATAAAGTAATTTATCATTGAACCCTGCAGACTTAGGTACTGAATAATTTAGTTACAAACCCTAATAAAGCAGCAATATTTTCATTTTAAACATTTTTATTAAACTGTTCATCTTATTTAATAAAGGTATTTTCCTCCCAAAAATTAGGTTTTTGATGAAATATTCAAGTGAAATAAAACAAGATTTAGAGAAATTACCCTTGTTAATCTACATCAATTAACTTCAAAAATGCAAAACAAATCAATTTCATTTTCAAAAGCTACACTGCATTTTGCCAGTTAGAAGTTTATATAAGCACATGTTTCAAAAAAGCACAAATGAGTGAGTGTGCACAACCCAGATCTCGGAATTAATCCTTTAACTGGCTAATGAACTACGAGTCTTGGTTGAATGGCTTTATCAGTAAATTTCTTTATAACATTTAAGCAAACCTGGGGCTCCACTGAGCGCAGCACTGTTCTGATTATTATTTTGTAGATTTCTGAATGTTGCTTTTGCCTTATATTTTATTACTAATGATCACTTTATAACATTGCTAAAATTCTGCTGAATTTTGTCTAGTTCATGAATTTGTTATTGCAAATCTGAGCAAGAATACTGAGAGTAAAGTTAACAGAGCTAATTAATATAGGCCAGTACTATCCCTGAGGCATTTTGTTCAATCAAAATGGGATGTACTGATAATGTAGTTCATTTATTAGCAAATTCAATACAGCTACTATAAGCTTAAAATTATTTACAGTATTCCAATGTTGTACCATTCTTCTCCTCTTTTATCATACCTTTGTTTACTGCCACAAAATTTAATATAGAACAGACTGTGTCCTTATAAATAACCTCATTATATAATCAGTTGAATGTCTATTATTCACCAACACATTGCAGGAACAAATAGGGTATTGTTCCATTCATCCCTTGTTATAATGCCATGCCAGCACCATTACCAGCACAAAGCATACATGCTACATTATTTTCTAACCATTCTGCATATAGCAATTGGCTGTAGCAACAGAATTGGTGGCAGGGTGATGAAGAAATGGATTTGTTTTTGCAAGAGGGAGAAAAATCTTATTATGTTAGTACCAATGTTACTGTATAATAAACTCAATGAGAATGTCATGTATTTATTTCTTTACATGAAAAGTTGAATGAACTTTAAAAAAAAACTCTTCTCAATTTCCCTCCAATTTTTCTTTCACCTCATGTTAGTCTCACATCCATGCCCTCCCTCCTGAGAGCAGGGTATCACAGAAATCACAGAAACCTCACAGTACAGATAGAGGCCATTTCGGCCCATCGAGCCTACACCAACACATATCCCACCCTATCCCCGCGTATTTAATCCCCCTAACACTAAGGGTCAATTTTTATCATAGCCAATCAACCTAACCCCGCACATCTTTGGACTGTGGGAGAAAACCGGAGCACCCGGAGAAAACCCACACAAACACGGGGAGAATGTGCAAACTCCACACAGACAGTCACCCGAGGCCGGATTTGAACCCGGGTCCCTGGCGCTGTGAGGCAACAGTGCTAACCACTATGCCACCGTGCTGCCCTAGTCTAACACTAATGGACAACTCTACAAATACATTCAATTACATTATGCCAACAAATACATTTGAATAATGTGAAAAAAAAATCACCTGGCCTAATTGTCTGTCCTCTCCCACTGCAAACTAGGGTTTCCACCCGTTAGATTTTGAACCAGATAGTATGGAAGTGTGATAATTAGAAATGTCTAAATTGTAAAATGGGCACCAAAATATGAATATCTCTTTTAAAATGGAAATCAATTTTTGCCCTTTGATTATATGTCTGGTGATGTGGAAGCATTAATTATTAATGTTATGAAGGTTTTCAATAATTTTATATCCTCAGTAAATCAAACACAAGAACTGAAGGAACGGTCCCATTGCCTTTTTCCAATTTTGCACTCGGAAAAAGATTATCTTATCTAAACTCACACTGCAAGCAAAGTTGGTGTGTGAATATCCATCAAGGCTGGAATTTGAATCAGCTCTCAGTCAAGAACCTTTCTTTTACCTTTATTTTTTTCCTCTCCTGCCTACTCTGAAGATGGACTCCTTGCCTGCGCCATTGTTGCACGGGTATCAATCATACCTCCAACAACCTGTCCAAATAACTACCCCCATTTGTGTCCCCAGATAGATAATGTCAACAAGCTACTTGAATGCAGTGCACATTACATTTAAGCCTAACCCCACTCCTCTGATGTTCACATATGCCTATGTCCAGCATGGGGATACCTAGCTAATATCTCCTCCATTATGCAGGGTGCTAAGGCCAATTGTAGCCCTTGATGCTGTCCCTGGCTGAAATAAGCTAAATTAGCTAAGCTGGGGATCAACATTGGACTTTCCTAGTCTATATGGCTCAGCACCTCATGGTTTAATTAGTTGAGCCATTTGGAAATATTATAGTCAAGAACTTAATGCTCTTCTGTTGTACCTACAAGGCAGTATACAAGCTTGGCTCAGTTGGTGGGACTCTAGCCTCTGAGTCAGGTGGTCATAGTTTCAAGCGCTATTCCAGGCCTTAAGAACATAATCTAGGCTAACACTTCAATGCAGTACTGAGGGAGTGCTGCACTGTTAGAGGCACTTCCCTTCGGTACCTTATTAAACCAAGGCTCTGCTGCCTGTTCTGGTTGTTTAAGTGGATATTAAAGATCACATAGCACTATTAGAAGAGGACAAAGGAGTTGTCCCAATGTCATAGCCAACATTCTCTTCACCCAATACTGCCAGAAACAGATAAATTTGGCCATCCATTTTGTTGGTGTTTGTTTGATCTTGCTTGTCTGCTACCATGCTTATCTGATGCTCATCACTGAACACCAAAGTCATTTGTTGTATTGAAGCGTTTTGAAACATTTCTGAAACAATGATTATAGTGTTATATACATGCAAGTTTTTCTTCATAACATTCAATCTTTTGCAAGGAAGTTAGTGGATTCAAAAAGTTAATATATCTAGAATGATTTAACAAAATAAATAATTCTTTATTAAGTTTACAATATTAGTTAATGGCACAGTGAAATTTGAACAAAAAACAGAAAATAAGGTAATTAGCTTTTAAGGGTGCTTGACCATTTTATTTGGATTTATACCTTTAACTCAACCTGTTCCCTTCCCTTTAATAAATGACTATCTAAGCTGAAATCTTCTACACCTAAACTAACTTTCACAGTCATCACACCACAACAATAGAAATCAAGGCCCCGGTATTATCCGCCAGTAACTTGCTGTGCAAAGACTAACTGTCCACATTCATGGACTTGGCTAGCTTTGACTGATCAATGCCAGTCAAAGCATAAAACAGTTGCTTGCTGAGCAGAATAAAGCACAGAAGTGTGGCATATTAGAGATGTGAAATACCTCCTTAGTCTTCTCTGCAGTCCCTCTATTCTAAAAGATTGTACCAACTATTATCCTCTTCTTTTGCCAGAAGTCCCTTGCTGGCTGTTCCGCTTTATGGCTGTTAAATCAGGCAGACTGATGAATGCCCCATGGTACCGTATTTTCCTGCCACTTTGCTTTCAGGAACAATTCTACTGCATTGTCCCTTCGCATCTCATTTTAAACTTACGTGTCAGTGAGATATTCTACAGTGAGAAAAATATTAAAACTGAATATAATCCCTCCGTTTAAAAAAAAAACATTACTATTAATGTCCATTTTGTTAGTTTTGCCAGTCTTTAGAAATTGTATTATCTTCCAATGCATAGTGTCGTAGCCTTGGGCAACATATATACGAGAAGGAAGTTCAATTATAATGAAGTGGAGTGGATATTTTTTGTTAATATTTTTGCTACATGAAATTTCCCCACAGTAAATTAATTTTCCTGAAGAAAAAAGTACATATACATATTTTATGATGATATTCTACAGTTTCTCTCAGTATTTACAGAGGTATACATTGGCATATTGAATTAGTCAGTACAAAGTGCAGATGTTGGGCACAGCACACCGGTTGGGGATCAGGATAACTTGGCAACAGTCCCTGAAGTTTGGTTAGGCCAGGGATAGTAAGGAACTTACAAATATGATTATGTGACTAGGGGCTAGATTTTCAGTATAGACAGTTTTGGGGCGCTAAGCTTAGCGCCCGCCCGAAGTTATCGCCCGCCCCAAAGTAGCGCCCCGTTGCCGGAAATTCAGTGGCTTCGCCCTAAGAGGTTGGTGGAGCGCTAAAAGAGGCGTTCCACTAGTATCTTTAGGCGCTAAGCCGGCGGTGGAGAGCGCAACACCCGAGCTCGGGCGCAGCGCACGGCAGACACTCTGGTGCCAGTGAGCTCTTAAAGGGGAAGGGTGCATGTATTTTTTTCAAATGCAAAGTCTGGGGGGAAACGGGATGATGATGATGATGATGAGGAGGATGAGGATGAGGATGAGGATGAGGATGAGGATGAGGATGAGGATGAGGAGGAGGAGGAGGAGGAGGAGGAGGAGGAGGAATGATGATGAGGAGGAGGAGGAGGAGGAGGAATGATGATGATTGGTGCCCGGAAACATAAATAGACCGTTCAGAACAACACACTGCTTACTTCCACACAACACATGCAGACTGCCGTTTATAGTGCAGGAGGAGTGCCCTTTAATTTGCGCTCCCCAGGGTGTGTTGCGTTCCATTTTACAAACGCTCTGGACGCCAGCCGCACAATGGGGCGGTCCGACTGAAGTTTGGATTCGGGGCGGCCAAAGGGCGTTGCACGAGGATGTGACGTCATTTTCTGCGCGCGCATCCGGGCGGCCGCTAAACTTTGCGCCGGCGCTAACGGGCAACTTAATTTGGGGCGGGGCGCAAACTGCGCTGCGCCCAGGCGCTACACGCATAGCGCCCGAAAATCACTTCTCTTAAGGCGCTAACTGCTGGCGCAAGCAACTGAAAATCTAGCCCCTAGAGTTTATGCATTGGAACGTTGTGGAGCACTACAAGTGGGTTGTTGGTTTGCTGATCCACTTTGACTTTCGTGGGAGGTGTTATGTGGCTGTTTGGGAGGAACCTGGGTCGAGTGGATTTCCAGGAAGGAATACCAAACTGCTTGGTATTTTCTAGGATCGAAGTGGAGTCCATACTTCATCCTTCCTGACTGCCATGTGTCCCAGATGTTTGCTCCAGCACAGTAGAGGGTCATTATCTTGCAACAACTCTTGCAGAAGAGACTCAGTCCCTAGGTGGTGGGCCTAGCAGGCATAGCCTTCGATTTGCAAGGAGTGTAATGCTCGTTATGCTCTCTCTTGCCTTCCAGATTGCAGTCCGGAGTAGCTGAATGAGGGGCAGGACCAGAGCAGAGTACCCCTTTGGCCACAGCCTCTTCAGCACTTTGATAATGTGCCTGCTAGCAATACTTATTCAAATGTATATACATGTAACCAGTCATACGAACAGAATTGGAGACTTTAAAATGATTAACACATGTGGGGCTTGTTGGTGCAATGGGTTAGACACTGCTCCTTTACCTCTATACCTGGGTTTAATTACAGCCCAAACTGATAAAATTAAAGTCTTCTCTGTTGCTTTTTGAGCGGGTCCTTTAATGAAATTAGCTTGGCCAAATCTTAGTATGAACCAATAGCAAAAAAACACTCAATGACACACAATTGCCAGCCTCAGTTAAAGATTCTCGGGTATAATTTCTGCAGAGTTTCCCCAGTTTCCCACTGTAACTACAGCGGAAACCATGGAGAAATAGTGTACAGCCATTAATACTGTTTTTCCAAGTTACGGTGGGCAATCGGGAGAACCCCTGCAAAAATCTGTATGGAATGGAAAACCGCCACACTGGTGCTGGGGAAGGTGCTGTTCTGAAGTTGAAGTACATTGTTGGGGCAGAGCCTTGCACTCGCACCATGCCTGATTTTGCATTGCTGAATGCTGAGTCTGAGTGCTGAATTATTCCACTCCCCAGTGCTAACATAACAGTCACAAAAAGAAAATGCTCAAAAGGAGAGCTTTTATAGCAAGTGTTCCCAAAATCAGAGGGGAGAAGATGTACATTAACGAATGGAGCCCCAGGGATGTCAAAGAAATAAATATGGAAGAAAACATAATGAAAGGAAGATAAAAGATATCACTGTTTTATTTATTGTTCTTTCAGCTTTCCTTCATCTGGGAGAACACAGAACTGGGTAGAAGGGTTCGCTGAAAGATACTATAGTTTCTGACAGGCAAGATGATGATTGTGGCACGTATATCTAATGAAACAGTGAACCGTAATTCTTTAGCATTAAATAGTTCAGTGATGGACATAGTTCTCCTTCCTTACTGCTCTGTCATCTTTACTGCATATGTGCCACACTGATGCCCAATAATTGGAAGATATTACATTTTAAAATAAATGTAAATTAAATAAATTGCTGCAAAAAGAAACATAATGTCGGCTATTGAGGAATAGAATGCTGCCAGGAATGTCTACCAGCCACAGATGGAATGGAATTTTTTGCCAGTTCCCGGGGCTTTGGCACCTCACAGAAGTAAAGTATTAATTTCATTTGAAGACAATAACTGGCAACGGCCCAAAAGACCCTTGGGCACAGGGAAAATAATATCCCCCCCCCAACGACTCCCCCTCAGCCACTGAAAAAAAAGCAATATTATATTACAAACATTAGTGAAAAGAAATGGTCTCAAAATGCTAAGAATCCCATCTACTAACTAAATGCCACCAATTCTGTGATTATAGCAAAATGTCTCAGCAATTTGCATTTTTGGATGCAGATCAGAATGAAGCTCCACATTATTGGTAAAAATAATCTTTGTATTCAATTCACATCCAATCTCAGGTCTAGTACACCAATAAAATGCAATGCAGAAACCCCTCCACCCCCCCACCACATTATGCTGACAAAATGTTTCAGTTTAAATTGTAAAATAGCACCCTTGATTAAACCAGTCTGATATTTTCATTCAGTTGGTTTAACCAACTGAGGTTATCAAATTAAAGCTGAATTTGAGGAGAGTTTAGTTTAAGACTTTTATAGTTTAGTTACGTGATGAAGGCTACCCCCCAATCTCATGGACCAATTTTGAGACACAAATCCTCATATTTTATGAGCATGAAACTTATGGACCAGAGTCAGAAATAAAGAAAATCCTGTTGCAGTAAAAATCTGTGAATCTAATGAGGATTCTAGCCCTAATGCAGCTCTGACATTCACAGAATCACAGAAACCCCACAGTGCAGATAGAGGCCATTTCGGCCCATCGAGCCTGCACCGACACATATCCCACCCGATCCCCGTAACCCCTACACCAACACATATCCCACCCTATCCCCGTAACCCCACGTATTTATTCCCCCTAACACTAAGAGTCAATTTATCATAGCCAATCAACCTAACCCGCACATCTTTGGACTTTGGACTGTGGGAGGAAACCGGAGCACCAGGAGGAAACCCACGCAAACACGGGGAGAATTCATTTAAAAGAAATAGATTATAGTTCATAATTGCAAAAATATTACTAATTATATTGATGTTAGATTGAGATTTATTAACCAATATGTTTCACACCACAGTAAACAGGAATGACTTGGTGCCTGAAATGTTTTTGTCTGTTTGTACCAGAGTTTATTTAACATGTATTCCACTGTATTGTTTATCACTGATGACTACTTATCTGCGGTAATTTTTGTTGCTCCAAGTATTTTGCACAAGCTTTCGTATGGTTCGGATGATTGCTGACCTACTGGTTTTGTGATGTTATTAGTTCATTAACTGTTGCACCAGTTTGAAAGATGAATGATTTCTTATTTGCTATTGTTGCTTCCTTCAAACATGGAACATTTCTCCTAAATAAGCAAAAAGATACTAAAGTAACACAATCATTAAATATTCCTAATTTTACACCAAATGCTTCATGAAATAATTTATTGCACCATTTTTTTTGCCATATTTAAATATTTCCCTTTCACCCTCTCAAACTTCCCTTGCCAGAAGTTCCTCCTGTGGTTCAGTGGATAGATGCACTGCAGAACGTTGTACTCACCCATAAAGACCAGGCAGGCTGATACCTGATTCAATACCGGATATATGCCGAGTGAGGCCATCTCAGTCAGGACAGTGACAGGAGCACTACAAGTGACTCCACACTGGGGGAGAAAGGAGCCAGATTTCCACTCCCATTCCCTGTCCAGTGATTCACGCGTCTCATGCTAGTGTGTGTGTGTGTAACTTATTGAGTGAGGAAATTATGACTCAGCCCCACCGTTTCCCCCGCTCCCTACCCCCGCCGTCGCCACAGTTGAAAGGCTTTTAAGAATAACAACTTATATCCCTACTGCATTTTTAATATAGGGAAAAACATGTTTAACAAAGGTGAGAACAGACATCAATATAATCACAATTTTAAGCACAAAATGAGGTCATTCAGTCCATTGCACCAATGCTGGTTCTTTGAAAGAGCTGTCAACTTAGCCACATTCCCGTTTGCTTCTTTTTCATCAATTCCTTACCTATGCTGCCATGTTCCTTTAAATGCCATATGCCTTCATTTTATCAACAAGTCTGCCGAGTGGAACCTTATCAAGCATCTTTTGAAAATTCATATGCAAAGCATTCACTATATTTCTTTTAATACCTTTAGTTATTTCCTCAAAGATCACCACTCAGAACTTGCCTTTCACAAATCCAAGTGTACTGTCCATAATGAACCCGTCTTTCTAAGTGAGTATTAATTTTGTACCATATTGTGGCCTTCAGAAACTTACCCACTACCAATATTTGTCTGCCTGATCTACAGCCTCCTGGTTTATTCCTTTCTCCCTTTTCAAGGTGTTAAATTAGTGACCCTCCAGTCCTCTGGCACAATTTCTATATCCTAGGATGTTTGAAAGATTGTGGTCAAAGCCTTGCCTATTTCCTCTCCAACTTCCCTCAGCATCCAAAAGCCAAGCACCTGTTCCACTTTGAATTCCATCAATTTTTTTCAGCACTATATAAATGTAAGTTCTTTCTTTTTTACTACTTTCTTATCTATGGCTAGTCTATCTAATTATTCCACCTATTCCATCTTATATGAAACTGCCCAGCAAGTGAATAAATCTGTTTCACTGTTTTAGCAATGCCAAAGTCTTTTTGAGAAACCAATTAGATGTCTACACAATCCTCATGCTGCTTAACTAAATTCAGCAATTGATTTTTTTAATTAATTAATCTTTTAATCTGCAAGAACACTTACAAAATGATGAACTATTCCTTTAACTTGTGTAACTGAAGTAAGTTTAAAAGGATAATCTTGATTTGGAGTTGAACTTATTTAATCAATCTGTGTTGATCACTAATAGGTTGACTGTGTCTGTATAGCTTAAAAAATTGCATGTATTTTATTGTTTTAGATTTCCACTACACTTGTATTTCAATAAATTGGCTTGCACTGTAGATTACCAGAAATGAGCATCAGTTTGAAGTTCCACAGCATGAGTAGAACAACATTCATTCAAGAGGCTCATCTACATCTCATCTGATTTTGATAAGTGTTACTCCAAGGTCTGCCCTTGAGCAGCAGCCTCCTGGGCCACTGGGTGCGTTTCTTCAATTTAAAAAAAAGCATAATTCATTTTTATACCATGGCCTGCTCATGAATAATTTGATGTAGAAATATGAAGCCCATATGTCAAGTGACAAGCATTGTCCTTGCTGGAACACTGAAGACTTCATTTGGCGCCAACAGCAGCACCACTCATTCAAATCGCAGAGCATCGCAAACCTATTTTACATAACTTTGTAACATAATACTCTCTTCATGAAAAGTCTTTGCAGTTGTGAAAATCTAGACACTTGGGTGATTGATCTAATCTAGTGAGATATGGATTTCCAGCAGTTAGAGACAAAACTACTTAAGCTTTAGGTGTCGGACATCATTCTTCAAATAAAAATACATCATATTCCAGACAAGTATCCTATACAACTAAGAAAATCAGAATTATCCGTTTCAAGACCTTTTGCCTGAAATAAGCAGCATCTTCTGTTTGTACACTTTAAGCGAATCTCCACTAGTCGCCATTTTCAGTTCTTTTGCTGATTGGAGGATTCACAGGATAAGGTAGGGTAACAAAACAGACAAGTAATGGAAGAAATAACAGAAATACCTCTCCAACTAAATAAATAGATGAAAATATTTTTGCAAAATTTACTTCTAAATTTGAACACATACCTTGAAGGAAGTGGTACACAGTGGATTAAAACAATTCTACAAAAAGACTGCATTAGCAAAGTTACAAGTTTCTGTATTTTATTTTTAGATGATGTCATATAGCATAAATTTGACTTTAAAAGGCTTCAACCGGCTGACTGTTGGAGAACTCCATTGTTCTATGGCAGTGAAGACCATACAACTTTTATTTATATAGCACTTTTAACATAGTAAAACATTCCAAGGCACTACATGTAATTGACTGCATGCATTTGGACCTGATTAGCATATTGAATGGGAAACATCCATCCTAAATGGAGTGCCTTTGTTTAGAAATCAATTAAGTAAAAAAGTGGTTTGTTTAGCTGAAACAACTTATTTGAAATGTTGATTTATGTGGATTGCCAGACAGTAGAATAGACAATTCTAATCTCTCTGAATGCTAAGCCATTAAGGATAATTCATCAGAGTAGCAAAATACTGCAGCTGCTGGAAATCTGAAAATAAAACAGAAAACGCTGGAAACACAAAAGGATGATAGATAAAACACGGTGGATCTTCATTTCCCGAAAGTCATAGAAAGCACTCCTCTGAATGCAAAGATCTTCTGTGCAGGAATGTTGTGTTCAATTCACTACTAAATCCACCACTGTAATCTTAATATTTGTTGGACCTCACAATAATTCCTGCACAAACCCCCTATTTGCATAGCATGTCTCCATTGAATTCTAGACCAAGTGCCTCTTTCAACCAGTGATATGTAAAATGAAATTTCATATTCCCAAGATTAATGGCATCCAACCATATTATGCATATGTCCAATATGAATATTTGCTTGGATCTCAACTTTATCATCTTCAAAATGATCAAGTAGCAGTGATACCACAATCACCTCCTTTGTAACAAATCAGCACAATACATGTTCACCTTTCTTGATATTACTTGGCCGTTGGTTCTTAATGCAACTCATAATAAAACACCTTAAAACCTAGGTATAGGTCTTTTAATGTGGAAACTATATCCCCTTAACATAGTAGTCATCACCTAGGCATTTATGACTGGAACTAGTGGATTATGAAAAGGTTTGGACATCAAATAGTATAATGAACATTAGTGGCTTTGGATCACAATGTGCTCCATGATCTCTTAATTTTCAGAAGAAATACAGTAAGGCAAACATATCACCTGCCAAGTAAGCCTCAGAAACATCTTGTGCAGATAATGTGCATCATTATAATTGACATCACTATCAAGAGATAGTCGTATTTGCATTTTAAAACCATTGGAAATATAGGGCAATGAGTCTAATCTTGAAGCTATCAATTGCAAATACTTTCTCAGCATCAAATGCATATTATTCTATTCACTTCTGAATTAGGAACCTATTAATTTCTTCGAGCACTTTTAGGGCAGTATTTACTGCTTAAAATTGCAGTTTTAAGACAGAAGTCTGGATTATCCTCAGAATGGCCGAGAGAAGATGCTTGAGTGTTTGGAGAAGATGCCCATGGCAGAAGTGTTTTTCCATGACATTCAAGTACATGTGGCTGAGTGAGTGAGTAAAGCCAAAAACTTTACTTCCTGTTGTCAGTCACTATTTGACAGTGAAGTTCCCTGTGTCGATGTTAAAATTCCATCCTTTGCCCACTATGTAGCCCTGCAAATTTCTTAAGCAACTTGGTCACCTTCTTGCTTTCTGCTTTTAGATAAGTACTTTCTTCCCATTTTTAATATTCACAACAACTTCCATTTATATAGCACCTTTAACAAAGAAAAACATCTCAAGGTGCTTCACGGACACAATAACGAAAAATGGACACTGAGCCAAAGGAGACACTTGGGTGATTGATCTAATCTAGTGAGATAAGTTTGGCCAAAGAACTGGGTTTTAAGGATCAAGGCGGAGGAGGTTTAGAGAATGAATTCCAGGGTATGGGCCCAGGCAGCTGGATGTACAGGCACCAATGGTGGGGCAAAGGGAAATTGGGGGGGGGGGGGGGCAGGGGGAAATAAGAGATGCATGCACAAGAGGACGGTCACATAATTAGAATTAATTTGTATTTATATAGTGCATTCATGACTTCAGGACATCTCAAAGCACTGCACAGCCAATGAATTACTTTTCGAATGTAGGGAAACACAAGAGTTATTTGTGCACAGCAAGATCCCACAAATAGCCATGAGATAAATGACAATTAAACTGTTTAAGTGATGTTGGCTAGAATACAGGGAGAACATCCCTGCTGCTCTTTGAATAGTGCCATGGCATCTTTTCTGTCCTCGTGAAGGATGATGAGAGAGCTTGGTTTCATGTCTCATCCAAAAGAGAATGCAACATTACCGCAGTACTGCACTGCTGTGTCAGCCTAGATTATGTGCTCAAGTCCTGGAATGGGGTTTGATCTAAAGACCTTCTGACTCGGGCAAATGTGCTACCACAGAGCCATGGCTGACCCAATGGAGTGCTTTGGGGAAGTGGATGTAGGAAGTTAGAGATAGAAAAAGGCAAAGCCATGGAAGCATTTAAACACAAGAGAATTTTAAATTTGAAGCACTGGGGGCCAATGTAAGTCAGCAAGGACAGATGTGATGCAAGTGCGCAATAGGATATAGCAGACAAGAGTTTTGGATGAACTGAAGTTTGTTATTGCGTCTGTGAAGCACCTTGGAACGTTTGTGTTCGTTAAAGGTGTTATATAAATGGAGGATGTGAGCCCGGCTAGAATAACATTACAGTAATCAAGACTGGAGGCAATAAAGGCACGGATGAAGGTTTCAGCAGCAGATGGCCTGAGTTAGGGGCAAAGATAGACTATGTCACAGAGGTGGTCTTTGTGATGGGGTCAGAAGCTGAGTGCAGGGTTGAACAGGACACCAAGGTTTCCCCCTTCTATAGGTCACTGGCTTTTCTTCAGGGCCTCTCCATTACCTCCTCCTTCATTTCCCACTTCTCCAGCTCGCTCCTCCACCACTTACACACTGCTTAATTCATTTCGCTTCCTATTCCTCAATCATCCATAACTTAAAAATATTTGAGCTTATGCCACCAACTTTTTCTTTGCTCCTGCCACCCTAACACTTGCTTCCCCATTTCCTATTACCTCCATCCACTCTGTTGGCCATAATTTAAGAACTTCATGTCCTGCTCCCCCACTATTCCTTGCTCCTAACAGCAAAGTTACAGTCTCGCGGTTACAACAGACCAAGACATGTCACAAAATGAACAATTTTTTTGTAGTTGGTAGATATGTATTTACTATTTTACGTCATTATAGTATGCATCTGTTTAGTTAAGTTATTATGTATAGCATAGGTCGAAGGAGTAAATCCTGAAGTAAACACCTGCCCAATTAATATCATTTATAGTTACCATTGGTTGCCTATTTTACACAATTAATTATGCCCTCTATTAACTTCCACTTGAGCTACAATTTGTGAAGCATTACCTGCCTTACATCAACACATTTTGCTTTGGAATTGTCTAATCATTACAAGTGTAAACAAATTGCTTTCTTTGCAATAGACCCCAGTATTTTCCTACTATACATGTTGACATTAACATCCATAATTAACAGTAATGTTTACAACCCTTGCATGTTTAAAAATGTTTGGAGTGTAAAATAGATAATATCCAAAGAGATGTACTCTTGGATGCATTCCATCTGATCCTGCTACTTTAAGGCTAGTTATTCTGCAGCTACTGAAATTAAGGCTGGTAATTATCGACCACAATGGGCAGTTGGCATGCCCTCAATATACGGAGTGACCACATTCTAACCATCACTGAGGTACAACATAGCTTCATGCATTGATGCATGTGCTGAACTCTGCTCAGTGGATATGAAATTGACTAAGGAACAGAAAGCAGAGAATAGCAGTGAACGGTTGTTTTTTAGACTGGAGAGAAGTGTGCAGTGGTGTCCCCCAGCAGTTGGTGTTGGGAGCACTGCTCTTTTTGATACATATTAATGACGTGAACTTGGGTATACAGGGCATTATTTTAAAGTTTGCAGATGACATGAAACTTGGAAAAATAGTAAACAGTGAGGAGGATAGTAACTGACTTCAGGAAGACAGACTGGTGAAATGGGCAGACACATGGCAGATGAAATTTAATGCAGAGAAGTGTGAAGTGATTCATTTTGCTAGGAAGAATGAGAGGAGTCAATATAAACTATAAATGGTACCATTTTAAAGGGGTGCAGGAACTGAGAGACCTGAGGGTGTACGTGCACAAATCTTTGAAGGTGGCGGGACAAGTTGAGAAGCACGTTGAAAAAAAATATGGGATGTTTGGCTTTATAGATGCACAGAGTACAAAAGCAAGCAAGTTATGCTAAACCTTTATGAAACACTAGTTAAGCCCCAGTTGGAGTATTGTGGCCAATTCTGGGCATTACATTTGAGGAAGGATGTCAAGGCCTTAGAGAGGGTGCAGAGTAGATTTGCTAGAATGGTACCAGGAATGAAAGACTTAAATTACACGGAGAAATGAGATAAACTGGGGTTGTTCGCCTTAGAGCAGAGAAGGTTAAGTGAAGATTTGATAGAGGTGCTCAAAATCTTGGAAGAGTTTTGAAAGTGTAGATAAGGAGAAACTGTTTGCAGTGGCCGATGGTTTGGTAACCAGAGGACAGAGATTTAAGCTGATTGGCAAAAGAACCAGAGGCAACATGAGGAAATAAAATTTTACGTGAAGTTGCTATACTTACCTCCGATATGAACTAAACTCGTCAGAAAAAGTTAGGGCATGTCCAGTGTAAGTACCCTTTTAACAGTGTGAGAAGTCTTAATTATTGCCGAACAACACCTCTGCATTAAATTTACAAGTGTGGAGTCTCATTCCTTCAGCTTTTAATTATTGTTGGAGTTTTTTTTTTTTTAATTAACTTTTTGTTTGTCTCTTATCTCTTTCCCTTATCAAAATCTTTCTTCCCCTCTCATGTTTTTTTGTACCGGATTGGACATTGAATTCAATATTCTAACTTACACTCCCTGGTTTGGACTCTGCGCTGCTCATTAACAATTCTTCAATTTGATTGGTTAAGGATACACAGTTGCTTGCCCTGATCACAGATGCTCTGTAGACCACTTTTTGGATGGTCGGCCGATTTGAACTTCCAGTGCAAAAGCGCACAGAAAGTCTACGGACAAGTCCTTCTCCTTCTGAGGCAGTCCCTCAGAACCGAGGATGACTTGCTTCCACACTAAAAATGAGTTCTCAGATGACTGATCAGTCCAATGCAGGACCGACAGTCTCTGTCACAGGTGGGGCAGACGGTGGTTGAAGGGGCGGGTGGGTGGGGTGCTTGGGTTGACGTGCGCTCCTTCCGCTGTGCAAGTGTAACAAATGGCTGGTGCCATTCGTTTGCTGCTGACCATAAAATCCGAACCAATATTTTTAAGTGGGCATGGTAGCTTAGTGGTTATGGTATTCGATGAACAACAAGAAGGTCGTGAGTTCAAATCTCAACATGGTAAATTGTAATAGCTAGTGATCTTTGGGCTAGCACCAGATGATCATCACAGAAGTTGCCAGGTCATAAAACCCAACTGGTTCACTGATGTCCTACAGGGAAGAGAACGTGACACCTAAAACTCTTGAACATCCAATATAGCAGATTATTTCAAAGCTTACTGTTACATTCAATCCTATGGCTCAACATAAACATGCTGAGAAAGCAGAAAGCTGACCCAGAAGTGACGGGCCTACACTAAAAAGCACTGGTAGCTAACTGGAATTGAGCCCAAGGTAACACGTTTGTTGAACATGTTAAAACATGGTTTTATATTACAGAAGCAGTCAATGGGAGCTGCACAAGTCTCTCTTTAACTATCATCTAAGAGTATAAATACCCATACACTCAGGGTACAGATGGCATCGTAAACTCATGAAACTGGGTCTTCAAATGTACTGTTGAATTGTACAAGCCAGTTTCAGTGAATTGAACAACAGAATCCAGTCCCTTACATTTCCACTAAAACAGTCTCCACATCACACAATGGAACTCTGTGCAACCAGCACCCGGCCAAGCAAAATGTGGAGAACTATGCATGGAAGTTGTTCTCCCTAGATTGGAAAGAAACAATTAGGTAATATAAAAAGTGCCTGAAGGCTATTTTTATACTGACAGATTCTTATTGGCATACAAGAGCCTTCCAAAAACAAAAATGCACGGTTCTTTCAGGTCTATAAATAAAGCGGACATTCCATTTATTACAACTATTTTGACAGTATGCCTAAACTTATATTTTTTTTTTTTTTTTTTTTTAAAAAGTGAAACTTTGAAGCAGTCTGGGCAGTTTGCATTTTATGTCCATCTTCTCTGAAGGTGCCAATAGTAAAAGTAGTAACTTTAAATTCATAAACACAATACCCAAAGAATGAGCAAAACCCTCACTACAACATATGACCGACTGAGAAAACTATCCATTTATTTAGAAAAAGATTACACTGGTAGAATACAGCAGATAAAAAATTCAAATGCAATTTCGAAAATTTATGACCAAACATAGGTATTCATGGAAATAGAAATCTCCTGTAGTTGTACAATTTAAACCTAATTTCATCTTTTGAGGACAATTCTTGCAATTTGTTTTAAAATCATCATGAAATAAACACAAGATGCTGCACGGGATAGTTTTAATCAGTAAACTAAACAACGGCTGATTTTAATTACACACAATCACTATACTAGTGTATACATAATATACAAATATCTTCGTTGCCATAAAGGTGAAGACAGAAGGTTGTAGGCAGTCTGCAGCAGACTCGAGTCTGTTCTCAAAGTGACTACAAAATGTACTCTGTGGTTTTGCAGTGTACAGCACATTGTGCTTATATTTAAGAGCAAACCACTTGCTAGTATTATACTGAAAATGACATGCATACAGACAAAACATCAAGTTAAAAGACAACACAACTCAACTTTTAAACGATGGCCAACAGAAATGGAGTGAAAGGAATTCAACAAAATGTTTTAATAGGCTTCGGTTAGGTCCTCTCTCTTGATTTGCCATCCTTACAAATGAAGTCCATGTATTCTAAATTCAGTAGCACAAATAAATCCATGGCAGCAGCTTGTCGTTCAATGGGGGGAAAAAAAAAACCTGTAAATGTTCAAGAAAAAGTAAATGATATTTCAGAAAATTAAAAGACACCACAAATGTGGGTTTCTGCACAATTAGAATTTTGTGAATCAGTTCTTTTAATGGGTTGGGATTCAAATGAATGCCAGTATGTCAACACTGCAAACTATGGGTTCACACTCAATTCGCTACACTGCGAGAAGCCAACCTCAGCTGAGCCCATAAAGAAAGGCCTAGGCAGAGGCAAAATGCCTCCTCACAGGATCAAAGGGAAAATTGGAGAGGCAGTCAACTCATGATGCTCTTGCTCACATCTTCGCAGACTGGCAGCTGCCTATCTGTTCTCTCTGGAAATGGTGCAAGCCATCCCTGATCTGCAATTATCGATGTGGCCACAACAATATGAGATAAGCTTTTAAATTGTAATAAACTTCATGCATCTTAATTACTTTCAGCATACAATGAAATCTCATTATTGCAAGGCCTTAAAAAGAAAAAGGCTACCTATTTCTATCTCCGAAATACCAAATTCAGCCCACACTTACCTCCAATACATGCAAACCACCTTACATAAAAGTCCCACTCACCTATCACTTGCCTTGACCAGCTCCATTGGCTCTTTGTACCCCAGCCCCCAGTACATAGCATTTCAAAACCCCCTTGTCTCATCTACAATAGCCTTGTTCTACACCACTTCTGCAACATCTTCCAGTCTTGCATTCCCACTGACAGCTTGCTTCCCTTCTTCCAACTCTGGTCTACTGGCAGGGCCTTCAAGCATCTTGCCCTCACATTCTTTCCCTAAATCCATCCACTTTGCTGTACGTCCTACCACCTTCAAAAGTCTGATTTAAAACTACCTCCATCACTACCACTGCCTCGTTTATTCTTGCTTGACTTGACCATTACCTGTGAAACACCGTGGGATGTTATGCAATGTTAAATTCATGAATTAAATGCAAGTTGTTGGTCCCCAAAATTCTTGAGGGGCCCACTCTGCCGGCACCAGTGCAGCAGAGTGCAACCCTGTTCACCTTAGCACTAAGCAGGAGACCCAACCCAAGGACCTCATCACTTGATTGGCTGGTGTTGGCGCATCAGCGGCACCCACCCAACTGCCAGTGTGAAGATTACAGTAGCGCCATGCTGCTCCAATGGGGGAAGGGGAGGCCCTAAAGACTCCTATCCAGATCTTCTGCTTCCAATGGAAAAAACATGCCTCTTTGGGAATATAATAAATCCCTTCCAGGATCAATTACTTTTCCCAAGTAAAGCTTTGGGGACTTTTTACAGGTCTCAATGAGCTGACCTGAAGTCTGCTTGGGTCCAAGGAGGGTGCAAAGGACAACATTTCCTGGAGTAGCCTGCGACTACCCGAGACATGCCCCTTGGTGCAGAAACTGATGCTGAAGATCCATCCATAGCTCCATCATCAGAATTTAACGGGCAGTTTAAATAGGTCACAATCACGGCATGATTCTGCCTGAAATTCCTGCACGCCCCCCACCATGGGGAAAAATATTCATGCTTCCTTGTAAACTCTCTTATAAAAGGAATGACTGAGGCTTGAAAGTTATCATGGGCTGTAATTCTTCCCTACAAGCCAAAATTAAGATTCAAGATATTTTATTTGCCATATGTAACTAGTACAATGGAATGCTTACTCCCCAATCACTCCCACAATAAAGTTCTGGGAGCTCACAGAGACACGGCAGCTATTCTCCAGCACCGTGTTCTGAAAAAGTCAATTGAATGGCATCTAATGGCAGCGGGAACACAATGTCCTTCAGCCGCTCCGCCCACCCCGTCACCGCGGCCTCCTCCTATATCAAAAACTGTGATCTATTCATGATCTTTTCCTGTGGCAATTCTATATAATTATCTGTTTACAAAAGGTAATTAGGCTACTCGGGAGTTTCACCAAGTTTAATTGTGAACATTTACATGGCTGTACAGTCACGACTAAATTATAAGAGTATGCCACGTATCTATTCTATGCAAAACTGCTCATCGGTATTTGACAGCATTTTGGAAAATAATAAATCAACAATTGTCATTTGTAATTGCATCAGTGTCAATTTACCACTGGTGAAACGTTGACAGACACAATAATGTCGAATTTAGCTGGTGCTGCGCAAATGTGATGGACTCGATGACCGAGTAACCCTTTTGTACTAGCCATCAGTGTCATTATAGACATCACAAGGTTGTTTTTCAGCTAAATTTAAATCAAGCAATCTATTAAATTTCTACATTTTTGGAAAGATACAAAAATGCTACTTTAACATTAACAAAATTAGTTTCTTTAAACATGAAAATTGCTGTACTCACATTAAAACAAAAATCTGGGCCATGAAATTTTGCTGTTACGCTTAAAGTATTAGCAATGAATTCCTAAGTATTAACTTATTTAAAAATAAGCACAAGTTATTTCACCAAAGTCTTAGTACATGGGTCTGTTTAGAGTTCAGAACCTGAATTATAGAAACAAAATTCAATAAATATTGAAGAAAATAGTTTTAAGAAGCTACAGAAGTATGAGATTTATACAGACCTATACTAATAAAAATTTAAAGCAATTAAAATAGCAAAATTCCTTTGTTCCTTGCTTTTTTAAGCAGAACATGAACAATTCTCGACATTTTCTAAAGTGCCACTTGGGTACACAATGTAGAAAGCACAATGTAACTGGCTCTAAAAAAAAGACTGCAGAAAGCATTTTAAAAGATGTCTAGCCGCATTGGAGGAAGTTTGATGGATGCTTTCAGCTGTTTTCAGTGAGAAAGAATCTATTCTTAGAAGTGAGATGCACATGTAGGGATTTAGTACAAAGACATGGAAGTCAGCCATGTAAACACCAGAATCAAATTTTTTGAAGCATTCAAGTCCACAGCATTCCATATATTAATTTTTTATTCTTTACAGTAAATAACCACGTGTCTCTGCATTGGTATTCACACACACACCCCTTTATAGGATTATCTTTACATCATGCCAGTCAGATACAAGTCTCGGCCAAACAAAAGTTCTACAATACTGCAGAACAGCAGTCCAAAAAGTGACCAAATCTTGCTGTTCATAGAATCAGAGAATGATACAGCACAGAAGGAGGTTGTTAAGCCCATCTTTGAAAGCCATCCAATTAGTCCCACTTCCCTGCTCTTTCCCAATAGTCTGGCAAATTTTTCCCTTTCAAGTACTTAGCAATTCCCTTTTGAAAGTTATTGTTGAATCTGCTTCCATTACCCTTTCAGGCGCTGCATTTCAGATCACAACAACTTTCTACGTAAAATTTTATTTCCTCATGTCGCCTCTGGTTCTTTTGCCAATCAGCTTAAATCTCTGTCCTCTGGTTACCAAACCATCTGCCACTGCAAACAGTTTCTCCTTATCTACTCTTTCAAAACTCTTCCAAGACTTTGAGCACCTCTATCAAATCTCCCCTTAACCTTCTCTGCTCTAAGGCGAACAACCCCAGTTTGTCTCGTTTCCCCGTGTAATTTAAGTCTTTCATCCCTGGTACCATTCTAGTAAATCTACTCTGCACCCTCTAAGGCCTTGACATCCTTCCTCAAGAGTGGTGCCCAGAACTGGCTACAATACTCCAGCTGGGGCCTAACTAGTGTTTCATAAAGGTTTAGCATAACTTGCTTGCTTTTGTACTCTGTGCATCTATTTATAAAGCCAAGCATCCCATATTTTTTTTTTTTTTTTTTTTTTTTTTTTAAAAACATGCTTCTCAACTTGTCCCGCCACCTTCAAAGATTTGTACACGTGCACCCTCGGGTCTCTCTGTTCCTGCACCCCTTTAAGATGGTACCATTTATAGTTTATATTGACTCTTCTCATTCTTCCTAGCAAAATGAATCACTTCACACTTCTCTGCATTAAATTTCATCTGCCACGTGACTGCCCATTTCACCAGTCTATGTTTTCCTGAAGTCAGTTACTATCCTCCTCACTGTTTACTATCTTTCCGAGTTTCATGTCGTCTGCAAACTTTAAAATTATATCTTGTTGACCCAAGTTCACGTCATTAATATGTATCAAAAAGAGCAGTGCTCCGAACACCAACTCCTGGGGGACACCATTGCACACTTCTCTCCAGTCTAAAAAAACAACCGTTCACCGCTACTCTCTGCTTTCTGTTTCTTAATATCCACTTTAATCCAATGGGCTTCAATTTTGCGAACAAGTCTATTATGTGATACTTTACCAAACTCTTTTTTAAAGTCCATACACCGCATTACCCTCATCCACCCTATCCGTTACTTCATCAAATTTAATCAAACATGGTTTGCCTTTAAAAAAAATGTGCTGGTTTTCATTTATTAACCCATATTTTTCCAAGTGCTAATTAATTTTGTCCCGGATTAATGTCTCAAAGTTCCCCACCACCGACATTAGGTTGATTGGCCTATAATTGCCGGGTTTATTCCTCTCCCCTTTTTTGAACAGAGGTGTAACATATGCAATCATCCAGCCCTCTCTCGCCACTCCCATGTCTAAGGAAGATTGAAAGATTCTGGCCAGGGCCTCCGCAATTTCCACCCTTACTTCCCTCAGCAACCTAGGATTGATCTCATCCGGACCAGGTGACTTTTCCACTTTGAAGACTGCCAACATTGTATCTATTTTTAGTTTATCCAATTTCTCTACCACTTCCTCCTTTACTGCGACATCGGTAGCATCCTCTTTCGTGAAGAAAGATGCAAAGTAATCATTTAGTACTTCAGCCATGTCGTTAGCCTCCATAATTTCTTTTTGCTCCCTAATCAGCCTCATCCTTCCTTTGTCTACCCTTTTACTATTTAGGTTTAAAAACGACCTTTGGGTTCCATTTTATATTACCTGCTAAGCTATTCTCATTTGCTGCCTTTGCCCCTCTTATTGCATTTTCAGTTCTCCCCTGTACTTCTGTATTCAGCTTGGTTCTCTACAGAATTATTAAACCAAAATTTATCATATGCCTCCTTTTTCTGTTTCATTTTAGTCATCCAGGGACCTCTTGCTTTGGATGTCCTTCCTTTTCCCCTCATGGGAATGATCGAGTCTGTACCCAAACTATCTCCTCTTTGAAGGTCTCCCATGGAAAACAGTGACAGGATCGGACAAAGTCAACATGGATTTACAAAGGGTAAATCATGCTTGACTAATCTACTGGAAGTCTTTGAGGATGTAACTGGTAGAATAGATAAGGGAGAACCAGTGGATGTGGTGTATTTGGACTTTCAGAAGGCTTTCAATAAAGTCCCACATAAGAGACTAGCGTGCAAAGTTAAAGCACATGGGATTGGGGGTAAGTTACTGACTTGGATAGAAAACTGGTTGGCAGACAGGAAGCAAAGAGTTGGAATAAATGGGTCTTTTTCCCCCCCCCCCCAGAGTGGAAGGCAGTGACTGGTGGGGTACCGCAGGGATCGGTGCTAGGACCCGTTATTCACAATATATATTAATGATCTGGACGAGGGAACTAGATGTAATATCTGCAAGTTTGCAGATGACACAAAGCTGGGTGGGCATGTGTGCTGTGAGGAGGATGCCGAGAAACTCCAGTACAATTTGGACAGGTTGGGCGATTGGGCAGATGCATGGCAGTTGCAGTATAATATGGATAAATGCGAGGTTATCCACTTTGGTGGCAAAAACAGGAAGGTAGATTATCTGAACGGCAATAGATTGGGAAATGGGGAAGTGCAACGAGACCTGGGTGTCCTTGTGCACCAGTCGCTGAAGGTAAGCATGCAGTGCAGCAGGCGGTTAAGGAGGCAAATGGTATGCTGGCCTTCATAGCGAAAGGAGTCGAGTACAGGAGCAAGGATGTCTTGCTGCAGTTGTACAGGGCCTTGGTGAGATCACACATTGAGAATTGTGTGCAGTTTTGGTCGCCTTATCTGAGGAAGGATGTTCTTGCCATGAAGGGAGTGCAGCGAAGATTCACCAGACTGATACCTGGGATGGCAGGAATGACGTATGAAGAGAGATTGGGTCGATTAGGCTTATATTCGCTCGAGTTTAGAAGAATGAGAGGGGATCTCATTGAAACTTATAAAATTCTAACAGGACTAGACAGACTAGGTGCAGGAAGGCTGTTCCCGATGGCAGGGGAGTCCAGAACCAGGGATCACAGTCTAAGGATAAGAGGTAAGCCATTTAGGACCGAGATGAGGAGGAATTTCTTCACAGAGAGTGCCGAACCTGCGGAATTCTCTACCACAGATGGCAGTTGAGGCCAATTCATTAAATATATTCAAGGAGTTAAATATATTTCTTAAGGCTAAGGGGATCAAGGGATATGGGGAGAAAGCAGGGACTGGGTACTGAATTTGGATGATCAGCCATGATCGCACTGAATGGCGGAGAAGGCTCGAGGGGCTGAATGGCCTACTCCTGCTCCTATCTTCTATGTTTCTATTCAATGTTCCCTGTAAGCTGTGCTATGTTCTGCGCGGCCTGTTTCATTTAATGCGCAGTCCCTTTGACTTTCTGCACATGCATGGTATTTACAATGTAAAAGCTGGTGATCGGCCTGCGCGGGACCTTTCAAATTACGGTGCGGCTGCGCACGCCTTAGCAGGAACATTGCTCCCATTGCTCATTTACTGTTCTACCTGCCAATCTTTGACCCAATGACACTGGGTCAGATTCCTTTTCAACTCATTGAAATTAGCTCTCCTCCAGAGGAATATTTCACATTGATTTTTGCGTGTTCTTTTCCAAAACTATTCTAAACATGATATTTTGATCACTGTTTCCCAAATGCTCTCCCACTGAAACATGCGCTGGTTGCCCCACTTCCTTCCCCAGAACTAGATCCAGCACTGCTTCCTTACTTGTTGGGCTGGAAACATACTGATCAAGAAAGTTCTCTTGTATGCATTTCAGGAATTCCTCCTCCCTTTTACTGTTATTTTTCTAGTCTATATTAGGTTAATTGAAGTCCCCCCCATCATCACTAGTTCTTGGATCGTTCTGCAATTTGCCTACAAATTCGCTCCTCCCCACTATTTGGTGGCCTATCGTTTACATCCAACAGCGTAATAGCTCCTCTATTGTTCGTTAATTCTAGCCAAATAGATTCTCTCTGAACCCTCAAATACATCCTTCATTTCTCGTGCTGTATAGTGTCTTTGATCAATACTGCAGGCCCCACCCCCCTTATTTTATCCTTCCCTATCATAAGAACATAAGAAACAGGAGTAGGCCATTTGGCCCTTCGCGCCTGCTGCGCCATTCAATAAGATCATGGCTGATCTTCCACCTCATCTCCACTTTCCTGCACTATCCCCATATCCCTCGATTCCCTTAATATTCAAAAATCTATCCATCTCTGTTTTGAATATACTCAACGACTGAGCTGCCACAGCCCCCTGGGATAGAGAATTCCAAAGATTCACCACCCTCCGAGTGAAGAAATGTCTCCTTATTTCAGTCCTAAATGGCCGACCCCTTATTCCGAGACTGTGACCCCTGGTTCTAGACTCCCCAGCCAGGGGAAACATCCTCCCTGTATCTACCCTGTCAAGCCCTGTAAGAATTTTGTTTGTTTCAATGAGATCACCTCTCAATTCTTCTAAACTCTGAGTAGATTAGGCCTAATCTACTCAATCTGTCTTCATAGGACAATCCCTCCCATCCCAGGAACCAGTCTAGTGAACCTTCGTGACACTCCCTCTACGGCAAGTATATCCTGCCTTCGGTAAGGAGACCAAACTTGTACACAATACTCCAGGTGTGGTCTCACTAGGGCCCTATATAATTGCAGCAAGACATCTTTACTCTTATACTCAAATCCTCTTGTAATAAAAGGCCAACATACCATTTGCTTTCCTAATTGCTTGCTGTACCTGCATGTTAACTTTCAGTGATTGGTGTACAAGGACACCCAGGTCCCTCTGAACACCAACATTTCCCAATCTCTCACCATTTAAAAAATACTCTGCTTTTCTATTTTTCCTACCAAAGTGGATAACTTCACATTGTTCCACATTATATTCCATTTCCCATGTCTTGCCCATTCACTTAACCTGTCTATATCTCCTTGCATTCTCCTCACAACTGACATTCCCACCCAGCTTTGTGTCAGCAAACTTGGATATTATTACATTTGGTCCCCTCATTCAAATCATTGATGTAGATTATGAACAGCTGAGGCCCAAGCACTGATCCTTGCGGTACCCCACTACTTACAGCCTGCCAACCCAAAAGTTTATTCCTACTGTTTTCTGTCCATTCGCCAATCCTCAATCCATGCTAGTATATTACCCCCAATCCCATAAGCACTAATTTTGTTTAATAACCTCTTGTGTGGCATCTTATCCAATGCCTTCTGAAAATCCAAATACACATCCACTGGTTCCCCCTTATTTATTCTTCTAGTTACAACCTCAAAAAATTCTAACAGATTTGTCAAACACGATTTCCCTTCCATAAATCAGTGCTAACTCTGCCCATTCCTATTATTTTCTAAGTGCCCTGTTACCATGTCCTTAATAGATTCTAGCATTTTCCCTACTACTGATGTCAGGTTAATTGGTCTGTAGTTCCCCGTTTTCTCTCTCTCTCTCTCTCTCCTTTCTTAAATAGTGGTTACATTTACTACCTTCCAATGTGCAGGCACTGTTCTAGAATCTATGGAATTTGAGAAAATGACAACTAATGCATCCACTATCTCTTTAGCCACACCTCTTTCAAAACCCTAGGATGCAGGCCATCAGGTCCAGGGAATTTATTGGCTCAGTCCCATTAATTTCTCCAGTACTTTTTTTTTTTTTTTTTTTTAACCAATACTAATTTCTTTCTGTTCCTCATTCGCACTAGAACCTTGGATCTCCACTATTTCCGGGGAGATTTTCGCGTCGTCTTCCATGAAAACAGACACAAAGTATTTGTTTAATTTCTCTGCCATTTCCTTATTCCCCATTATAATTTCTCCCGTCTCAGCCTGCAAGGGACCCACATTTACTTTTGCTAATCTTTTCCTTTTTACATACCTATAGAAGTTTGTATAGTCATTTTTATGTCTCTCGCTAGTTTACTCTCATTCTATTTTCCCTTTATCAATTTCTTGGTCCCCCTTTGTTAAATTCTAAAATCCTCCCAATCCTCAGGCTTACTATTCTTTTCAGCAACATTATAAGCCTCTTCCTTTGATCTAATATGATCTTTAACTTCTCAAGAATCTGAAGCCCTCCCTCCTGCACCAGCCATGCGTTGACCTGGTTTATCTTGTTCCTATAAATCACCAGCACATAGCACTGGGAGTAATCTTTGAGGTCCTGTTCTTTAACTTCCTCCCTAACTCCTGAAACTGTGCCTGCAAGACCTCAACCCTTTTTCTACCTATGTCATTGGTTGCAACATGGACCACAACTCTGGCTGTTACCCATCTCCCCACAAAATATTCTGCACTTGTTCAGTGATGTCCTTTACCCTGGCACCAGGGAGGCAACACACCATGTGTGACGCACGTCGGTGGTTGCAGAAACGCCAGTCAATCCCCCTATGACCACTGCATTTCAACACTTTGCTGTGCCCCGTGCAGTCATTTGCCCCACAGTACTGTGGATGTGCTCTTGACTACACTCCCCTGAAGTATTGTCACCCTCATCAGTATTCAGCACTGAAAACCGGTTTGAGTGTGGCATACTCCCAGAGAGTTCCTGCACTGCCTCACACTTCCTACCCTCCTAGATACCCACCCACTTAACAAGGTTACCTGCAAGCTGCGCAGCCACGTGGCGCTCCAAGGGTCCCACGCAGCCTGCTTTTCAATAGAAAAACCACGTATGCGCGGTATTTTGAATGGGCCGTGCAGCCCCTTAAAGGGGGCAGGCGGCCCGAAAAAGAACTACAGGGAACACTGCCACTTACTATCCTCCTGAACTCTAACTGTGGGGTGACCACCTCCTGGAATGTGCGCTCCAGAAAATTCTCAGCCTCCCGTATGCCCTGCAGTGGCTCCAGTCGCTCAAGCACAGAAACCCCCGAGCTTGAGTTCGAGCAATTGAAGGCACTTTCCGCACAAGTGTGCTGGAGTTCCCACATGGCACAGGAATTGCAGGCAATGGGTCTTAGCTGTCCCATCATTTTGTTTAAAAGTCTATCTACTTATGTTATGTATATGTTTTTCAGTTCAGTATCCCCATACTCCTATTTATTATTTAATTATCAGTGCCAGAATTAACAGATTTTTATTGAATGCAATTCAGTTCCCTTTAATGTTGGCATCCTCTACTGAGTTAATTTTAGTTTTATCCTCTTAGATCTAATTAATTATGCTGATTATTTATATATTTACTGTTGCCCCTTGGTTTAAATTACTTGGCGCCTCTTTCCTCTTCCCCCGCCCCTTCCCCCCACACCGAATTCCCACTCTCACCAAATTCCCGTCGCCACTCTGTTTAGCAGATTTACCCAACATTGCCTTCACCAAGCTCTGTGCGCATCGAGGAAGGGAAAAATTTTAGGAACAAAATGACACCGACAGAACTGCATTCCTAGATAAGTGCTGAAAATAAGGCCCGATAATTTATGTTTATAGCATCATAGAATTGTTACTGCACAGGAGGCCATTCGGCCCGTCGAGCCCGAGCCAGCTCTCTGCAAGAGCATTTCAGCTAGTCCCACTCCCCTGCCCTTTCCCCTCAGCCCTGCAATTTTTTTCCCTTCAGGTACTTATCCAATACCCTTTTGAAAGCCATGATTGAATCTGCCTCCATCACTCTTTCAGGCAGTGCATTCCAGATCATAACCACTCGCTGCGTAAAAAAGTTTTTCCTCATTTGCCTTTGATTCTTCTGCCAATCACCTTAAATCTGTGTCCTCTGGCTCTTGGCTCTCAACCCTTCCACCAATGGGAAAATTTTCTCTCTATCTACTCTGTCCAGACCACTCATGACTTTGAACACCTCTACCAAATCTCTCAACCTTCTCTGCTCCAAGAACAACCCCAGCATCTCCAGTCTATCCACGTAACTGAAGTCCCTCATCCCTGGAACCATTCTTGTAAATCTTTTCTGCACCCGCTCTAAGGCCTTCACATCCTTCCTAAAGTGTGGTGCCCAGAATTGGACACAATACTTCAGTTAATTGATGATTTCAGACTCAAATCAAATCAAAATCTTACCATTAGTTGTGTCATTCTTCATTATCTATGTTTTTCTGAGGATTTATGAGTATGATTGTTAAGAAAAATAGCAACTATACATTACTTGGGCTGTGAAATTTCTAATGCATAGATTGTCATTCTGAATCAGGAGCTGTTTTGGAACCAGTACAAGGGTTGTAAATTAGTTATACAAGACTAGAGGACACCATTGACACTATCTGCAACGACAGTTCAAAAGTACACAAGATAATCTACGTTAGTAGAATGTGATTTTTGAGTTTTTGGATAGTAGACAATATTTTAAGAGCATCCTAATTTTACATAGAAACTCCCATAAATCTAAATTTGTTTCTGGTTAAAAATCTGTATATTTCAATTTCCACAGGATCAATAAAAAGGATATTGTTTTTTGTCATCTTTCAGTCCTCCACCCTCACGCTTCTCTTTCTTCTCTCCTTTATCGTGTCTAGACTCCTACAAGACATAATTAAAAAAAGAAAATGTGTTACAAACATTTGACATGTTGAACAGATCTAGACCACACTAGTTGTTTTGTGGAAGGGAGAAACAAAACATATCACTACAAGCAAAAATCAGTTTTGCATACACAAGCACATCCAACATTGCCATCTAGGCAATTTCACAACTCTGGCCAGCCGGTGTTTCTTTTAAAGCTTGCTCTGCTTACTCAAGCTCTGCTTTTCTCCCTCACTCTGAAAACTACCAGAGTGCTCCAGTTACTGCTCTGCTTTTTCACTCCCATTGAGTACTGACAGTGCAGTCCAGCCAGAGTTCCCTTCCATGAAAATCTGCTCACAATGTTCCAGCTCTGTTCAATCTGTTGCAGCATTTCCCCTTATAATAGTAAAAATATAAACAGAACTTGCTTTCTCTAGGTTTTCTTCCTCTTGGTAAATATCAATTCTTTAAAAATACAAGCAGCAATGCCCAGCAAATAAGCTGACCTGCCAATACTGAAGCAGAATGAGGCTGCCCTTCCAATATGAAGCAGCATCCCTTCTATGTCTCAGATTTGGAGACTAGTCACAGAGCCCAGAGAGTGGCAGGGAACATATTCAATGTGGGTGAGTTAAGCTGGAACACTGAGGGTGGGTTTTGGTAAAAAGCGAGGAAGTGGAGCCAAAGCTGGAACACTGGTGGGCTCAAATGGGGAAGAACGAGCAGAGCTGGAACACAAACAAATAATGATGCAAGGCTATAAGCCAATCAACTTTAAGGCTCATTCATCAATATATTATTAATATACAACAAAGCTTGATATATTGATAGATATTATAACTTGGACTTGTATTGCCCATTACATCAGGCATGTTCCTAGCTTACAAAATATGCAAGCAATATGAACCACAGACAGAAGAAGGGCCACGACTGGAGTGATCCACTATAGTGCATCAATGCTTTTATTCTTTTTCCCCTCGTGGCAATACAGACAGTACGCTTTACAGGTAACCTGGAACAATCCAAGCATGCAGTCAGAAGGTTTGGCTGCAACATTCAGGGTCAAGAGCTCACAAAGATGATCTTTGATTCGTTGTCAGAACTAAAGAAGGATATCAAGCTGAAATATTGATCTGTTTCTTTGCTTTTCAGATACTGATGGGTCTACTGTATGTTCTCAACATTTTGTTTTCACTTCATTTCTGGGAATTGCAGTTATTTTAACCTTACCGCAAGGCTGGATTAATTAATGATCTCAAAGTGAAGGATCCTCTTGGGAAGAGTGATCATAGCATGGTAGAATTTCAAATTCAGTTCGAGGGTGAGAAAGCGAGGTCTCAAACTAGTGTCCTGAACTTAAACAAAGGTAATTACAAAGGTATGAAGGCAGACTTGGTTAAAGTGGACTAGGAAAATATATTACAGGGTAAGACTATAGAAAAGCAGTGGCAAACATTTAAGGAGATATTTCATAACTCTCAGCAAAGATATATTCCAGTGAGAAAGAAAGACTCCAAGGGAAGGATGAACCATCCATGGCTAACTAAGGAACTGAAGGATGGTATCAAATTGAAAACAAAAGCATACAATGTTGCAAAGAATAGTGAAAGGCCAGAGAATTGGGAAATTTTTAAAAACCAGCAAAGGATGACTAAAAAATGATAAAGAGAGAGAAGATAGCTTATGAGAGTAAGCTAGCAAGAAATATAAAAACAGACAGTAAGAGCATCTACAGGTATATAAAAAAGAGAGTAGCTAAAGTAAACGTGGTCCTCGAGCGGATGAGTCTGGGGAATTAATAATGGGAAACAGGGAAATGGCAGAGACTTTGAACAAATATTTTGTATCGGTCTTCACGGTAGAAGACACTAAAAGCATCCCAATAATGGATAATCAAGGGGCTATTTTGGGGGGGGGGGGGGAAAGCTTAAAACAATCACTATCACTAGAGAAAAAGTACTAGGCAAACTAATGCGACTAAAGGTGGACAAGTCCCCTGGACCCGATGGCCTGCATCCTAGAGTCTTAAGAGGTGGCTGCAGAGGTAGTGGATGCATTGGTTGTAATCTACCAAAATTCCTTCGATTCTGGAGAGGTCCCAGCGGACTGGAAAACCACGAATGTAATGCCCCTATTGAAGAAAGGAGGGAGACAGAAAGCAGGCAACTATTGACCAGTTAGCCTAATATCTGTCATTGGGAAAATGCTGAAGTCCATCATTAAGGAAGTGGTAGCAGGACATTTAGAAAACCATAATATAGTCAAGCAGAGTTAGCACGGTTTTATGAAAGGGAAATCATGTTTGACAAATGCGCTGGAGTTCTTTGAGGATGTAACGAGCAGGGTGGATAAAGGGGAACCAGTAAATGTCGTGTACTGGGATTTCCAGAAGGCATTCAATAAGGTGCCACATAAAAGGTTACTACACAAGATAAGAGCTCACGGGGTTGGGGGTAATATATTAGCATGGATAGAGTATTGGCTAACTAACAGAAAACAGAGTCGAGATAAATGGGTCATTTTCAGGTTGGCAAACTGTAACTAGTGGGGTGCCACAGGGATCAGTGCTGGGGCCTCAACTATTTACAATCTATATCAATGATTTGTATGAAGGGACTGAGTGTAATATAGCCAAATTTGCTGATGATACAAAGATAGGTAAGAAAGCAAATTGTGTGGAGGACGCAAAGAACCCCCAAAGGGATATAGATAGGCTAAGTGAGTGGGCAAAAATCTAGCAGATGGAGTATAATGTGGGAAAATGCGAGGTTGTCCACTTTGCTGGAAAAATAAAAAAGCAAATTATTATTTAAATGGGGAGAGATTACAAAATGCTGCGGTACAGAGGGATCCGGGGGTCCTTGTACATGAGTCACAAAAAGTTAGCATGCAGGTACAGCAAGTAATTAGAAAGGCAAATGGAATGTTGGCCTTTATTGCAAAGGGAATGGAGTATAAAAGTAGGGAAGTTCTGTTACAACTGTACAGGGCATTGGTGAGACCACACCTGGAGTACTGTGTACAGGTTTGGTCTCCTTATTTAAGGAAGGATATACTTGCATTGGAGGCAGTTCAGAGAAGGTTCACGAGGTTGATTCCAGAGATGAAGGGGTTGTCTTATGAAGAAAGGTTGAGCCCATACTCATTGGAGTTTAGAAGAATGAGAGGAGATCTTATTGAAACATAAGATTCTGAAGGGGCTTGACAGGGTAGATGCAGAGAGGATGTTTCCCCTCGTGGGGGAATCTAGAACGAGGGGGCATAATTTCAGAATAAGGGGGGCACCCATTTAAATGGGAAATGAGGAGGAATTTCTTCATTAAGATGGAGAGTGAAGTAGTTGACTCAGAGACTAGGGTCCTGAATTTAAATAAAGGAAACTACAATGGTATGAGGCGCGAGTTGGCTAGGATGGATTGGGGAACGTTACTTAAAGGGCTGACGGTGGATAGGCAATGGCAAAGATTTAAAGATCGCATGGATGAACTACAGAATTTGTTCATCCCTGTCTGGCATAAAAATAAAACAAAAAAGGTGGCGCAACCGTGGCTAACAAGGGAAATTAGGGATAGCATAAGATCCAAGAAGAGGACATATAAATTGGCCAAAAAAAAAAACAGCAAACCTTTTTGGTTTGCGAGCAGTTTAGGATTCAGCAAAGTAGGACAAACGGATTAATTAAGACGGGGAAAATAGAGTATAAGAGTAAGCTTGCAGGGAACATAAAAACTGACTGTAAAAGCTTCTATAGATATGTGAAGAGAAAAAGATTGGTGAAGTCAAGCGTAGGTCCCTTGCAGTCAGAATCAGGGGAATTTTATAATGGAGAACAAAGAAATGGCTAACCAATTAAATACATACTTTGGTTCTGTCTTCACAAAGGAGGATATAACTAACCTCCCAGAGATGTCGGGGAACACAGGATCTAATGAGAGGGAGAAACTGAATTAAATCAGTATTTGTAGGGAAATGGTGTTAGGGAAATTGATGGGATTGAAGGCCGATAAATCCCCAGGGCCTGATAATCTACATCCTAGGGTACTTAAGGTAGTGGCCCTAGAAATAGTAGCTGCATTGCTGGTCATCTTCCAAAGTTCTATAGACTCTGGCACAATTCCCATGGATTGGAGGGTAGCTAATATAACCCCACTATTTAAAAAAGGTGGGAGAGAGAAAACAGGCCTGACATCAGAAGTGGGGAAAATGCTAGAGTCCATTATAAAAGATGCAACAGCAGAGCACTTGGAAAACAGTGACAGGATCGGGCAACATGGTTTTACAAAAGGAAAATCAAGCTTGACTAATCTACTGGAATTTTTTGAGGATGTAACTGGTAGAATAGATAAGGGAGAACCAGTGGATGTGGTGTGTTTGGACTTCTAGAAGGCTTTCGATAAGGTCGCACATAAGAAATTAGTGTGTAAAGTTAAAGCACGTGGGATTGGGGGTAAAGTACTGACTTGGATAGAAAACCGGTTGGCAGACAGGAAGCAAACAGTTGGAACAAACAGGTCTTTTTCCAAGTGGCAGGCAGTGACTAGTGGGGTACCACAGGGATCGGTGCTAGGACCCCAGCTATTCACAACATATATTAATGATATAGATGAGGGAACTAGATGTAATATCTCCAAGTTTGCAGACGACACAAAGCTGGGTGGGCGTGTGTGCTGAGGAGGAGGATGCCGAGAAACTCCAGTATGATTTGGACAGGTTGTGTGATTGGGCAGATGCATTATAATGTGGACAAATGCGAGGTTATCCACTTTGGTGGCAAAAACAGGAAAACAGATGATCTGAACGGCAATAGATTGGGAGAAGGGGAAGTGCAACGAAACCTGGGTGTCCTTGTGCACCAGTTGCTGAAGGTGCAGCAGGCGGTTAAGGCGGCAAATGGTATGTTGGCCTTCACAGCAAGAGGATTAGAGTACAGGAGCAAGGATGTCTTGCTGCAGTTGTGCAGGGCCTTGGTGAGACCACACCGAGTATTGTGTGCAGTTTTGGTCGCATTATCTGAGGAAGGATGTTCTTGCCATGGAGGGAGTGCAGCGAAGATTCACCAAACTGATACCTGGGTTGGCAGGAATGACGTATGAGGAGAGATTGGGTCGATTGGGCTTATATTTGCTGGCATTTAGAAAAATATGAGAGGGGATCTCATTAAAACTTATAAAATTCTAACAGGACTAGACAGACTAGATGCAGGAAGGACGTTCCTGATGGCAGGGGAGTCCAGAACCAGAACAGTTTAAAGATAAGGGTTAAGCCATTTAGGACAGAGATGAGGAGGAATTTCTTCACCCAGAGAGTGGTGAATCTGTGGAATTCTCTACCACAAAGCAGTTGAGGCCAACTTATTAAATATATTCGAGGAGTTAGATATATTTCTTAAGGCTAAAGGGATCAAGGGATATGGGGAGAAAGCAGGGACAGGGTACTGAATTTGGATGATCAGGCATGAACTCATTAAAAGGCAGAGCAGGCTCGAGGGGCTGAATGGCCTACTCCTGCTCCTATCTTCTATGTTTCCATGTTTCTCTCAGAGGGTCGTGAATCTTTGGAATTCTCTTCCCCAGGGAGCTGTGGAGGCTGGGTCATTGAATATATTTAAGGTGGAGACAGACAGATTTTTGAACGATAAGGGAGTCAAGGGAAGCGGGCAGGGAAATGGAGTTGAGGCCAAGATCAGATCAGCCATGATCTTATTGAATGGCGGAGCAGGCTCGAGTGGCCAAATGACCTACTCCTGCGTCTTATGTTATGTAGAAAAAAGCAAAAAGAATTCCTCCAGAAAAGTTGCCAATTCTGTCATGTTCCAAGGCAATCATGTGCAATTGGCAATACAGTTTCAAGTCCTATAATTTTTTTAACAATATTTTACTTAAAATTTCTCAACTTTGCAGACACTTGCCAAAACACATTCACTTGGTAGGAAAGAATCCACAATATAAATAAATTACACACATACACTAACGTTTATTAAAAAAAAATTACACTAACATTGGAACAAAAGCCAATGTCAGACTTCAAAAAAGGTTTGTAAATTCCTTTCACGCATTTGACTTCTATATTTGATTCTGTCCTATGATCAATTATCAAGGATATATACATTTATATCTACAAAACAATACCTTTTTGCTTGTTGTTGAACTTTTTTCTATTTTTTCTAATTTGATGGAGTCATTTTTATCCCTGTCTTTACCAGAGCCAGATTTTGAACCCTTATTTTTCTCTTTTTCCTTCTCGCTTGAACGTGGGGAATCTGCTGGACTTGCACTTTTACTCCGTTTTCCAGAGCCACCTGTTAAACAAACATTCGATCCTCATTTCTCTTTAATGTAAACACAAAATTGCCAAAAAGGAATAAGACTGCCAGGCTTGCTTCAGTGCCTCAAAGTCAGGTCATGGGTTCAAGCCCCGCTCCAGAGACTTGAGCACAGAATGTAGGCCAACACTTCAGTACAATACTGAGGGAGTGCTGCACTGTCAGAGGTGTTGATAAACCAATAACTCTGCCCCCTCAGGTGGGCATTAAAGTTCCCATGGCAGCACTCGAACAAGAGCGGCAGAGTTGGCCTGGTGTCCTAGCCAACACCACAAACAATATCTGCTCATTTATCCCATCGCTGCCACATTTCTTTGCATTACAACAATGACTACACTCGATATTGCCTACCAATTTAATTTACCCACGTGGCTCTTACTGATTTCAATGTATTGTGTTAATGGAGAAGCCTAACTGCGAATCAGAGAACCATAGCAGTAACCAAAGTTGAAAAAAAATCGCATGCCGTAAACCATCATAACCACACATATTTTCAATTCAACTCCCACTGCAATGCTCTTTAGATGCCACCTTAAAGAAAAATAGTTTGAACTTCTATTGGACACTTTTTAAGCTTAAAAACTCCCCCACAGCAATTTTTTTTTTGAAGTGATTTTCTGGGTAAAAATGGGATTACGTGTTAAGGAAAAATTTAAGGCATAAATTACTAAACAGTTTATGGAGCATTAAGAGATATGTTATTTAGGAAATGGCAATATTATCTGCAAGTTTCAATTGTCTCTCATCTTTATATATAGCTCACATATTGTGCCTTTACTGAATTTGTTTTGTTTACCATTTTTAAGGGCCATGGCACACTGCAAGATTGCAATATAGACGGAGTTGGATGTGGGCAATGGGACCAGGCAACAATCTGGCACAGACCAAGTTATTAGCTGAAATGCACTCCTCCAGTCCTGCATTCTTGCTTGCAGCCTCCAACCATCTGCCTCGAGGATATTGCTCTCTCCCTCTGCTCTACCATTAGTGGCAAATCCTTCAACCACCATGCCCCTGCACTGTGAAATGCTCTTGATAAACACCTCTGCTTTTCTATTTGACTCCACCCACAAAAGCCTGCCAAAAGCCCATTATTTTAACATGCTGGAACTCTGACATTTGTTGTTCTGTACATTTGGAGAAAACAGACCAAGTCAAGAATATGAAAATAATGAAGTAAGCATGCTCGTATACTGATTTACCGAATTAGCTTGGCCCATTTAAAGGAACGGGAAGGTCACAGTGCTAAACTGGAGAACACAAAGCTATATGGGTCTAATGCAAACGAGTTTACTTAGATTTGTAATTGCCACCTGTTAGAGACTGGTATGTTGCAAGTTGATCGGAATGAGCGAGGAAAACGTGTAGATAAACATCAATGGATTTCATTAATCGAGGATGCTTCACCTGTCTTTGGATTGAGATCCTTCACATCACTTAATGAATCCTCCAAGCCATTTCCTCAAGGATTTTTTGGCACTGTTTAAACTTACCTTGCACGACCAGAAATTTCATTTTTAGGTGGGGAAGGAGAACAGAAGGAATAAAGCCAAAGTGATGCCAAAGCAAATCCTAAATTTAACAGATGATCTTTTAAAAAGGGATCTTGACAGATGAAATTCCTCTTCAAACTCCCATGAAGGGAGCTGGAACAAGTAATCAACTGTAATGCTCTCTCCGCCAATCTATTACCAGTGGCAGGTCTTTCAGCTGCTTCAACTTCCACTCTAGAAATCTTTGTCTAAACAACTTCTCTGTCTGTATTTAAAGGCCTTCTCAAAACTTAACTATTAGACCATGCCTTTGGTCATGTCTCCTAATTCTCCCATTTAAGTTCAGTGTCCATTTTCATTCCACTGTTCAGCACTTTGAGCCATTTTTCTACGTTGGAGACAATAGATAGTTTGTTGTGTCCCACTGCCGTAGCATTCAGTTGCCTTGGCTCTGTTAACTTGCCTTCAGAATTCTAACAACAGAAGATTAGATATTAACACTTACCTGTTCCATTTTCATCTTTACGCCGTTTTGATTCTTGTATGATCTCTCGATCACTGTTTGAATGATCCTGGGAAGAAGAAAAAACAATTCTATCGAGGAGAACAAAAGGAGGATTTTCAAGAGGGAATTCCAATCGAAGTATATTTGCATATGCCACATAACATTTAAGCAACGCAAGGCGATAGATCAGTCAAAATAAACACACATGAAATCCACATTTATTAATACTGCGAGCTTCTTCAAATGGTCAAGTACAACCCAAGAAAAGTCAAGAGGCAGAAACACTAAGAAAAATGCTCAGCACGATTGGCAATGTCGCAACGTAATCAATAATGTAACAGATTCACGTTAACAGAGATGCCATTGGCAACAGAAACCTACAAGCTGCAAAATGTGAATCAGATCTGACTCACATCTGCTTTATTTTCAAGCTTTTGTCCCTTACCCTTTTGCGGTCTTTTCTTTCTTTATCTTCTTTCTTTTCCCTCTCTCTTGATCGATCCCTCAACTTCTCCACCTCTTTCTTCTCCACCTCCCTTTCTTTGCTCTTTGACTGTGTGCTTGTACTATGGTTGGTGTGATGCGGGCTATGGTGCTGTTAAAAATGATGTAATGCATACTTATGATCACAATGTCTCAACTGAACTAAATGGCATTCTATTAAGGTCAAATGAAACACCCAGTTTTATACTGTGACAATTTCAATGCAAGAATACATTTGCTTGTTAGCTGGCATCAGATTATAAACACACATCTGTATACAAGAGCAGTTCCATTTCAGTCTGCACCTGAAAGTATTAAAAGAATGGAGACTGAACATCAGTAGTTCTAAACCATTTTAGCGATTGAAGACTCGAGTGTAAAAATAAGTTTAGCAATGAAGTTGCAACTGGTAGCTCAGAATCAGCTAGTTAAAAATTAGCAAATTTAAAATTTCTCTAATCAAGACTAAAACCCGTCGAAAAAATACACCATTTTGGATCTTAAATCAAAGCAACTTATTAACCTGCTAGAGACAAAGGCACAAATTTCTCCCAACTCTTAACAGCCATAACCAAATTGTCAAAAATTCCAAAGGATAGAAATTGAGAGCTACTTTAATGTCAAGCTTCAGATCATGTCCCACCAATTCAGTGTGATTTTTAAAAAATTGTGTTTTATTAATTTTTATTTGTCATCACATCCTAGTACTACTTACTACAAACACAAGCTCTCAGAAGTAGGGTGTTTACACAGTAAGTTATTAGAAAGATCACTCAACTATAGTCCCTGGAAATTTGATTTTAACAGCCATAAAAAAAGGGGGGGAAACCCACAATGTATAATTTCCAGGGCCATTGGAATACAGTAACCAAGTCAAATTACATTTTTATTATATGGCATTCCAAGAATTTTTACGTGCTCCGGAGGTCACATTGTAGTTTATTATTCTGTGAAAATTAATGTACTGTACTTGGTAAATTACAAATGATAAAATACTGAAAACCTGTAGCTAATTGCTCTTTATGATTTCCACATATGCATGCCCAAGTGTAAATGCATCAATGCAGGCCACAATACTCCATTTATATATTATTGCACATTTCAAAACATTAAAATAGCCCGAATTTTCCTGGGCCAATGACCACGTACGCACCCCCGCAAGTTCCAGGGATGCGCATGCGTGAAAACCCGGAGCTTGCAATCTGTCAAGTTTTAGCTCGACAGATCATCCGCATGCGCAGAAACTGGACATTCGCTGGCGGAGAGTTAGGCTACTGCCTTAGGGCCTTCTTTTACCAGTGTAAGAGTTCAAATAAATATTAAAATTATTTTTAAAAATTATTTAAACATAAAAAACTTTAAAATTAGTTATTGGTTATTTTTAGCCCCTTTAAAACATTTAATTTATTTTTCAAAAATTAATTTTTTTTAAATGTTTAATTTAATTAATTTTGAACATATAATGATTTATTTTTATTTAACTAGTGCGGAATTGTGGTCTTTTTTAGGGGATTCCTGTTCATGCTTATGGGGATTCCGTATGTAAATGGAATCCCCTTAAAAGCATAATGGGGATCCCGCTTTTTCATTGGTTGGCCTGGCCCACGTGATCCATGGGGCGCTTGCGAACCACGTGCGTCCCTGGGATACGTAGGCCTTTACGTATGTGTAAGCATAGAGTCCCAGGAGTGCGAGTCTGCGAACTTCCAGAACCATCAGGTAGGCTCGTACTTGTCTTGCGGTTCGGAGGAATTCACCCGCGGGAAGCTTCAAACTGCAAATTCAGGCCCAATATATTCTACATATGTTAAAAGTAATAAAGCACAGTGCAATTAAACCTACAAAAGCATTAGTAACTGTCTACATTTATTAAATATTTACTTTGCCCAGATGGCCATTCTTTGAGAGTTTAGACAGTGTTGGTAGGCTATCTGATCATGGAAGTCATCACAGCGGAGTTAGACCCTGTTCCTCACCACTAGTAACGCTGGCAGATTTCCCTTTCCGAGCCTCAGGGGATTTGCCGGGGGGGGGGGGGGGGGGAAGCGACGATGAGCCCAACCTTTATGTCCTGGTTGAATTCAGGAAGTGCAGTACAGATTGGGAATTGAAATTGAAATCTTATGGCATAATTGCACATCAGGTGATGCCTTTACCAATTAAATCTGGATGACCACAGGGCACTAGCGCCCTAAGTAAGCATTTATTTTAATAGATCAAAACCGAAGGTTCACAAAAGTTGACTAAATAAACAAACTGAATTTCACTAATACAACAAGGTTGTTTGTGCTTTTATCCCTTTGTACTGCATATCAACAGACTGCTGTGACGATATATTGAAACAGCTGTTTAAAAAAAGGGTAATTTCACTTTGAAGTCACAAACAACTTTTCCAAGGTTTACATACCAATAAGCTTCCAGTTTCAAATTCATAATGCAATGTTATGAAAAAGCTGATATTTGCAGGGACAGATCCAGTACAGTTAAAAGATTTTGTACCAATGTAAAATATTGATGAGGACAGGAGGTGAAAAAGCAGGATGAGAGAAAAAAATCAGGGCACAAACAACCCCAATTCTGTCCTTGCATAAGGACAACATTGAAACTTTAATTTAATCACTTAATTTTTCTTGATCCTTTGGTCAATATACTGTAACTGATACTGTAAACCTACGTTTATTTGGAAAGCTCAAACCACTAATCCCTGATGCTCCTTGATTCAATAAAGATAATATGCAGAATTTGTGGCACAACAGAATGCATGATTAGAAAATTAACATGAACTGTAAAATAACATACCATCTTAAACAATGCAAAGTTAGCATACTATAAGAAACAAACAAGGTTTATATCCCAAGATGTGTAAAGCTGTACTTGTATAATTCAGCAACAAAACTTTAACTGAAGATGCCAGTTCAGGACTGACATTGCCAAAATTCAAGCATGCACATACACACACAGCTCAGTTCTGTATGAACACAGTTGTGCACCGTCAACTCTTCCCTTTGACCAAGCCGTCAGTTGCGTTTTTTGTACTCAACATTGACCTAAACATTCTGATCACTTAATTCAAAAACAGCAGCAAATATTTGGAAATATCACATTAACTGCACGCACCATAGTTCATCGACACTGGAAATCTGAACTTTATATTAAAATCTTCACCCAGATCCAGCCACAGGTCCAATTGGGAAACATGAGATGGAATTTTAATTTTTTAGTTGCCCATCTTTGTGTGTTTGAAAATTTGACCCAATGTGCTGATCTTTGGTAAGGAAGTCAACTCCATTAATCTTTCTATCCCTTTGTGTACCTCATTCTTATCATTCCTGACTCACTTAAAATTGGCACCGACCACTCTCCCTAGCTCTTTAGCATGCGCTTTGCTCAATGAGTCACTCCTCATCCTTGGTGATTTCAACTTGCACCAAAACTACTCTGCCTCCTCCCCACTGATTTAATCACCCTCCTGTCTTCATTCAGTCCCGCCCTTCACATGGACTCTTCCACCCACCTCACCACCATGTCCTTCCTCCAATGCCACTCCATCTATGCTAAGAAATCTTTCTCCAACTCCATCACAAATTCCTAACTCCTGCCTCTCTGGCACGTCACCCATCACAAGACTTTTGCCACTGCTTACCTGCTCCTTCTCTGCTTTCAATACTCTTGTTCCCACCAAATAACTCACTATATTGCACTCCTGCCATTCCTTAAAAAACATTTTCATCTTTGCATCCTTAAGTCCAAGGGTCGTAAACTTAAGTGCAAACAACACATGACTGGTCTAGTCATTCATCACAGATTTGGTACAGCCATGCCTCATTCTCACTCAGCCAAATCCCAATGTCTGGATTATCTGGGTGGACAACCCAATGTTCCTTTTCTCTATGATTAAAACTGCCTCCTATAATGTATTTTCCTGCCACACCTGCAAAAACTCAGATTCTTCATCTCCAAGATTGAGACCATTTATATTTGAGCAACATTTGCTGCCACCTCACTCTCCTCTCATCCCACTGCTCCTGAATAACACCCAACTCATCACTATCATAGGTTCTCTACCATTTTCACCATGCCTTCTCCACAAACACATCTTTTCCATGATTCCCAAATCTTGGTCCCTCTATCCTACATCCCATTCAACACCATTGAATTATCTTTTCTGGCCGACATTATTAATGGCTTTCTTTGCTTAAGCATTGTCTCTCATCCCTTTCAAAGCCACTATCATTGCCCCTTCCAATAAAAGTCGTCCCTCTTTTCCAATTATCATCTCATCGTTGATATCCCTTCTCTTAAGCTCCTTGAAACTGTAGTTGGCTCTCATGTCTATGCTCATCGCTCCCAAAATTTCCTGATTGAATTCATTCAGCCTGGCCTCCACCCAGCCCCAAGACAACCCTGGCCAAAGTGACGACGGTAGAGTCTGTGACTATACACCGCATTGCCACTCTTTGTCCTCCTCAACCTCTTCAGTGTTCAACATGGTCGACCATGCTAATTTCTCCAGTCTCTCTCCTTACGACTGCCCTTGCATGGTTCCACTCCTCCCTGTCCCAAAGCCAGTGGCTTTTCTTTCAGACAAAATTACCCACTGAATCCCCCAAAGATCTATCGTCAGTCCTCTTCCGTATCTGCATATTACCCCCTGGTGACATCATTTGGACAACTTTATGCAATCGGGCTGGCCTCAAGACATGGATGAGCAAAAACTTCCACCAACTGAATGCAGGAAGACTGAAGCCATTGTTTTCAGCCACTCATTATAGCTAAATCAGACTATGGCAAGCCTTGGCATCCTGTTCAACCCAAAGTTGGGTTTCACACCCCATATCCTATTCATCACCAAGATTGCTTCAATTCACCTCTACCACATCAATCAACTCTGCCCTACCTCACATCTACTGTTGCCAAAACCCTTACTCGTGCTCGGTCACCTCCAGCTCTATTTCTCCAAGATATTCCTTGCCAGGCTGCAACTCTCTACACTCCATAAACTCCAACTTGTCCAAAATACAGCCACTTGCATTTTGTCCTGCAGCAAGTTCCACTCGTACATGACCATGTCCTCACTAATCAACACTGGCTACCCATCAACCAAAGTACAGGTAGACTACCCTTTATCCGGACTTCCGAAAACCGAAACCCTCTAAAAACCGAAGGTTTTTTCGTTCAGCGTAAGTCGTGCGTACGACTTACGCTGAACGAAAAAACCTTCGGTTTTTAGAGGGTTCCGGAAGTTCGGATAAAGGGTAAGTCGTGCGCACGACCCCCGCCGACCCACCTTGCGAAATCCGAAATTCTCCTTTATCCGAAACTCGGCTGGTCCCGAGGTTTTCGGATAAAGGATAGTCTACCTGTATTAAATTTAAAATCATCAAATTCAAATCTGTCCAAGCAAGTCATCTAACCCTACCGCTGCAAACTATTCCTGCCTCATGTCCTCTTGCCACATCCTTCAATCCTACAAGTTGGATCCAAAATTGGCAGGAAACAAAGGGGAATGGTTTTTGTGACTGGAAGGTTGTTTCCAGTGGGGTTCCACAGGACTCAGTACTGGGTCCTTTGCTTTTTGTGGTATATATCAATGATTTGGACTTGAATGTAGGAAGTATGGTTAAGAAGTTTGCAGATGATACAAAAATTGGCCATGTGGTGGAAATTGGCCCTGTGGTGGATAATGAAGAAGAAAGCAGCACACTGAAGGAAGATATCAATGGACTGGTCAGGTGGGCAGAACAGTGGCAAATGCAATTCAATCTGGAGAAGTGTGAGGTAATGCATTTGGGGAGGGCTAACAAGGCAAGGGAACACATTATAAATGGTAGGACACAGAGAAATGCAGAAGATCAGAGGGACCTTGGAGTGCATGTCCACAGATCCCTGAAGGTAGCAGGACAGGTAAATAAGATGGTTAAAAAGGCATACGGGATACTTATATTCTATGCCTCGGCTAATAAAGGCAAAAGCAGGGAGGTTATGCTTGAACTGTATAAAACACTAGTTAGTCCACAGCTAGAATATTGCATGCAGTTCTGGTCACCACATCAGAGGAAGGATGTGATTGCACTAAGGGGGATGCAGAGGAGATTTACAAGGATGCTGCCTGGATTAAGAAATTTTAGCTATGAGGAAAGATTGGATAGGCTGGGGTGGTTTTCATTTGAACAGAGGAGGTTGAGGGAAGACCTAATTGAGGTGTATAAAATTATGACAGGCCTAGATAGAGTGGATAGGAAGGACCTATTTCCTTTAGCAGAAGGGAGTCAATAACCAGGGGGCATAGATTTAAAGTAACTGATGGAAGGTTTAGAGGGGATTTGAGGAGAACTTTTTTCACCCAGAGGGTGGTGAGGGTCTGAAACTCACTGCCTGAAAGGGTGGTAGAGGCAGAGACCCTGACCCTCATTACATTTAAAAAGTACTTGGATATGCACTTCAAGTGCCGTAACCTACAAAGCTACGGACCAAGTGCTGGAATGTGGGAATAGGGTTGATAGCACTTACCAGCTGGCATGGACAAGATGGGCCAAATGGCCTCCTACTGTGCTGTAAATTTTTATGATTGTATGATACATAACAGCAGTGACTACACTTCAAAAAGTATTTCATAGGCTGTAAAGCGCTTTGGGACGTCCAGTGGTTATGTAAGGTGCTATATAAATGCAAGTCTTTCTTTTTTCAAACCTTTGGCCACCTGTCCCCTCTTCCCTCATTTTGTACCAACAACAGTGGCAAAGTCTTCAGCTGCATCTGCCCCACTTTCTGAAACTGTCTCCCCATCACACTCCTCTTAACTCACTGACTTTAAAAGATTTCTTACATGTCACCTTATTGTCCTTGGAATGCTGCACATCCAATGAATAAGTTTTGAACTGCAGTCATTATCTTTATGTAGGAAAATGCAGCCACCATTCTGGGCACAGAAAAGCCGTACAAATACAAACAACAACTTGCATTCACACAGCGCCTTTTACAAAATGTTGCCAGGCGTTTCACAAGAGCATTAGCAATCTGAGCCACATAAGGAGATAGTAGGACAGGTCACCAAAAGCTTGGCCAAAGAAGTAGGTTTTAAGGAGCATCTTAAAAGTAGGAGAGGGAGAGATGTGAAGAGGATTAGGCAGCTGAAGGCACGGCCGCCAATGGTGGAGCAATTAAAATCGGGGATGCGCAAGAGGCCAGGATTGGAGGAATGCAGAAATCTCGTACGGTTTTAGGATTGGAGGAGGTTACAGAGATGGAGGGATTTGAAAACAAGGATGAGAATTTTAAAATCCAAAGCATTGCCAGACTGGGAGCCAATGTAGGTCAGCGAGCACGGAGGTGATGGGTGAATGGGTCTTGCTACAAGTTTGGATACGAGCAGCAGAGTTTTGCATGAGCTCAAGTTTATGGAGAGTGGAAGATGGGAGACTGGTCAGGAGAGCGTTGGAATAGTCAAGTCTAGAGATAACAAAGACATGGAGGAGGGTTTCAGCAGCAGATGAGCAGAGGTACGAGGGGGAGACAGGTGATGGAGTGGATTTGTGGTCAGAAGCTCATCTCAGTGTCAAATACCAAGGTTACGAATGGTCTGGTTCAGGGAGAGGGATGAGTCGATGGTTAAAGAACGGAGTTTGCGGCAGGGACCAAAGACAATGGCTTCGGTCTTCTCAATATTTAGTTGAAAGAAATTTCTGCTCATCCAAGACTGGATGTTGGACAAGCAGTGTGACAAATCAGAGACAGAGACAGTGGAGGGGTCGAGAGAGGTGGTGTCATCACTGCAGATGTGGAACCCAATGTACTTTTTTCAGATGATGCCGCCAAGGGATTAAAGACCAGTTAAACTGTTTTTGATGGCACTGGTTAAGGCAGGAAGGTTGGCTACAGTACTGGGAGAACTGCCTGCTCTTTGTATAATGCAATGAGCAAGCAGATAAAGTCTCATTTAAAATCTCATCTGAAAGGTGGCACACCTTCAACAATTAAGCACTACACTGAAGTGTCAGCCGAGATTATGCGTTCAAGTCCTGGAGGTGGATTTTGAACCCACAATCTATTATTTCAGTGGTGGCAATGCTGCCAAATAAGCCAAGGAAACACAGACCTTTCACTTAAAAGCTATCTTTTCAATCACCTCTCCGTCATGACACAACATTCATTCTTTTTTTATTTGCTGCTGTAAAATGCCATGGGTTGTTTATCTATGTCAAAAGTGATATTATAAATGCAAGTGGTTATTGCGCCTGATATTTCATTTTAACACAAAGAAACTACAAAAGCACACGGGGTCATATGTTGAGATTCCCCTATCCTTCTCAATTATGCAGATTAAAATTCAGAAAATAAAGTTTGAGTAAAGATGAAAAGCACTTCCAAATTATTTGTCCCTACACCCAATCATAATTGGAAAAAAAAACCTGGCTTAAACATTTAGGTCAATTTAGCACTCTGATGGGGAGGGGAGGGCGCAGGAAGGGGGAAAGGGAGAGGGAGGGGAGGGGAGGGTGGGGGTGGGGCGAGCGAGCGCGAGGGAGGCGAGAGCGAGATAGAGGGCGGAGGGGAGAGGGAGCACGAGGGAGGAGGGGGGGGGGAGAGGGAGAGGCGAGCGAGGGGGAGGGGAGGGCGAGCGCGGGAGGGGGGAGGGGAGAGCGAGCAAGCAAAATGGAAGGCGGAGGGGAGAGCAAGCTCAAGGGAGGGAGGGAGGGCAGATGGGAGAGTGAGCGAAAGGGAGGGCGGAGGGGATAGGAGAAAGGAGAGAGAGGACTGAGGGGGAGAGTGGGAGAGATAGGGAATAGAAAGAGGGAAATGGAAATAAGGAGAATGAGGTCGAGGGAGAGAAAGTGGGAACGAGAGTGAGAAACAAGAGGGAAAGAAAAAGAAAGCGACAAAATAAAGGAAGCAGAGTACAATGAGAGACAGAAAAAAGGGAAAGGAAATTATTTCATGGGTGTTTCTTTCACCTTTCCAGATTTTAATCAGGGACTGTTGTTATATCACTGGCTTTGTACCAAATAGACACACTTCTTCAAACAACAGCAGAATACATGCTTCAAAACAATTAGTTTTTGAGCTGTTATCAGCTAACCTCCAAGTGTCATACTTGACAACCTGAAATTTGAATTCATTGCTGACCCCTGTTGAAAAAAGCTTTGACCACAGTGTGAGGATTATCTGCTTGAGCAATCTCACTGAGCTGCTGTCCTTCCAGGATGTTTCAGCAGATTCTATCAGTGTAACTGTCAAAGGCACCCAGCAACTTTCACCAAGCTTAAAAGGTGAAACTGTCAAATGTCTCTTCCAAAACACCAACCCTCAGAATAAAAAGTTTGCTTTTCTACATCCTCTATAGCACATGCCGATAGCGATGTGTGAAAGAGTGTGCATTAGAAACATGATTGCCGAATATCGAATGGTCCGAAAGTTTCTTAGATGGACATGTGCATTCCTCTGAATTTCCTAGCCAATAGATTTATGCTTGTAAAAGCCAAATTAAGAAAAATACTCAAGTTACTGGAGTGTACCAAGTCAAAGGTGTTTATGCAATCTAATGATCTGAACAATGTTTAATTTTGCATCACACCTGAAGACATGAGTTCTGGAATACCATTGTGATCAATAAACTGCACTGTTGTATATTGATCATACAGCAGGCAAGCTTGAATTGAGAGAACAGCTTTGAAAAAAAATGCACATGAACAAAAAAAAATTAAAGCCATCTGGGCAAGTGTACTGTGTGGTACGAAGGCATTTAGACCAGAGACCCAGGTTTTTTCCTAGTCTGTGCGGAGTTAACCAGTATTGACCAGCGTGTAGTGGAGGTGCAGGATTGGTCACTGTACACTAAGGCGACAGAAGGAAAAGGCTTAGCGAGCGTTTGTTTTCCAGCTGCAAGAACAAGCATGCAAACATCAGGAAGGGACAGCATTCGACCGCCTGCGAATAGATTCACTTTTCAATGGCTCACAAATGAACAACTGTCACTTGAGTGTCATAGGGTCTGTAACACCATACTCATCGCGAGTTACTGCCTTCAGGACAAGCAGTACAAGATGATAAACAGAAGGGAAATTTGGAGGAGGAAAAGGATATGTGTAGAGTATAGTTTTAAAATTTCCACAATTTTAGTACATTAGTCAGGATATTTACTCAGTGTAAGCATGTTAAACAAAGTATTTACAAAATCAATTTGCACCATTTATAATAGATAATTTAAACTAACTAGACTGAAGGACTATTAGTAAGTTAGCACTTAGTATGTTGAGAATGTAGATAAGGACCCGTAACTATTTACTTAGATTAAGTGTCTCTGTTTTACACCCAACTAAGAGGCTTTCAAAGAAGCAAAATATTGAGTGTCCATGTAAGTGGAAAATAGCTGCTTTGAGAAAAGTAGTGTGTAAAATGCACTAACACAACATTTTATACACTTGCATAGTCGTATCCGAAACATTAAACATGATAAAACCCATTCTTCTTCTTAGGCAGTTCAAGTTACACAGTGCATCCACACTTCAGACTAAAACACAGGACCCTGCAGCTCTTCATTGTCCAACAGGACACTTGCTGCTGGCAGCAAAATATTAGACTAGATGCAAATAAAACTATTCTCCCAACAACAGAAAACACAGAGCGTGATTCAAACTTGCAACATATCTTGGGGTTGTGATAAGCTGATGAACTGATTGAGCTTTGTTCTTAAAAGTCCATGATACCATTGTAACCCTTGAATATGCTATTGTTTATAGCATTGTTAATAAACAAGACATGATAAGCTGTAATTCAGAAGAAATATTATAGAATCAGAAAATAGCAAGTGTGTTGAATACATTCTTCACATCAGTTTTTACAAATGAAGAGTGTGGTCAAATTACAGATACACAGTGAGTTTGGCTCAGGAATCAATAAGCAGACATAAATAAAGAATGCGTTAAGAAACTCAAGTAGTAAATGCCTACAAGACAACTTCCTGGTCACATAGGATAAAACTGATAATCACCATGGAAAAGAAAGAAAGAAATAGGTAGGACTTTTAAAAAATACTTTTAAAGAGTTCTATAAACTCTGGAGCTATAACTTAGGACTGTAAGATAGTAAGTAATCTCCCCATACTCAAAATGAGACACGAGCCAAGTAGCCCAACAGGTGCAATGGAGGATATGCACGAAAGTATGTCAATCTTTCAAGAGACAATTGAGTGAATGGAAGGCGGCTACCCAGTGCACATAACTTGGATTTTTAAAAGGCATCCAATAAACTGCCATAAGCAAGGAAAGTTCAGATTTATAAAATTAGCTAAATGCATTAAAGTTGGCTTAGCAATAGAACACAATCAAAATTTTCAATAGGAAAGAAACATTTTCTCATTGTGCCTGTTGGTTCCACACAGGAGCTATTCCAATTCCATTTCTCTGCTCATTCCACATACCCTTTTGTATTTTGGCTATGGATTAAATGGAAAAGGTTGCCGGGCAGTCAGAGTTTTGCAGTAGTCTGTTCTTAATTTTCTGATGCAAGAATATTGTGGAGTTTGGCTCTTTTATTTTTGGAAATCAGAGCGCGCTTACACAGAATTTTCCTTTGGGAGATTATAATAGAGACCACAAAAGGAAGGACTGAACAAAGTTAATGGAAGGAGAAGCCTTAAGTAACCAAATTGACTGTTTCTCATTCACCAGAACTAAGAGGTTATAACTATCAGGAAAGACTGAACAAGCTGGGGCTCTTTTCTCCAGAAAAGATAAGGCTGAGGGGTGACCTGATATAGGCCTTTAAAATTATAAAGGGATTTGATAGGGTAGATGTAGAGAAGATGGTTCCACTTGTGGGGATTCCAAAACTCGGGGCCATAAATAGAAGACTGTCACTAACAAAACTAATAGGGAATTCAGGTGGAACCTTCTGACCCAGAGAGTGGAACTCACTACCACATGAAGTAGTTGAGGCAAATAGCAGAGATGCATTTAAGGGAAAGTTAGATAAAGACACAAAGGGGAAAGGAACAGAAGGTTATGCTGATAGGGTTAGGGTTAGAAGAGGGATGGGAGGCAGCTCATGTGGAGCATAAACAGTGGTATGGAACAGTTGGGCCAAATGGCCTGTTTCTGTGCTGTACACGAGACGAAATTCTTTGCTTTATGTTCTTAGGACTACCATCCATCACTGCAGCTATTTTAATTTCAAAGCACACCCTAGCGATGAAATCTGGTAGAGTAAAAATTCAATAGCTCCGTAGTTGGGATTTACAAAAATGAACCATCCTGAACTGAACTCCAGCTTCCTCACCACATTGACTCATTTCCCTGCAGGCAATGCTCTATTCATATTTGTTATAATATTTGCTTGAATTTCATCATCCTGGCTAGTCTGTTGTCAGCAATGCTCCCTCACCACCACCGAAGGAAAAGCACGGACAACAGATTTACGAGGACAGAGAAATTCAAAAAATCAAATCCAGCAGCATCATTGGAATAACATCACAACACATACAAAGTGTTGCTTGCAGGAAGGCGAGTCACTGGGGCCAAGAGGAGATGCGTAAATAGACAGTTTCAGCAGGTGAGAGTTCAATACAGTTGCAACTGGTATGACCGTCATGATCATCGTTGACTCAGAGAGTCCAATTAAGTTTTCTTGGTGTATTTATGATGTAAAACGTTAACACTTTTCTTGTGATGGAGATCCAACAAACAGAAAAATATACAAAATTATACCAATTTAAGTTGCTACAATTTAAGCTGCCACTGACAAGCAAAAAAGTGATCGTAATTATGGGTACAAATGCTGCTCACACCATGCAAACCTCCCTTGTGAAGGATAACACAGGGAAGCTTGAGGATTTATGGATTAAAATACCTGAATAAAACATTAATAATTAATTGCACTTGGCATAAATTGAGCACCATCAACCAGCACTGTCTTAGACCAAAATAAAAACAGGAAATGCTGGAAATACTCAGCAGGTCAGGCAGCATCTGTGGAGAGAGAAACAGAGTTAACGTTTCAGGTCGATGACCCTTCGTCAGAACTGGAAAAAGATGGAGATCGAACAGGTTTTTAAGCAAGTGAAGGGGTGGGGAGGAAAGAACAAAAGGGAAGGTCTGTGATAGGATGGAAGGCAGGAGAGATTAAGAGACATTAAGAGATGGTGCAAGGCAAGAGGAGATGGTAATGGGACAAGTTAAGAAACAAAAGGTGGCTCTAGATGAAGTGTCAATGGCACAGAATGAAAGACAGCTGCCATGTGGGAGAGAGAAAAAATAAATAAATGGAAAAAAAATTGGGGCAGAGGTTATGGTCTGAAATTGTTCAACTCTACGTTGAGTCCAGAAGGCTGTAAAGCGCCTAATCTAAAGATGAGGTGCTGTTCCTCGAGCTTCATTGGAACAGTGTACGAGGCCGAGGACGGTGAGGTCCGAGTGGGAGTGGAGCATTATAGTGACAGGAGACCGAAAACTCGGGGTCACCCTTACGGACTGAACGGAGGTGTTCTGCAAAGCGGTCACCCAATCTGCGTTTGGGCTCCCCAATGCAGAGACCGCATCATGACCAGGGAATACAGTGAGCTCTCTCCCACATGGCAGCTGTCTTTCATTCTGTGCCATTTACACTTCATCTGGAGCCATCTTTTGTTTCCTAACTTGTTCCATTACCATCTCCTCTAGCCTTGCAGCATCTCTTAATGTCTCTTAATCTCTCCTGCCTTCCATCCTATCACAGACCTTCCCTTTTGTTCTTTCCTCCCCACCCCTGCACTTGCGTAAAAACCTGTTCAATCTCCAGTTTTTTCCAGTTCTGACGAAGGGTCATCGACCTGAAACGTTAACTCTGTTTCTCTCTCCAGATGCTGCCTGACCTGCTGAGTATTTCCAGCATTTTCTGTTTTTATTTCAGATTTCCAGCATCCGCAGTATTTTGCTACTGTCTTAATTTGTGCATCAGCCAAAAAAAGACAATAGCAAAAACCACAGCAAACTTAATCTAAGTTTCATTGCTGTAAAACAAAAATGGTTACACTGAATACATAATACAAGGGAGAATATTTTATGTATTTTATCTTCTGACAAACTGTACATGAACAGGTGAGAAAGATTAGTTTAAAGGAGATAGAGCGTCTTACTGATCCGGATGCATTAGGTAGATCGATGAGGTGGGAAAAATCCCCTTGAGGTTTTCCAGAAAGTCACCAATTTCTTTCAGAAGCAATCTAGCAGATCTGGATTGACTGTGCCCCAACTAATCGACTCACAAAATGAATGCCAAACCAATGATAGTTACTAAATTTGGGAAACTAAAAGGGCATACAAAATATGTTGGCAGTACAGTGAAGAACAATTATGGCAATAGTTCAATTTTATTCATCAAGTTGCATTAATCTTATTGTCACCCCTATTGACTTGCTAAGCATGTGAAGCCCAGCTTTAACAGCCCATTCACAAGGACATTGGCCATGGGAAAAATGGGCTGTATTTAGAGATTTGTGTGTGTTTTAAATGCCAATTTAAGCTAACAAGCAAGTGCACTTCATGATCTAAAACAGATTATACTAGATCAATTTGACAGTCATCTTACTTTATCCAAATATTTTAAACAGCATAAATAGAAATTGATATGGCACTGCATCAGAGTTTGCGATCACATTTATCGTTAATCTTGCACTTTGCAAGTATACATGTACACTTACCTAGTTTACATAATTTCAGTAAAAAAAAACACAATTTAAAAGGTTGAGTATTTCCCCCAAACTGCATCAAAATCAATTGAAATATGTAAAAGTACACTATTCCCTTCCAATTTATAGATTTCAGATTACTTTATAGTTACAGGAAACTTTGGTTTATCCGGAGGTTATATGTCCGGAATACTCGATCTAATGGCAAAAATCAGGAGCCGTTTTCGATAAAAAAATTTTTAGTTCTCGTTGCTTTTTTCCCCCCTCCCCCCGAGTCAGGCACTGCAAGGTCTGTAGCTATAGCAGCAGCTTCAGCTAGAGACGCTTGCAGCTGCAGCCGACTGTTTTGAAGCTGTACAGGGTTTGTTGATTCACACGGAGCTTTTCAGTTCCGTATGTTTCAACATTAACGCTGGTATGTCTGGCAGTTTTGATGGTACGGCACCAGCTCGGTCCCGTCAGTGCCGGATATCAGAAAGTTTCCTGTACTTGTAAATATTGTTGCAGCACAAATCCAGAAAGATTTTGACTCAATTTTAAATGCAAAACAGACAAATTATTAAAATAAGCAGTTACTTAGGTGGGAATTTTCATTAATCTAGGATCTCTTCGCTTCACTTATTACCCCCACCACCACAAGTTGTCTCCCTTTCAGTGAAGGCACTGGTTTGTTCTGGTGTCCAGTTCGACTGATGCCAGTAGCCCCCCAGTAATCCATCCACCAGGCTATTCTTCGTGAGTGAGCCTAAACAAATTCCACGGGTGGGCAATTCAACTGTGGAGGGCGCCACAGTCAAGCCTGAACCTACCATCGGGATCGGACATCCACATACATGCAGAAATCACTGGATAGCAATCAGGACCCAAAATCTCGGTTGACTTTTCCCTTTCTCAAAGCTGAGCCCACACAGCATCTGAAGTATTATCAGACTAACAGCCATGCAAATCCCAAGTTTCTGTTCTGTGCACAATGCTAAAACAGCCAATGCCTTTAGTCATCAGGAGAGTTTGGCTCATCTTCAACAGGAGCAGATAATACTTCAAAAAGCAGCAGAAAATGAATAATCCCAAAAAATTTAACAAAATTGGGTCAAAGCATTTCTGGAACGGCCAGGAAAACAAAACCTATAAATATTTCTAAACTGTTAAGCAGCAGCAATATAATTTTGGAAATTATAGCCAATGAAAGGATTATAAATACTGCGTTCCTTACAAATGTTCATGTATCAAAGTTACGTTGTCAAAATAAGGCTCAAGTGTCAAACCTTTGTTGTTGATTCCTTGTGATCGCCGAGACCATCCTGTAGGAATGAATGGAGATGACAGATGAGCTGCGGCGCTTCTCAGATACCAGAGGACTTTGGGATGCAAGTTGGCGATCATTCTAATGTCTTGCTTCTGACATGCAGTTACACCTTTAGGAACTAGGCTTTAGGAATTGTTAATGCTTACTGGATAGGATAGAAAGCTCAACAATAATGCATTTCAAATCTGTGTATCAGGAAACAGTTTACAGTACTACGATAAAAATGGCTTCTAAAACTCATTTAGATATGTCATTTAAATCTGTGTTTGACGCTGCCGTTATTCACAATTGTAGTGTATATATTAACAATCTTGCTACTTGACAGTATTTTACAAACCAGTTACGGAATAAAACTCCCTGAAGTGCATGATTACAATAACATTTAATATAAAATTTTACTATTAACAAATATATATAATAAAATGTCAAATAAGTTAAACTATAAGTCTTTAAATGTGACGATGTTAAAGAATACTGTTTCCCGTGTAAGTATACTAAGTGAATAATTAACTTCAGTGCAAAAAATGTTAATTTTGTGAAGAGGTGCAGCTGAACAAACCACAATGGGCTCTTTAACCTCCCTTCCAGTGCACTGCATCCAGGAATTGGAACTTACAGCTCGAAGTTTCAACCCACTGCAAACTCAAGGATTCGAGGGGGTTCATCTACATTAAAATAAATACAGCAAACGGTGCAAGGAAGCATCTGCCCTGATTCTTCTATTAGGATACACCCACGTTTCGTGCTGCGTAGAATGCAATCGGCCCTCTTGGCTGGAAGGCGGGCTTGGCTGCCATATCTGCTTTTTCCCAAGGCAGGATTCAAAAGGCTGGCACCCCCAAAGGAAAACAAACCCACGAAGGGAAGATACTAACAACAGCTGCATGCTGATAGAATTTACACAACTACAGGAGATCTGATCACCAAGGAGATATTAAAGACTTTAATGGAATCCCCTCCATTACTTCCTTCCTAGAAGGCACGATTTGGTAGCATGCTCATCAGCGGGCCTGATGAATCCAGAGGTAGCCGGTAATTCTGAACAACTCCAACATTCTTCAGTGCTGAAACACTCTTCACCCTCAGCGCGGACACCTTTTTTGCGACTCCACTTTGTAGCTATTTTGCTTGTAGCATTATTGCACTCCAAAAACTGACCACTTAATATAATTTGAGGCACTTCGGAGAAAAATTTCTTGCATTTTCCTCTTACTATTTACAATTTTCGCTAGGTCCTTGAAGCCTTTTTATATAAAATTTGCTTACAAAAAAGTCCAATAAAGAAAATGAATGCATTTTCTATTTAAAAGAAACCTCCAGAGGCTCCATTGTGCACCTTGCATCACTTGAAGGAAGACGAATATTTCCAGAATACCGGTTTTCCAAACAGGACAGCCTAATATTGACGGTGCCTTCCTTAGGCTATACTAACCTTTACTGTAGTGGAATGTGATGGTGAAGAGTGGGAATCAAGCTTGCGCCGTTTTTGTTCTGGAACAGAAGAATTATTGTACATTCTAGTTGCTGATTGTGGCACATTGCAAACATGAAAAAAAATTAAAAAAATTACTTAGCACAATTCTTTTTCAGCTATATTCCAAATACATTACATCACCTGACGAAGGCGCAGCGCTCCAAAAGCTTGTGAGTTCAAATAAAACTGTTGGACTATAACCTGGTGTTGTGTGACTTCTTACATTTGTCCACCCCAGTCCAACACCAGCATCTCCACACCATTATATTTAGTACCATTGATGATAAGTTGTTTGTAAACAAGATACAGATCATAGATTTTTTCTACATATTAAGCAACATGACAACAGGGATTATAAAACTAAAAAAAAAATTGATGCCTCACAAATTGGTGGGATCAGAAATTGGATTGGAATATCATCGGGACGTTGACAGGTTTTACATTGCATAGTTTAATACATGTCCCAACATGTGTTTTTATCCAAGTGTCTGGTGTCTATCTTAAGTGAACGCTTAAACAGTGAGGAGGATAGTTAACAGACTGCAGGAGGACATAGATTGCCCATTTCACCTGTCTATCAAATGGCAGATGCAATTTAACGTCGAGAAGTGTGAACTGATGCATTTTGGTAGGAAGGATGAGGAAAGACAATATAAACTAAATGCAGGAAGTGAGACACCTGGGGGTGTATGTACACAAGTTTTTGAAGTGGCAGAACATGTTGAGATGGCTGTTAAAAAAGCATACAGGGTCCTTGGCTTTATAAACAGAGGCAGAGAGTACAAATGCAAGGAAGTTATGATAAACCTTTATAAAACACTGGTTAGGTAGGCCCCAGCTAGAGTATTTGGTCCAATTCTAGGCACCATACTTTAGGGAGGATATCAAGGCCTTTGAGAGGGTGCAGAGGAGATTTACTAGAGTGGTACCAGGGATGCAGAACTTTAGTTACATGGAGAGACAAGAGAAGCTGGGGTTGTTCTCCTTGGAGGAGAGAAGGCCGAGTGGAGATTTAACATTTCAAAATCAGGAAGGGTTTCGATAGAATAAATAAGGACAAACTGTTTCCAATGGAAGAAGGCACCAGTAACCAGAAGGCACAGATTTGAAGTAATTGGCGAAAGAACCAGAAGAGAGATGAGAATTTCAAAAAGTATAACAGCTGGCCTTACTGTAGTGATTTAATGAATTCAAGAGTACGCATTAATCTTAGGACTTGGTACTGCTTTATAAATAATAACTTTACACTACTTAAATATTTAAGTCACCTCTTGAAATATTTTCCAATGGGTCACCTATGCTACCGATGTGCAGACTTGAATTTTTTTTTTTTTTTTTAATTTCTGAAATAAGGAAACAAAGACACACAAGGCTAGTCATGTTTAGTTGTGGACTCAATATTTTAATTAATTGAGCAAAAACTTAACCTGTGCAAATTTCAAATACAAAGGCATGTCTAAATTGTCATAGCCTTTGCAGCAAGACCAAAAGGGGTCAATGTTAAAATTTAAAAAGCACCCTCAATAAATTCTTTGTTTTAGTGACCAGTTTCCCCGTCCAATTATTTAGCCTATGAAAGGCTACCATAATTTTAAAAAACAGCCTATATTTATGACTTTTATTTCAAATATGCAATTCATTCTTCAATTTTGTTAAAATTTGCATTATTTGTATCTGGTGTGCACTTTATTATATATTAAGTTGTGCAAGTGAGGTGGTGGTTAATCAAAAACTTCCATGTTAAGCTTGCGTCTATGGGGAAACCCATTATAGTTCCGGTTATGCCTGTGGGTGGTGCTGTGATGGGAGTTTTCAATGTCAAGGCACGTCACACCTTGCCAGTCACTGATACAACCATACAGTAGGTGTGATTTGTATAGGTTTACAGAGTTAGTTGTTGCCTTGGGAGAAATATAAGCTTGGGGGAGATTTTTTTAAATTATAGGAAAAAAGTGAAAACAGTGAATAAGACATTCAAAGCAGATTGTGACAGTAGAACCAGATGACATGTCTAAAAAAATATACAGGCAGGGAATCAAGTTGGATACCAGAAAGTCAGAGAGACTTCACCCCTGGGACAGGCTTCTGGTAGATGCGGCAAGTATAAATGGACTACAAACTTTTTAGAAGGGATGCTCCCGAGTAAGGCGGACACTGTGGCACATTGGAGAGAGGTGTAAGGGGGTTAGATAGAATCATCTAACGATACGTCATGGTCGACCATTGCCTCCCAGAGCTTGCTTGATGCCTCATGAAGTTGGGGAGGAATTCCCCAGTTTTTTTCTTGAACAGACTACAGGTTTTTTTTTGGTGCCTCTCCCAGGAGTTAGCTTTGATGTCAGCCATGACTCAGTCTTGGTACTCTTGCCTTTGAATCAGATGGTCATGGATTCAAGCCCCACTCCGGAGATTGGAGCACAAAATGTAGCCTGACACTTGAGTGATTTTGGTGAAGGTCTGAGGGGTGCTGCATTGTTGGAGGTGCTCTGTTTCGGATGAGTTGTTAAACAGAGGCCCTGCCTGCCCTTTCTGGTGGATGTGAAGCATCGTATAGCACTATTCAAAGAGCAGAGGATTTCTCCTTGTGCCCTGGCCAACATTCATCCCTCAGCCAACTCCAGTAAAACCAGATGATCTGGTCATTTATCCTATTCCAGCTGGTGAGATTTTTCTGTAGTCTGGTTGCCATGTTTGCCTACATTAAGCAGCAAAGTTCGGTTGCCATGTTTAACTGCACTTCAAAAGGACTTTAGCAAAATACTGCGGATGCTGGAAATCCGAAACAACAGAAAACACTGGAAATACTCAGCAGGCCAGGCAACATCCGTGGAGAGAAACAGAGTCAACGTTTCAGGTCGAAGACCCTTCGTCAGAACTGAGAAAAAAGCAGGAAATGAAACAGATTAAAAAGCAAGTTTGGGGACTGGGAAATGGGGGAAGGGGATGAAAGAACAAAAAGGGGGGGGTGAAGAGACATTAAGAGATGTTCAAGGCGAGACGAGATGGTAATATGACAGGTAAAGAAACAAAAGGATGGCTCTAGATGAAGTGTGAAATGCGCTGGCAGAATGAAAGACAGCTGCCATGTGGGAGAGAAAAAAGGGAAAAGGCACAAATCAAAAGTGTGGATAAAAAAAATATATAAATATGATAGGGACCGAGGTTATGATCTGAAATTGTTGAACTCGACATCGAGTCCGGAAGGCTGTCAAGTGCCGAATCGGAAGATGAGGTGCTGTTCCTTGAGCTTACGCTGAGTAAGAGCCCGAGGACGGTGAGGTCCGAGTGGGAATGGAATGGTGAATTGAAATGACAGGCGACCAGAAGCTCGGGGTCACCCTTACGGACTGAACGGAGGTGTTCCGCAAAGCGGTCACCCAATCTGCGTTTGGTCTCCCCAAATTTTCAGATCACTGTCCTCGGCCTCTTACACTGTTCCACGGAAGCTCAGCATAAGCTCGAGGAACAGCACCTCATCCTCCGATTAGGCACTTTACAGCCTTCCGGACTCTATATCGAGTTCAACAATTTCAGATCATAACCTCGGTCCCTATCATATTTTTATATATTTTTTATCCACACTTTTGATTTGTGCCTTTTCCCTTTCTTCTCTCCCACATGGCAGATGTCTTTCATTCTGCCAGCGCATTTCACACTTCATCTGGAGCCATCCTTTGTTTCTTTACCTGTCCTATTACCATCTCGTCTCGAATATCTCTTCACCTCTCCCAGACCTTCCCTTTTGTTCTTTCATCCCCTCACCCATTTCCCAGCCCCCAAACTTGCTTTTTAATCTGTTTCATTTCCTGCTTTTTTCTCAGTTCTGACGAAGGGTCTTCGACCTGAAATGTTGACTCTGTTTCTCTCCATGGATGTTGTCTGGCCTGCTGAGTTTTTCCAGCATTTTCTGTTGTTACTTCAGAAGTACTTAATTGGCTATGAAGCATTTTGGGACATCCCGTGGACGTAAAATGTGCGATATAAATGCAGATTCTTCTTTCTTAGTACAGGCCGAGAGTGCAAGATTTCACCATCTCATGGACGGGGTGTGTCTGACTTAGCTGTCCTTCTCACTTGCTTTTGCATTTTCATATGCTTTAACCAAATCAAAAACTAATTTTCACCAGAAGTTATTACTCTTCTACTGACAACTGACAATTATTGCCTATAAACATTATGCAATTTTTTCGATAACATTAAATATAACTGAGAAGCTTCTTAGAAGCACTGGTACAATTCATTAAGTGGAATACTCACTACAGCTAAATGCTTTGAATCTTGTTTGCTCTACAACCAAAAGCCCATTAGCAAGTCATAAAAAAAAAATGAAGTTCAAAAGAAGTTCTGTAGATACTTTGCTGCTGGGATCAGTACTAAATTAATCTCCTTTACTTGTTCAAGTTAGTCAAACTGCTTTAAAATAAAGTAGAATGCAGTACCTTATTAACTTACCCCTATCAGACTCTGAAGACTCCGACCGTGGAACTGGGGACTTCAAGGACCCAGCAACGGCTGCTTTTTCTCCTTTAGTGCCTGTGTGACTTTCTTTGGATTTGGCATCCTTTAATGCATCTCTCTCCTTGGATGGTTCCTTTTCTTTCTCCTTCTCCGAGTGTGATTTTGCTTCAGCACTACTCGATGTCAACCTGGATTTATCATCCTTTGCTGTCTTCTCTTCCTTCCTGATTTTCTCTTTCTCTTTCTCCTTGTCTGCCTTTGGTGTTTTTTCCTTGGTCTCCCGTACTTTTTCATCTTTGTTTGTTCGTTCTTCTTTTGATTTCTCCTTTGCATCTTTAGCTGTTGCTTTAGCCTCTGGAGGGGCAGCTGGGGTTGTCTTTTCTTTCTTCTCCTTGTCTTTTTCTTTCCCACTTTTTTCTTTTTCTTCCTTTTCTTTTGTTATTTTGTTGCTGGAAAAGAATATGAAATCCATCATAAAATTTTGCCTCAATATTATGAACAGTTTTAAGAAATAGTGCGCAGTAGTAGATGGTTCAGATTCTTTTAACAAAACTCACTCTTTGAAGTAATATTGATTGATGAGTTACTGTCCACAGTCTTACAACAAGTCCTCATTTTTCGAAACAAAATTTTAATTTTTTTTTATAAATGCAATGCCAGGAAGGCAGTATGATTTCTCTACATTATGAAAAGGCAATCATTTAGGAAGTCAGCAGAAGATATTTATTATGATACCTACGCAGCATTGTCAACTGATGATATATGGATCAGGTTTGTAAAGCTATCATATTCTACTGAATTATAGTAGTAACCTACATTTAGATTAAAAACTATTTGTAATTAAGTCAATCAAGTCTGTACGAGCGCCATTTGAAACTTTTTCACCAAAGGCAGACTGTCAATACAAATCAAATATTTAAGATGTCGGTCAAGTATTCATTGTCAAAAGTTGTTTTTTAAAATCTAAATTTCTAGCACGCTTGCCTATCGTTTGAGTCCCAAACCAGGACAGGGCTCGTAATCTAGGTTGATACTCCAATCAGCACGGAAGGATTGTCCTTCACGAGATAATAAAAAGAGATCCCATCTACCTGTTCAGCTGGACATTAAAGATATAAAAGAAAGACTTGCATTTATATAGCGCCTTTCACGATCACCGGACATCCCAAAGCACTTCACATACAATGAAGTACTTTTTGGAAGTGTAGTCACTGTTGTAATGTAGGAAATGCAGCAGTCAATTTGCGCACAGCAAGCTCCCACCAACATGACAATGACCAGATAATCTGCTTTAGTGATGTTGGCTGAGAGATAAATATTGGCCAAGACACTGGGGATAACTCCCCTTCTCTTCTTCAAAATAGTGCCATTGGATCTTTAACGTCCACCTGAGAGCAGACGGGGCCTCAGTTTAATGCCTCATCTGAAAGACGGCATGTCCGACAGTACAGTACCGAGTGAGTGCTGCACTGAGTGTCAGCCTAGATTTTTGCGCTCAAGTCCTGGAGTGGGACTTGCACCCACAACCTTATGACTCAGGCGAGGGGGCGATCAGCTGAGCCACTGGCTGACACGTGGCACTATTTGAAGAACAGGGAGTTGTACAGGTATTCTGGCCAGCACACTTTCCTCAGCCAATACCACATAAAACAGGTTAACTGTTGGCACTCATTGCTATTAATGGGTGCTGCTAACATAGAATGGCTGCCACGTTTACTTACCTAACCGTCAGTGCCCTTCAAAAGTAATTAATCACATGGAGCACTTTGAGACCATTCAACAACCTGATAAGGCATCATGTAAATAGAGTATTAGAGGAAAGCCAAATTCTTACCTATTTACAGTATTGCTTCCATTACTGGCTGTGACTTTGGGTGTTGCATTAGCAGCTTTGTTAGTAACTTTAATGGCACTCTGAGATTTCTCCTTCAATTTATCTGTTGAAACAGAAAACATTTAGCTCACTCCATCCAGGACCTGAGCTTCTTGTCGGGCTATGCAGGAATACAATAAATCAATATTTAAAGAAAGGTAAAAAATCAAACAAATATACTACACATCAATATTTAACCAATTATAAATTCTAAAAAGCAAGTCAGTATCTTGATGAAAAAGAACTCTGCATGTATTTGTACCAGTCAGAAAAATACTAACTAATGGAATGTCCTAGGAATCAGAGTTGAGACCACTTTTGCTCGCTATACAGAGACATGATCTGGGCTTAGATAAAAAGAAGTGGATACAAAATTTTGCTGAGACCAAATGCATATTAGTGCAAATTTAAAACAAATTGCTGAAATAAACCCATTGGCATCAGAAACAGAGACTCCTCTGGCTTGCATCACTCAGCTGTGCTCCAATGTTTCAATTTCACTTCCCATTCATTCTGATAATTCAATGGTCTATTCAAATACTTTTTTATATAAGCAAGTAACGAACAATTTCTTGCAACGTTTTATATGCTAGAGCACAATTAAATTAGCAGTATGCTGAAGGCAAGTTTAATAGCAGAATGATGAGCGAGAGGCCATTAGTCTGGACTTCAGCTTGAAGTTCTGAATCAGTATAGGAACAGGAGTAGGCCATTTAGCCCCGAGTCTGTTCCACCATTCAATGAGATCAGGGTTCATCTGTGACCTAACTCTTTGCCCCATATCTGGCATACAGTACTTCAACCAATAAATTATGGCTAACTGATCAATTAGATTTGAAAAACATGTTTGTTATTTTTTTCTCTCCCTTTCTCCTGAAGACAGCATGGAGTTTTGCTGGAGTTCAGTTCTTCAGTCATGAACTGTGGCAATAGAACTCATAAGCAGCATTTTGCATTATGCACCTAAAGAGCGAGTATTGCCAGGCTATTTAATCATGGTAGGCCTCAGTCAATCCTGATCCTGTCCTCATCCAACATCCATACACAAGTACAAGAATAGGAGGATAGAAGAGATGAATGTGTGGCTGGAGAGATGGTGCAGGAGGAAGGATTTCAGATTCCTGAGGCATTGGGACTGTTTCTGGCTAAGGTGGGACCTGTACAAGCCGGACGGGTTACACCTCAACAGAGCTGGGACCAATCTTCTCGTGGAGAGGTTTGCTAGTGCTGTTGGGGAGGGTTTAAACTGGCTTGGCAGGGGGGTGGGCACAAGCATGTAGGAGCAGAAAAGAGGAATAAGGTGCATAAACGAGTGAGTGTGTTGGATAGAACTAGAGAAGAAAGTAGTACTCGAGGTAAAAGTAGTACCATATTAGATAGGAGCAGACTAAGACTACGAAAAATTCAAAAATGGGTTTAGAATGCACGTACGTAAACGCACAAAGTGTGGTGAATAAGGTTGATGAGCTACAAGCACAATTAGCCGTGTAGCAATATGATGTTGTGGCAATAACAGAAGCGTGTCTTAAAAACAGTGAAGACTGGACACTTAATATTCAAGGGTACAACATGTTCAGAAGATAGAGAAGGAAAAAAGGGTGGTAGTGCTGATTAAGGAAGACATTGTAGTGTTTGAAAGGGAGTATGTTCTTGAGGGGACAAGGACAGAATCCATTTGGTTAGAGTTGAGGAGCAAAAAGGGTATTATCATGCTATGGAGGATATTCTATAGGCCTCCAAATAGTGAGGGGGAGGTTGAGGAGCAAATTTGCAGGAAAATCGCAGAGATATGCAAGAGCTATAGAGTGGTGATATTGGGGGACTTCAATAACCAAATATCGATTGGGATAATGCTAGGGTAAAGGGAAAGGATGGGGAAGAATTTCTGAAATGTGTTCAGGAGAATTTCCTTAACCAGTATGTTCTTGGCCCAACTAGGAAGGAGGCATTGCTGGATCCGGTGCTGGGGAATGAGGTGGGCCAGGTCGACCAAGTGTCTGTGAGAGAACACTTGGGTACGAGTGATCATCGTATCATAAGATTTAGATTAGCAATGGAGAGGAGCAAGTAACAATCTAGAGTGGAACTTCTAAACTGGAATAGGGCTAACTTCAATGGGATGCAAAAGGATCTAGCCAGGATAAAATGGAACCAAAGACTGACAGGAAAAACTGTAACGGAACAATGGGCGATCTTTAAGGAGGAGATGTTCCAAGTACAGGCTAGGTACATTCCAACACGAAGGAAGGGTAAGAGAACCAAAGCAAGGGCTCCTTGGATGACGAGGGAGATAGAGAAGATGATGAAACAAAAAAGAGAGCGGGTATGATGCATGTCAGGTGAATTCTTCAAGGTGAACCAGACCAAATACAGTAAGTAGAGGGGAAGTGAAGATGAAAATAAGATTGGCAGAGAGAGAATAGGAGAGCAGAATGGCAGTTAACATAAAAGGGAACCCAAAAATCTTCTACTGGCATGTAAATAGTAAGCGGGTAGTAGCTAACGAGGGACAAAGAAGGCGATATATGCTTAGAGGCACAGGGCAAGGCTAGAATACTCAATGAATACTTTGTATCGGTATTTACTAAGGCGGTGGATGCTGACAAAATACCGGTAGAAGCAATGGAAGGGGTGAAAATTTACAAGGCAGGATGTACTAGAAAGGCTGGGTGTGCTTAGAGTGGATAAGGCGCCTGGTCCAGATGGCTTGCATCCCAGATTGCTAAGGGAATTGGGGGTAGGAGATAGTGGAAGGGCTTGCAATAATTTTCCAATCTTCCCTAGATGTGGCGGGGGGGGGGGGGGGGGGGGGGATGTGCCCGAGGATTGCAAAGTGGCAAATGTGACACCGTTGCTCAAGAAAGCATGCAAGGATAATCCTAGTAACTACAGGCTGGCCAATTTAACATCAGTGGTGGGTAAAGTTTTAGAAACAATAATCAAGGAAAAAATTAAGGGCACTTGGAGAGGTTTAAGCTAATTAAGGAGAGCCAACACGGATTTGTAAAAGGCAGATCATGTTTGACTAATCTAATTGAATTTTTTGATGAAGTAACAGGGAGGATTGATGAAGGGAATGCAATGGATGTTGTCTACATGGATTTTAATTAGGCGTTTGACAAAGTACCACATAGAAGGCTGGTTAACAAAATTGAAGCTCATGGAATAGGTGGGTCAGTGGCAGCTTGGATAAGGAATTTATATTTATTATATATATATATATATATAAATAAATGACCTGGATATTGGAATACAGAGTAGAATTTCTAAATTTGCCGATGACATCAAACTTGGGGGTGTGACAAAGAGTGAGGAAGATACCAATTGACTGCAACAGGACATAGAAAGGCTAGCAGAATGGGCAGACAAGAAGCAGATGGAATTTAATACAGAGAAGTGTGAGGTGATGCATTTTGGCAGAATGAACAGAGAGGGGCAATATACACTTAATGACATAGTTTTAAAGAGTGTGCAGGGACAGAGGGACCTGGGAGTTAATATGCATAGGTCCCTGAAGGTGGCAGGACATATTGAGAGAGTGGCTAGCAAAGCATATGGGATCTTGGGCTTCATAAATAGAGGTATTGAGTGCAAAAGTAGAGAAGTTATGCTGAACCTTTATAAAGCGCTGGTTAGGCCACAACTGCAGTATTGCATCCAGTTCTGGTCACCGCACTTTAGGAAACATGTGAAGGCCCTTGAGAGGGTGCAGAGGAAATTTACCAGAATGGTTCCGGGGATGGGGGATCTTAGCTACAAGGACAGGTTGGAGAAGCTGGATTTGTTTTCATTAGAGCAAAGGAGGTTGAAGGGTGATTTGATAGGTGTGCAAGATTATGATGGGTTTGGATAGGCTAGACAGGGAAAGGCTGTTCCCACTAGTTGATGGCACAAAGACTAGGGGACACAGATTTAAGGTTTTGGGCTAGAGATACAGGGAGGATGTGAGGAAAAACCTTTTTACGCAGCAAGTGGAACTCGCTGCCAATGGAAATGGTGGAAGTGGGTACACTCAATGTGTTCAAAGGGAGACTGGATAGACACTTGAGGGAAATAAATTTGCAGGGCTACAGGGATGAAGCGAGGGACTGGGACTGACTGGATTGCTCTACGGAGAGCCGGCATGGACTCGATGGGCCGAATGGCCTCCTTCTGTGCCGTTATGAGACTATGCACATATTCCAGCAAGCATTACTGGATAATGGTCAACAGCCTGTCTGATTTTTTTTTCCCCCCCCCCTCAGTGAGCTACAAGCACCGAAGCCAAACGTAGCATCTCAGTTGCTGTTATGGCCTAGATCAGCAAACTCAGCGCACGTGATAACTTAAATATGGGGCTTCTGGTCTGCCTTGTCCAATAAATATTTTTTCATTTGCTGAATTCCTAAACTATTAGTCTGATGAAGCATTTAAAAAGTGATTTGCTGTATTAAGGAAAGAGCTTTGTTCATACCAGTCTCCTCATTTGTGCCTTCTTCTGCTTTAGTTGCATTGGTGGTTGCTGCAGCAGGTTGTGAGACTGTGCCTGGCCCATTCTGAACTGTTGCAGGTGTTGCACTCCTTGCTGGCGGATCCTTGTGGTGGAATTCATTTTCAGGAACCATGAACACTTTCCTACTTTTCAACTGGCCAGAATAGCTGCAAGTCGCACAGAGTGTTAAACAAGCAGAGAAAAAGAATCTTGGAAGACAACTATGAATGGAGTTACAAAATAACTAACAGGTATACAATTCACTTTCTGAAATAAAACATTATATATTCTGAGAGTTGACAACTTTGATCAACAATATGGAGTCTCCCTCAGCACTTCAAGGAATTATATCTGATACTCAAACACAGCTCTTTTCAAATAAGAATGGAACAGCTTTCAACTTTTCCCAAATTCCCAGTGGCTCTGCGATGCATCTGCCCCATAGCTGTCTGCGCTCACATTCGCATCAAAATAGATTGCTGAGAGCTTGACTCCTCTCTGGCTGACTCGACTCTCATTGCCCATCTCACTCAATTTCTTAATAGTAGCTGAGCTTGACCAAGATACACACAGGATTCTTGCTTGGCAAGATTTTGTAGTCATGTGCTAAAAGTCACCAAAAACTCATTATTTAAAAAAGGACCGAAATGTTTTGTGTTGTGGAACATGTTCCTACAGCTGACCTATAGGTACATTTTCCTGTATTTGTTCTGAACTGACAGTAGTTTAACGTGCGTCCTCAGGACATAGATCATCATACAACTAAATAAAGTCCAGATGCCTACTCAAACAAAATTCTCCAAGACAGACTAGCTCAGGACTGGTCACTGTGCACATAGAGCCAAAAAAATTTAACTAATTCGGCTGCTACAACACAAACTGCAATGATCTTGTAATAATTGCCCAACAGTTAAATACAGCTTAGAAATAAAACTAAGAAATGTGGGGATGCTGAAGAACCAACACAAAATTCAAAACTATACATGCCATTTGATTTAGGATTATGTAATAAAAAGCCACAGACATTTGGAGTAAACTGAAAATATTTATAATTTCCCCCCTTTTGGCAAGATACTATTATATAGACCAATTCATGTCACTCAGTAAAGCAGTAAACATTGAAGATACCATAATTGCCTCTTTATATGGAATAATAGAGCCATCTAGTGATCAACACAGACTATTTTTTTCTCATAGGATTTTCTACCTTCTCTCATGAAGCTACTGACTAATGCTGTAAGGTACAGACCCAAGAATGCCAGCAGCCCTCCAGTAACTCACCCAAGTGGCCATTCTTTGTGCGTGAGCTTAGGTAGTGTGAGCAGATTATATGATCGTGAATGGCCAACCATGATCCCATCCACACTAAAAGCTGAATATGTTCTTGCACCCCAAATGCTGCAAGGCTGAGATTAGCTAATTCAATATTAACCAGTAATTAATGGACCCTTCTGGTTTGTATGCCTTGGTGCCAAGCAGTTCTGTTACCCACTGCAGCAGATAGCATTCCAGACAAACCTTCAAGAGAAATTTTGAAAGCTGCTCATTCAGCACCGCGCCAATTCAAACATCAACAATCCTTGCTGCTATGGTGCTTATGTTGAGCTAAGTTTTTCCCTAGATTAAAGCAGTGCTTACACGTCGAAGTATTTCATTGGTTGTGAAGTGCTTTGGGACATCCTGAGGTTAAGAAAGGCACCATACAAATGTAATTCTTCAACACCTGGCTTTCAGCTTTCTCTGGATCGCAGTTACTACTTGCCATTGTAGTTGTGCTTAAGCTAAGCCTCAGAACAGCCTTGTCTCACAACCTTCAATTTCACAAGAAATATATGGCCCAAATACTAATGGAAAACAAACTGCATTAAACGAACAGTGGTCTCTTGATAACCAAATAAGGGCAATTCTTTTACTTTAGTTTGCCAAGTAAAAGAAAAGGCCAAGATTCATCATACAGGACACTATCAAGGTTGAAAAGATTAAAAGGCAAGATAAGTCAGGAAAGAGTCACGAGAGGCACTTTCGCAGCAGCCCTTTTTAGTTTGGATTGCAGGAGACCAGAGTCCACGCACATGGTTCCCCATCTTTACATTGAAAATCCAGCTTTCTTCTGCCAGCAGGAGAATCATTGAACCATGAAAAATGGGTTTCCGATTCGATCCTGGGTCTATGCTAAGTTAGCAGATTTCAAGGGGGTTTTATAATTAGCCTCGGCCCTCCTGGAATATGATGGGGGAATTCTTAATATATTTTCCCCCACAAAATATGCTTCCTGCAGTAATTTTACTTGGCTCCACTATTTTAAGCAGCAATTTCATACTTGAAAAATTTATTTCAAAGCTGTATCGCCCATTTTATTGTACTGTATAGTTCCAATCAATAATTCAATAATCATTAACACATTGTTTATTTGCTCAGTGACCCTCAAACTTCATGTTAATGATTTCAAAATATGTCTTTCCAAAAAAAAGTACAATAGTATTTAGCCATTTTTACTGCTTCGTGAGAAAAACTCTGAATTAATTTTACATGTACAATAAATGTATACAATTTTTTTCTCTAAAACAGTGGAGCTTGGATTCTTCATTTCAAGCTACAGCTTCAAAGACTCAGTAAACACAGTGGCCCAAAAGTTGCTGTAAGAGGCCAACAAACAGCAGCCACTGTTAGACCTGCCCTTGTCAGTTTAATGTCGATGATATTTTGGGCTGCAAGTTGCCGAAGTGCGATATGGAAGATGCGTGCCGCCCTCTACAGGGCACCTAGGATTAGAGTGAACAGGGAAAGCAACTGTGTAACTCCTTAATCAATCAGATTGAAGGATTCTGAAATTAACAGTGCAAAGACTGAGAAGGAAATATAAATTAGCGTGGGTAAATTCAACGGCAAACCGGGTAGAGAAAGAGAAAATTTGGATTTTGAGAGAGAAAAGTAAAATATATAAATTTAAAATTTTACATTAAAAAAAAATCTCCAACAATTAAAATTTGAAAGAATGAGACTCCACACTTGAAATAGTTAATTGTCAGTGCCAGAGCGGTTCACTGGCACCAATTAACACTTATCACATGGTTAAAAGGGTACTTAGACGTGAAATGACGACTAAACTTTTTGTGGCGAGTCTATTTCTTATCCACCAAGTACGCGCAGGAACTTCACGCCACTCAATGCATTTGAATAAGGAGCCAGACAGCAAGACGCCATTTTCGCAAAGCTAATGGAGGAGTGGCGCATTTCACACAGCAACTTCTCGATTTCTGCATTTAATCGCACATCTGCCCTCGCCTAAAGTTGCTGCGGCATTTGCACATAAACAACGGTGAGCACCATTAGCCTCGCCGTTACTTTAACTGCAGTTTTTGGGCCATTATTCTAGATTTCCTGATCAATGTTATTTTAATGCTGGCATTAATCCATTAATTATAAATGGTCATTCTAAATCTAGATTAGTGCTGCTTATAAACCTCATCACTAAAACATGAAACTGATATTTTCCATTAAACTACTTTGTATTAAATCACATTCATTTGATTTCACTTTGTTACCCCATAGCCAGAGCATAGAGATCTGGTCTCTTCTCCTTTTCTTCTTGACAAATTTTATGCACTCGTCGCTCCAAAGCTTGACCGAGATTCAGTACTTTAGGATACCAAGGGAGGACTTTAGTCAACACGATCAATATGTTCCGGATATGCACATACTCGCCAGTTTCAAGGCAGTGCACAGATGCCTAAAAGAAAATGCAATAATTAGACCATGAACTTCTAAAATTGGCTTATATTCTTTCTATATAAAACATATGCAGTATTTTGATATATTTACCCATTCAGCCAGGGATTTTGTTCAGTAACTATCAAGAGGGTAATCTGCATCTCCATGAGCACTACACACACTCCCCCCGCCCCGCCAATAAAAAAGGCCAGTGAAAGGTTGTTAAAATGAACTTAATTAAATAGGGTTAATAACCAATGTGATAAACACACAAAGGTGGGTCTTAACTCTCAGGAGTCTTGCAATCAGTAACCACTCCCACTGCTGGTTTACCAGTGTGGTACTCAGTGAAAAGTTGTGAAGCTCCCAGTCTAAATTCCCAGTTAGTGTAAAGTTTGCTTATCTCAGTCACGGTGGGAGTAGGAGTGCTGCAAATATGCACACCACCCCGAGGCTAAGAAAGGAAAGAAGCAGAGTTCCAGCTCTAGATTACAAACCACGCTTCGGGATATACATGCACAAGTAGACATCTGGTGAGGACAGAATCAGCTATGGCTGTGATGCACTACAGTCAGCTGAGAAACACGATGCACAGAATAGAAATCAAATGTGGGTCCTTCGGTTCTGTATGGCTCAATACATATTGCCCTACATCACAGTATCAAAAAGATGTGAAATGCGGTCAAACCCATTTTTTTTCAAAACCCAACTAATGAAACAAGATTGAACCGATGTCTCATTCTTTGTAGTAACAAAACAGACATGAAATAAAGCAATAGCTTCGTTGAATTTACTAAGATCCAAATGTTCATTCAACAAATTTTTGTTCACCCTCAATATACTGTAATTACAAAAACTAAAATTTCACAGCACGATTCTGATATAAAACAGCTTTGTCAACCTCACATTAAGACAGATTAACAAATATTCAGTATTTACATAGACAAATAATGGCACAGATCCTTGCATAAATACAATCCACGCCCCAAATCCAATACAGATTGTCAGAAATCCTGCCACTGACATCATGTACAAAGAAAAAATTTGTTCAGTACACAATGATGAGCATTTAGAAAGCATTATTTAATAGCCTGCACTCACCATCACTAGTTTACAACCTCAAATTAGTATCTGTGCACTCCACCTGTGGCGTTAGATAGCGACTCTTAAGACACGCAGTGGTATTGAAATGCATGAGCCCTACGCAATACATATAATTAATCTTTACATGGCAATTAAGTAAACTGGAGATGAAGCAGGAAAACTTATTAACCCTTCAAGTACTAATCACTGTGACAAAGCTCCTTCTTAATCACTAAAGAAAAAAAATCACTAATTCCTAAAGCAGTTTTGCATGAGGAAAGCTAATCAGTCCACTCGATGTCATCTTTGAAAAATACCAACCTGTACTATCTTCCCATCACAACATGTATTTGTTTGTTAAGCAAGTCCAGAGTCCTGACCAGAACTAATTTTCCCAGGAATTTGTTTGGCTGTTGAATAACCATGATGCAAAGAAAAGCTTCCCAACATCTGTACTGAATTTGACCCCAACAACCCTCAGCCTGCAGACTGTGTATCCAAAATTATTGTTTCAGGTTGATTACCTCGATTACATTCAGTAACACGTCAACAAGTTCATGTTAACATTAACACAAAAATACAATTGACTCCCAGCAATGTCTTCAAATAACCATATTGGAATATTTTCAAAAAATATGAAGGAGTTAACAACCCAATTTATTTAGGTTTGTACATTAAATAATAAAGGTAACAAATTTTCTGGTACACCAATGCATACCTTGAAAGAAACCACAGACCAGCAGCATTGTGTTCTCTATTTCAGTCTATACCCTGCTCTTCCACCACCACCACCTCCTCTCCTCAGGCTGTGACAGTAGCAGTATAGATTTTTATTATTTCTACCAGAACATTAAAAAGAAACAGGCAAAAGAACTTACTTTGGTCAATTTGTAATGCCATTTATGTACAACGTGTCTGAAATTCTCATAATCTAACTGGTCAGCCTTGTTCCCTCCATCAAATCCACTTGCTCGTAAAATTGTGAGAAACCCTGGGTAATTGCCACATTCCTAGGGAAAAACAAAGAGCTTCAGAGAACACAAAAAAAGACACATCTGGTTACACTGAAAACTCCTTGTTCATTAAGTGCTAGGGAAATTTGGCGCGAGAGATACAAGAAATAAACTGTAGTATCTTGCTGTGTCCAAAATAATATTAAAAGGTTACCTTATCATATATAGTTCTGTCACTGTGCCACCTGGTGACAGTCTCCAACATGCTACAGAGAAACCTCCCATAGCGACTGGCTTCATTTTCTGTGCAGCTTGCGACAGTGTAAATAATGTCAGAAAAGACCTAAAAAACAAGAACTTGTACATTAAAAACAGTACGCCAAAAAAAAACAAATTCCATTTTTTTTTTTTTAAAATATCAGTGTTTTTACCCGATCATAACACAGAAGTGTAGAAAAATTCGGTGTCTTCAGCTGATGAACTAATTCCACAAACTTAGCACAGTAAACTGCATCTATGGCTGAGAAGATGCACCTTGGGAAGATGCACAGTTGGAGGAACTTTGTGATGGTCTCATTTTTGGTAGATTCTGAGGGAAACAAAACACAATTGAATAGATGCCCGATGAACCAAAACAAAGACATTTATGCAGTCAAGGGTTTCCACCAGCATGAAAGAAATATAGATGCTCCTAAACTGAAATTTTTGCCAATATCTTATGTGAAGGGGCTGGAGGTGGGGGTGGGGGGTGGGGTTAGGCAGGGACCCTGGATCCAGGAGGTAGGAGTAAAGCACTAAACCTCTTGGATGCAGCAGTCCTTGCCTTGCTGTAGCTGGCAGGTTTTACGAGATGTGCAAAACCCAATCAGCTACAGTTGAACACAAAATGGAGGTTAAAGAGGCTTCCAACCTCATTATATTTAAATAGACAACGTGCCTCCTGGCAGCGGGTTGGCTGCCCACCCCCATTAAAACCAGAAGTGGGCGGGTTGTCGGCACGTTCAGGCCGAAATTCCGATTAAAAAAAAATTTTTTTTTACAATTTAACTACCCCCACGCCACCAACCCACCCATTCTTTTCAAGTTAAAATCCGTCCTCACCCCGACCCCGGTAACCACAGGATTGGGCTCAGTGGTGATACTCTCCACCTTCAAATTACCTCCCAAAATAGCATCCAAGCTTAGACATGAATAGGAGGCACTTGAGTAAAGAACCACATTCTCATGGAAACGATAAGCGTTGGTGCAGAGATGGAAGAAAGGAGGAGAGATTTGGTGGGGGGTGGGGGGACTAAAAGCTGAGCATAGTACAATGTAGAGACCTTAATTACATTTTTTGCTTTGTTTATCATAGATTATGATAAAACCATTATCAACAACACATCGATTATTTTGAAAAAGTAAATTAAATAGAAATTGGGTGGTGCAGTATGTCAATCACATCTACGAGCCATGGATTTGAAGACAAATAGTCTAAAATGGTTCCTCTTTTTGCCAGGTGTAAAGGGTCTATCTGACCTAAGTTTTTTGAATCTTACCAGGCAGAAGTCTACTGGCTATAATTAGCTAACCACATGCACAGACATCATAAAAGTGACTGATGTGAGAAATGCAAAAGATTGTGTTGGTGCAGTGCATTCTTCTGGTATTAGAGGTTAAGGCACACTGTCAGGGCAAAGCAGATTTAGCTTTATTCAACATCTAACATGTTACAACTAACAGATGATTAATGCAAATACTGGGCGTCAAGAGTGGGAAACGACACTTTTCCACGACAGTGGCATCCCTCACACATGGAGATTAAGCCTTTTGAGACACTGAAAGGTGACTGGTAGCACGGTGGCATAGTGGTTAGCACTGTTGCCTCACAGCGCCAGGGACCCGGGTTCGAATCCGGCCTCGGGCGACTGTCTGTGTGGAGTTTGCACATTCTCCCCGTGTTTGCGTGGGTTTCCTCCAGGTGCTCCGGTTTCCCTCCACAGTCCAAAGATGTGCGGGTTAGGTTGATTGGCTATGATAAATTGACCCTTAGTGTTAGGGGGATTAAATACGTGGGGTTACGGGGATCGGGTGGAATATGTGTCGGTGCAGGCTCGATGGGCCGAAATGGCCTCTTGGGGTTTCTGTGATTCTGTGGTACATGTCAAACCATATCCCAGCAGGAGTAAAAGTCTTCAGGAGATAAGTGGGAAAAATGGGTAAGAAAATAAAACAAAATTAAAAAGAAAATAGCAGTTGCAGGCCGTATATCCAGGTCACTGTAAATGTTAGATAGCAAAATACTGCAGATGCTGGAAATCCGAAACAACAGAAAATGCTGGAAAAACTGAGCAGGCCAGGCAACATCCGTGGAGAGAAATTAGAGTCAACGTTTCGGGTCAAAACCCTTTATCAAGACTAAAGAGGCACAGGGAATGAAATAGATTAAGAGGCCAGGCTGGGAGAGAACAAAAGAGAAGTGAAGAGACATTAAGAGATATTCAAAACGAGACGAGATGGTGATAGGACTAGTGGAGACAAAAGACAGCTCTAGGTGTGAAATGCGCTGGCAGAATGGGAGACAGCTGCCATGTGGGAGAGAGAAAATAAAAGGAAGGGGGGGGGGGAAGGCCAAAACAAAGGTGTGGATAAAAAATAAGTAAAAATATAATAGGGGCCGAGGTTATGATCTGAAATTGTTGAACTCGATATCGAGTCCGGAAGGCTGTAACGTGCCTAATCGGAAGATGAGGTGCTGTTCCTCGAGTTTACGTTGAGCTTCCGTGGAACAATGCAAGAGGCCGAGGACGGTGAGGTCCGAGTGGGAATGGGGCGGTGAATTAAAATGACAGGCGACCGAAAGCTCGGGGTCACCTTGAAGGACTGAACGGAGGTGTTCCGCAAAGCGGTCACCCAATCTGCGTTTGGTCTCCCCAATGCAGAGGAGACCGCATCGTGAGCAACGAATACAGTGTACTAGATTGCAAGAAGTACAAGTAAATCGCTGTTTCACCTGGAAGGGGTGTTTGGGGCCCTGAACAGTGGGAAGGGGGGAGGTATAAGGGCAGGTGTTACATCTCCTGCGCTTGCACGGGAAGGTGCTAGGCGAAGGGTGCTGGGGGTGATAGAGGAGTGGACTAGGGTGTCTTGGAGGGAGCGGTCCCTACGGAATGCTGAAAGGGGAGGGGAAGATGTGTTTGGTGGTGGGATCACTTTGGAGGTGGCGGAAATGGCAGAGGATGATCCGTTGAATGTGGAGGCTGGTGGGGTGAAAGGTGAGGACAAGGGGAACCCTATCGTGGTTCCGGGAGGGAGGGGCAGGGGTGAGGGCAGAAGTGCGGGAGATAGAACGGACATGGTCGAGGGCCGTGTCAACCCTGGTAGAGGGGAATCCTCGGTTGAGGAAAAAGGAAGACGTCGGCAGCACTGGTGTGGAAGGTGGCATCGTTGGAGCAGATGCGGCGGAGACGGAGAAACTGGGAGAATGGAATAGAGTCCTTACAGGAGGCGGGGTGGGAGGAAGTGTAGTCCAGGTAGCTGTGGGAGTCAGTGGGCTTGAAGTGAATGTTGGTCAATAACCTATCCCCAGAGATGGAGACGGAGAAGTCGAGGAAGGGAAGGGAAGAATCAGAGATGGACCATGTGCAGGTAAGGGAAGGGTGGAAATTGGAGGCAAAGTGAATGAAATTGTCTAGTTCAGGGCGAGAGCAGGAAATGGCACCGATACAGTCATCAATGTATCGGAAAAAGAGGTGAGGGAGGGGACCCGAGTAGGACTGGAACAAAGAGTGTTCCACATATCCCACAAAAAACCAGGCATAGCTAGGACCCATGCGGGTACCCATAGCAACACCTTTGATTTGAAGGAAATGAGTGGAGTTAAAGGAGAAGTTGTTCAATGTGAGAACAAGTTCAGCCAGGCGGAGGAGGGTGGTGGTGGATGGGGACTGGTCAGTCTCTGTTCAAGGAAGAAGCGGAGCGCCCTCAGGCCATCCTGGTGGGGGATGGAGGTGTAGAGGGATTGTACGTCCATGGTGGAAAGGAAGCGGTTGGGGCCAGGAAACTGGAAACTGTTAAAGTGGCGGAGGGCGTCCGAAGAGTCGCGGATGTAGGTGGGAAGAGACTGGACAAGGGGAGAAAAGATAGTGTCGAGATAGGAAGAGATAAGTTCCGTGGGGCAAGAACAGGCTGAAACGATGGGTCTACCAGGGCAGTCCTGTTTGTGGATCTTGGGAAAGAGGTAGAAGCAGGCTGTGCGGGGTTGGGGAACTGAGGTTGGTGGCTGCAGGGGGAAGATCTCCAGAGGAGATGAGGTCAGTGACAGTCTTGGAAACGGTGGTTTGATGTTCGGTAGTGGGGTCATGGTCCAGGTGGAGGTAGGAGGTGGTGTCGGAGAGTTGGCGTTCAGCTTCCGCTAGGTAGAGGTCAGTTCGCCAAAACAACAACAGCACCACCCTTGTCAGCAGGTTTAATGACAATGTCAGGGTTGGATCTAAGAGAATGGAGTGCTGCAAGTTCAGAGGGAGGTAGGTTGGAGTGAGCGAGGGGAGCAGAGAAATGGAGACAGCCGATGTCACGGCGGCAGTTAGCGATGAAAAGATCTAGAGAGGGTAAGAGGCCAGGGGGAGGGGTCCAGGTAGAACAGGAATTCTGAAAGCGGGAGAAAGGGTCAGTCGTGCGGGGGGGGGAAGGCTCCTGGCGAGAGAAGTGGGCACAGAGGCGAAGGAAAAAACGAGCTCAACATCGTGTCGAGCTCGAAATTCATTGAGGTGGGGGCGTAAGGGGATGAAGCTCATGCCTTTGCTGAGGACTGATCGTTCAGTGTCATCGAGGGGGAAGGTCAGAGGAAAGTGAAGCGGGGCGTTGGTGTCCAAGAGTTGATGAAGCTTGCGATCTTGACATCGGAAAGGAAGAAAAAAAGTTTTTTGTTGAAGCGTCGGATGAGTCGAAGGATGAAATGGAACTGTGGACCCGGACAGCTTTGAGATAGAGTGCGCCGGCGTTGCTGAAGAGGTCAAAAGTGTTCATGTGGCGCCGCATGGCGTTGAGCATGGATCTCAAGATGCGGCGAGAGCAGTAGTTCGAGGAACGATAAATATCTTGGAGATATTTGCAATCCTGGGTGGATCCGAAACACGAAGGGTGGAAGTTTAGTTGGAATCCACGTGGAATAAGTCAGAACCGGAGACAGTTGCTGAGGAAAATGATGTGGCTGTGAAACCGAGTCTTGGCAGATACCTGATCAAACATGAGAAGCAGATACCTGATCAAACACGGTGGCATAGTGGTTAGCACTGTTGCCTCACAGCGCCAGGGACCCGGGTTCGAATCCGGCCTCGGGTGACTGTCTGTGTGGAGTTTGCACATCCTCCCCGTGTGTGCGTGGGTTTTCTCCGGGTGCTCCGGTTTCCTCCCACAGTCCAAAGATGTGCGGGTTAGGTTGATTGGCTATGATAAATTGACCCTTAGTGTTAGGGGGGTTAAATACGTCGGGTTACGGGGATAGGGTGGGATATGTGTTGGTGTAAGGGTTACCGGGATCGGGTGGGATATGTGTCGGTGCAGGCTCGATGGGCCGAAATGGCCTCTATCTGCACTGTGGGGTTTCTGTGATTCTGTGATTCTGTAATGAAGATGAACAAGGTTGAAGAGCCAAATGGAGATCCCGTCGAAGAGAAGAGCAGAACTTCTTCAAGGTCGGCATTCCTAGAAGAACACTGTAAATGTTGCTTTGTAACTGAATGCTGGGAGGTGGACTTGAGATCCACAATATTGGGACTGGGGACACCAACTGAGAATCACGCTAAAGATATAGATCACTCGCTATTTAGGCGCACTACGCTAACCATTTGTCTTTTTAGGTGTCTTGTTTGCTTTAATAATTCTTCATTTCCCAAAAGAAATGAGTTATTTAGATTCCTGCTGTTACTCACTAGCGAGTAGCCAGTTGTCTTTTTCAAGCTTTAATCTCTGCAGAACTCGATGAGCATACTCTAATTGCTTCTTTTCTTCTTCCTGGAGTTTATCTTGTAATGCAGTGCAGCGTTCCTTTTCCTTCTTTTTCTTATTCAGAGGCTTAAGAAAAACAAATTGAGAGAGCTGTTAATGTGGTCTTGCAACAACTAACAGTTGAAACTGAGCAATTTTTTACAATGGAGTTAAATTTAAAAAAATGAAAACTAACACAAGAGCTTCAGAATATTTCTTAATTATAAACTGGTAATTTTTCATATTCACTTTAACACATATACAATATAAAGCAAATTAATTAAGCTTAAATTAAAACAGTAATTCTAAGATATCAAATCTTTTCAATGATGTGCTCCAACACTGATCTGCCCCTCAAACCCAAAAGCAAGTCAGTAATCACAATAATCAATTATAATTGGCACTCAACATTTAATCAAGCACTTGATACTAATGTTGCAACATAAATTAGCAGCATTTAACCATGAACTGTTTTCAGGCAGTTGACAGAAAACCTTTAGAACAAACACAGTAGAAGCAATCCCACTGAAAAGACAAGTTTGATTTCTGGATTCTTACCATTTCCTGATTGTCATCAATAGCTTTCATTTGGACCTTCAGTTTGTTCACTTCTCGGTCGTAACTAGTGCTGGGGACAGCAAGGTCATACATAGAGAGAGACCAAAATGTGGCATAGAACTGAGGGCTGATGTCATCCCATACTTTGGGAGGGTGAAGCGAGACCACAGCATCGTGGACAGGTGCCATTACTAATTCACATGCATTGATGTATTTGTGAACTTTTTGTTGTTGTTTGTTCCCCTTTTCAGCTTTCTTCAGTTCATCATATTTGGACTAGAAAGGAGCAAGTAAACATAAATGTACTTTGCCAACACTTAGTACTCCTAGATATACAGTAATGGAAATTTTGCTACAAAAGGAAACTATTTGGCCCACTGTGTTTGTCCCCCACTAGAGCTATCTACTCAGATTCCATTTCTCTGCTTCTTCCTCATACAATTAGTAAGAATAAGTTCAAGTCATAGAGACAGTAACAGAGAGCAGCCACAAGCTTGATCCCCAGTATCAAAGAGTTGAGTTATGAAGAAACACTGAACAAACTTGAGCCCTTACAAGGAAGCAGATGAGAGGGAATCCTTTGGAAGCATACAAGATATTGCAGATAAAGTTAATTCATTGCATGATTTAAAAGTAAGCCAAGACACTGGAACAAAGGAACACAAGCTAAACTTATGAAAGGATATTATAGGCCTGATGTCAGAAGAATTTCTTCATGCCAGCAATGATCAACACCAACTGATGATCTTCTCAGTAGGGTAAAGGTGGCAATTTTTAAAATTCATTCAAGACCGTTAGACGATGTAATAGAGGTACAATGTGGATTTTCTTCCAGATGATTGAGCTCAGACTCGATGGCTACTCATCTGTAATTATCTTGCGATCTTATCAAATTTTATATCCAACACCCCTTACATGTGGTTGACTTCTTTACAATCACCTGTGGTAATACTTTCCATATCCAAATAACCTTTTGCATCAAATCAGATTTTCTAATGTACCCCTCAAAAATTCTTCCAAATTTCCTTTGTTTGCTCATCGGTGCAAAGTTAAAATACAGAAAATACTTGTGCAAGATCAGTCACCCGAACTGAATTTTTTTTTAAATTTAGAATTTGATAATTCATTGAATAAATGAATGTTAGTTCCAAGGAAAAAAGACAATCAATTCTACCAAGTGAAATTACTTTAAACAGTAAGGATTCTGAAATGTTTTACGGCAAGTAAAAAGTGAGGTACTGTATTACTTGTTCTCCCACCATCCACCCCCAACCCAAGAAATACAAAAGTTAACCCAGCCACCCCCAACCCAAGAAATACAAAAGTTAACACACGAAATAGGCCAGTTGACCCAACCAGTCCATGTTGGCATGTACCCTCCACACAAGAGAATATACCTAATCATATTTACCCACCTTGTTTCCATATCCTTTCATCTTTTTCTTCATCCATCCATCAAATCGAATCCCGAATGTTGACATGGTTTCTGCCAAAACCACTAATACCGGAAGTAAATTCCACACCCTCACAACTCCCGGTGTAACTAAGTCTCTTGCTCCATGTTCTAAATCTCTTACATTTAATTGTGCATCTATGGCTCCTCGGATGAGACCCCACAGCTACTGGAAGTGAGAGGAGCTCATGGACTTCTGTCACTAAGATTGAGGCCATCCGTTCAGCTACCTCTGCCGCATCCCTCCTTTCCCCTTGCCCACCAAGCCAGGCTTCTTTCAAGGTTCCACCCAGCCATAGACATGAAACTTCTATCTCTAGTTTCTCTTCTATCTCCCATATGCCCAGAGGCCAAGATTATTTTGCCATAAGACCCACCTCCTGCTCTTTTGACCCTATTACAACTAAATTGCTGACAACCTAATTTTCTTCACTGGCCCCTATGCCAGCTGATACTATAAATGGTTCCCCCTCTCAGGTACTGTTCCGCTTCCTTTCAAATCTTCTGTCATCAGCCTCATCCACAAAAAACTCCACCCTTAACTCCACTGCCCTTTGAAAACTACTGTCCCATCTCGAACCTCCCTTTCCTCTCCAAAGTCCTTGAATGTGTTGTCACCTCACAAATCCATGCCCATTTGTCACGCAACTCCATATTTGAACCTCTCCAATCAGGTTTCCATCCCTGCTGCAGCGCTAAAACCGACATCCTCTGTGACTGTAACCGTGGTGCACTGTCCCTCCTATCCTTCTCGACTGGTCTACCACACCATATTCCTCCAATGTCTCTCCTCTGTTGTCCAGCTGAGTGGGTCTGCCCTCACCTGGTTTCACGATTAACTACCCAATCGTAGTCAGAGAACCTCCTGCATTGGCTTCTCTTCGCACACCGTTACCTCTGGAGTCCCTCAAGGATCTATTCTCGTCCCCCATACGATTTCTCTGATACATGCCTTCCCTCGGCAACATCATCCGAAGATACACCGTCAGGTTCCACATGTACACTAACAATATCCAGTCATGCCTCACCACCAACTCTCTCAACCCCTCCACTGCCTGTGTTGTCAGACCGCTTGTCAGACATCCAGTCTTGAATGAGCCCAAACTTCCTCCATTAAATATTGGGAAGACCGAAACCTTTGTCTTCTGCCCCTGCCACAAACTCAGTTCCGTAGGCACCAATTCCATCCCTACCTGGCCACTGTCTCGGGCTGAACCAGATCGTTTGTAAGCTCAGCATACTATGACCTGGAGCTGCACTTTCAAATCGCATATCCTCTCCGTAACAAAGACCGCCTACTTCCATCTCTGGAATATCGCCCATCTCCGCCCCTTCCTCGGCCATCTACTGCTGAAACCCTCATTCATGCTTTGGTTCCCTCCAGACTCAACTAGTCCACTGCTCTCTTGGCTGGCCGCCGATGTTCCACCCGACATAAACTGGAGCTCACCCAAAACTCTCTTGTCCCCATCATAACTCGCACCAAAATCCGTTCACCCATCACCACTGTGCTCGCTGACCAACATTGGCTTCCACTCCACTAACGCCTCAATTTTAAAATTCTTAGTCTTGTTTTCAAATCCAGTCATAGTTCACCCCTCCCCAACTCTGTAACCTCCTCCAGCCCCACAACCCTTCGACTCTAGCCTCTTCTGCGTCCCCCACTTCCTTCGCTCCACCATTGACGGCTGCCCCTTCGGCCGTTTAGTTCCTGGGCTCTGAAATTCGACCACCAAACCGCTTTCCCTTTCCACCTCTCATTCCTCTTTTAAGACACTGCTTAAAACATACCTCTTTGATCAAGCGTTTGGTCACCTGTCTTATCTCCTTCGGTTCAGTGTCCAGTTTTATCAATTACGATCCGGTGAAGCATCTTGGAATGTTTTACTATGGTAAAAGTGCTATATAAATGCAAGCTCTTGTTCTTGCAACACTCATCTTCTATTTAAAATTTTAAACATTTCTACCATATCATGCATCTGCAATGTTCCAACGAAAAAAGACAGTTTTTCAAGTCTTTGTTCATATTTGTATTTCCTCATACCAGGCAGCATCCTATTGATTCTGCGTTGCACCCTCTATGGCCTCAATATCCTTCCTATAGTGTGGAACCCAAGTCTCCACACTGTACTCCAACTACGGTCTTAAAGTTTTTATAACCACATCACTACCTCTTGGCTTTCTTATTGTATACCTTGTGACAAAACCCAGGGTGCTGCCTTTAATGTCCTGTGTAAAAGCACCCACAAATCCTTCTGCTCTTCCACAGCACCAAGCTGACTTCCATTCAGAGTATAAATAACAGCTTTTTAAAAAAAATCAAAATGCAACATCTCACACTAACTGACAATAGTGAGAAAGGCTCTCGGCTTGGAAGATCAGGAAGTAGAATCAGTATGGGTGGAGAGAAGGGACAGAAAACACTGGTGGGAGTAGTATAGTACAGGAAACTCTTTTATCCGGCACCAACGGGACCGGCGTGGTGCCAGTTGATCAAAAAGTCTGAATTACAGAGAGGTATACTTACCAAGGTACGAGAGCCCCGTACACGGCCACAGGTGCAGGAACCCCGGTTACATGGCCACAGATCCAGGAACCCTGGTTACGCGGCCACTAATAAAGAGTAAAACTTACCTGAATGTACTCTTGAATTTTGCCGGTTAAGAGAGATTTCTGGATATTTAGGTGCTGGTTAAAAGAGTTTCCTGTAGTTATACCGTTGGACAGAATATTAATCAAGGAATAGTAGGAGTGTGTAACAAAGGTAATGCAATAATCGTGGGGTACTTCAATCTTCATATAGACTGGACAAATCAAATTGGCAAAGGTAGTCTGGAGGACGAGTTCATGGAATACAGTCAGGATAGTTTCCTAGAACAGTAAGTCTTCGAACCAACCAGGGAACAGGCTATTTTAGATTTTATATTGTGTTATGTGACAAGGTTAATTACCAAACTCAGAGTAAAGGATCCACTGGGGCAGAGTTATCAAAATAGGATAGAATTTACTTATTGTAAGTCCGAAACCAGAGCCTTAAACTTAAATAAAGCCAAGGTATGAGGGGGCAAGTTGGCCAAGGTAGATTGGAAAAATAGATTAAAAGGCATGGCGGTAGATAAGCAGTGGCTAGCATTTAAAAAAATATCATTCTTAACAAAAATACATTCCATTGAGAAACAAAAACTCCACGAGAAAAGAAGCTTATAATGTTGCGAAGAATAAGGGTAAGCCTGAGGATTGGGAGAGTTTCAGAAATCAGCAAAGGATGACCAAAAAACTGATATAAAAGGGGACGAGAGAAAACTAGCAAGGAATATAAAAACAGATAAGAGCTTCTAGAAGTATGTAAAAAGGAAGAGAGTAGCAAAAGTAAACATTGGTCCCTCAGAGGCTGAGACAGGAGAAATTATTATGGAGAATAGGAAATGGCAGAAATGTTGAACCAATATTTTGTATCTGTCTTCACAGTGGAAGACACAAAAAGCATACCAAAAATGGTGGGGAGCCAAGGGTCTAATGAAGGTGAGGAACTTAACACAATTAATATAAAGTGGAGAACAAGTACTAGAGAAACTAATGGGATGAAAAGCCGACAAACCCCCTTGACACGACGGCCTACATCCTAGGATTTTAAGAGGTGGCTGCAGAGGTAGTGGATGCATTGGTTTTGATCTTCCAAAATTCCCTAGATTCTGGAATGGTCCCAGCTGATTGGAAGGTAGCAAATGTAACACCACTATTCAATAAAGGAAGGAGAAAACAGGGAACCACAGACCAGTTAGCCTACATTAGTCGTCGGGAAACTACTGGAATCTATTGTTAAGGAAGTGGTATCAGGGCACTTTGCCTAATCATGTTATGATTTTCGGAGTCAACATGGTTTTATGAAAGGGAAATTGCGTTTGACAAATTTATTAGAGTTTTTTGAGGATGCAACGAGCAGGGTAGCAAAGGGGAACCAGTGGATGTGGTATATTTGGATTTCCAAAAGGCATTTGATAAGGTACTGCATAAAAGGTTATTACACAAGATTAGGACTCAAGGGTAATATAGTAGCATGGAGAGAGAATTTGTTTTCTGTCCGTTAACCGAGTAGGGATAAATGAGTCTTTTTCAGGTTGGCAGGCTGTAACTAATGGAGTGCCGCAAGCATCAGTGCTGGAGCCTCAGCTACTTACAATCTGTATTAATGACCTAGATGAAGGGACTGATTGTAATGTATCCAAGTTTGCAGACGATACAAAGCTAGGTGGGACAGTAAGCCGTGAGGAGAACAGAGTCTGCAAAGGGATACAGATAGACTAAGTGAGTGGGCAGTAAGGTGGCAGATGGAGTATAATGTAGGGAAATGTGAGGTTATTCACTTTGGTAGGAAGAGTAGAAAAACAGAATATTTTTTAAATGGTGAGAAACTTTTAAATGTTGGTGTTGAGAGATATTTGGGTATCCACGTGCAAGAAACACAAAGCTAGCATGCAGGTACAGCAAGCAATAAGGAAGGCAAATGGCATGTTGGCCTTCATTGCAAGTGTTGGAGTATAAGAGCAAGGGAGTTATGCTACAATTGTACAGGGCCTTGGTGAGACCACACCTGGAGGACTGTGCACAGTTTTGGTCTCCTTATCTGAGGAAGGATATACTTGCCTTGGACACGGTGCAACAATGGTTTACTCGATTGATTGCTCGGATAAGAGGACTGTCCTATGATGAGAGATTGTGTAAAATGGGCCTATACTCTCTGGAGTTTAGAAGAATGAGCGGTGATTTCATTGAAACATACAAGATTCTGAAGGGGATTGACAGTGTAGATGTTGAGAGGTTGTCTCCCCTGGCTAGAGTGTCTATAACTAGGGGGCATAGTCTCAGGATAAGGGGTAGACCATTTAAGACCGAGATGAGGAGGAATTTCTTCACTCAGAAGATAACGAATCTTTGGAATTCTCTACCCCAGAGAGCTGTGGATGCAGAGTCTTTGAGTATATTCAAGGCTGAGATAGATAGATTTTTGGACTCATGGGGAATCAAGGGATATGGAGATCGGGCAGGAAAGTGGAGTTGAGGTCGATAACCAGCCATGATCTTATTGAATGGCGGAGCAGGCTCGAGGGGCTGAATGGCCTACTCCTATTTTTTATATTCTTATGAATTCCATTTGCCACTTTTTCATCCATTCCTCCATCTTACCAATATCCCTCTGCAGCCTCCTTTGACATAATTAAATAACTACCCTCCTATTTTGCCATCAGCAAATGTTGACAACTCCCTCTAGGCCAATATTACAAAAAAGCCCACAAGAATTTTTTTGCCAGTCATAAGATTAAATATCAATAAATGTAATTGGCCTTTTCCAGCCATGTCAGGAAACATTCACTTTTTCTTTTGATCATCAGGAAATCAAGACAACACTGTATCATACCCCAGTTCAACTTGATTTGCGTCATCTGGCTGGCAGGTACTGCAGGAAGCTTGGTCAGTGCTCAGCTGGTTTCTTTCAGTTTGAAAGTAATTTTTTTTTAATGATGCGGATGGGATTTGTTTTTTTAAAAAAACAGAAGTTATATATTTTGGGATCAGCTCCTAAAGAACAAACTTATCAGCACGTGCATCAGGTTTAAGTCACATTTTAGTTAAAATCATTGTACTGTAAAACTGAATCGACTGCACATATAACAAAGGATCGCTTGGGGAAATAATGCAGGCTGCTTTCTGCAGATTTAACAAATTCTCTTCTATGATGTTGCATATAAATATTTAACTTCGCAGCAGGCTGCAGTACTGTTAAACTTAACAAACAAGCCCAATCATCAGCAACATGGAAAAACCAACTAATACCCAACACTTAGAGACCAGCACAGGGTGTAATCCTTGATAATAGGCAACTTTCAGAAGAGGACTCGATGACAGAAGATATGTATGCATGCCTCAAACAGAATCCCGAGCAGCCTCACAAGGCCAATTCCAGATCACTTTCTTTCCACAAGATCGATCCAAAAAAGCCTGAAAATTACAAAGGAATCTCGCCAAAATCAGTGGCACTTAAAGATATTGAAGGTTATGGAAACCCCTGAACTAATCACAAGGTGTAGGGCAGGTTATGACTTTATTCAAGGTCACAGAATTTCTTATGGCTCAGAGGAAACAGATTACAGTACTCCTTTTCACAGGTAGCATGGTGTTATTGCAGAAAATAAAAATCAGAGGCATTCTAAGAGGGTGCGATTGACCGCATTCAAGGCTGCAGAGAGGTTGAGGAGGAGAAGGAGAGCTAATGTAATACCGTCACAAAGAATATAATTTGCGATTTTGATTTGGGCTGTTGCAGTGTGTGAGAGGTAGAAACCAGATTGGAAGGATTCAAGCAGGAAGTCCCTGAGGAGAGGGAATCATTTACAATGTCAGCTAGAATGTAGGCCAGGAAAGGAGGCTGGGTGGTCAGCAAGTTAGTGGAATTGGGGTTGAGGGAGCAGGAAGTAGGTTTCTTGAATGAGATAAGCCTGGAGAGTGGGAAGGAAAATGAATTAGAGAAATTAAGAGAAACAGGGCAAGGATAGGAGGGTGACAGCAGTAGATTTGGTTTAGTGGGAAGGACCCAAAGCAACTGAACCTTGGTGAAGAAATTCATGAGTTATCCACACTACATATTGCAGGCGAGTGTGAAGGGAATAGGGGAGGAGCCTAAGGAGGCAATTGATAGTACAGAAAATGAGTTTAGGGTTAACTTTGCCCGCCAAGATGATCCTACAGTAGTGGATACCTTTGGTTGTGAAGGTTGAGGCTTGAGAGCTTGACATGGCGATGGATGACTAAGCCAGCTGTGCACTAAGCCAATGACACAAGTTTGCACCCCTTGAACAAAGCAAACGCGAAGGTCCTACTTGGGGAATACCAGACAAAATTATGAAACACCTCTGCACGGAAAGGGTGGTAGAAGTTTGGAACTCTTCCACAAATAGCAGTTGATGCTAGATCAATTGTTAATTTTAAATCTGAGATTGATTGATTTGGGGCAAATGTGGAGTTAGGTCACAGATCAGCCATAATCGCATTGAATGGCGGAACAGACTCAAGGGGCTAAATGGCTTACTTCTGTTGCTAGAGATGAAAAACATGCGTAAAGTACCAGAGATTTTATTAAATTAGCTCGGTAAAAATATTTTTGCAATGAGTCAAAATACTATTTTTCTGAAGATATGATGCAATACATCCCTGAAGAAGTTTGCTATTTTTAAGAAAGGATTTCCAAGAAAGTGTTTTTTTCAACGACATAATAGTTTGCTAGATACCGATTACAGCAAGCATGTATCCTTGGACAGCAGATTAACTGTTTAACCTTGAAATCCATAATGGTCACTTTGGACAGATGGTGCCTATACACTAATCTTTAAACCAAATTCCATTAAAATACCAAGTCTGATAAATTTGTCTGCAAATAGAAAGGTTTTGTCTTCTGACCAAAGACAACTTTGCTGGTTGATTCAATGCTTTCATTAATATTGTACTTCTGCATGAATAAAGTAATGGAATACTGTTTCTTGGCACAGTACTGTTTCTCAAGATACCTCTTACCATCTGATAAATTACAAAAGCATTTCTCACCCGGCATATAGATTTTGCTTAATTAGACTCACATAATGAAGGAAAACTAATTGGCTGCTCTGGGTCCAGAGATAGTCAGAGTGCAGCCGCAATTTGAAAACAAAATCTGTTACAGGTTGAAGCTCTCTAAGTGGATTTCTCTCTCCACCCCATGAACGTTCCCTCCTCCCTAGTGCAAGGGTGCTGATGCGACACATGAACAACCTGATACTCATCCAAGAACAATGACCATTCAGGTGAGGTACTTGGAAGGCTGATGGGTCCTAAGTAATAGGAATGGAATAAGTTAATAATGACGTAAAATTGTTCTTGCTTTATTTTGAGGCACATCTGGAGTGTGGGTGGGAACTCCTTGGAAATTCAGACCACTACTCTTAAGTATTTAAAATATGGGGCTGTAACAAGTTTTGGAATACCACTAAGCTGGCACAGTATTTTTAAAAAGCATGATTCACATAAATAGGAGACAAGGAGACTTAGCAGCAGGAGTGATAACAAAATGTAGATGACTGCAACGTCCCAAATAATGGGATACTTTTTAAAAAGAGGATTAAAAGGAAATAAGTCTGATCCATCTATCTGAAAACAAGAAGAATAGATGAGAGGAAGCTAGTGGTTAAAATTGGAATTTAATTCAGCAACTGGTAATCAAGAAATATTTTAGGAATTATAAACGGAATAGTTATGCAGATGAAGGGCAACAATGATAATTTTCTGTCTGAGGTCATTGAATTATGAAGACAGACTTGATGCTGAGCACTTGTACTCAGCTTGGGGGTGGGGGGGGGGGGGGGGAAAGGTAGACAAACACTTAGAAGGGGTCTGACCCAGGTCGTTAAGATTATTGAAGGCATGAACATCAAGCAAGCAGGTACAGGTAGACTACCTTTTATCCGAACTTCCGAAAACCTCTAAAAACCAAAGGTTTTTCCATTCAGCGTAAGTCGTGCGCACGACATGACCAGAGTGGCGCACGACTTACGCCGAGCAGAGGGTCAGCGTAAGTCGTGCGCACGACCCCGACCCCCGCGGACGACCCCCGCCGACTCCCCCGCGGACCCCCCCCCCGCCGACCCTGACTCCCGCCGACCCCCCCCGCCGCGGACCACCGCCGACCCACCCCCGACAAATTTCCCAGTCTTATAAAATACCTTACGAAATCCGAAATTTTCCGAAAACCGAAACACGGCTGGTCCCGAGGTTTTTGGATAAAGGATAGTCTACCTGTACCATGTTTGAGGTGATAGGGTTGGGTAGAACTAGGGGCAAAATCAGAGGAAGCAGGCAGTGAGGTTGAAAATATAGAAGTTTAATTTTCCCCCATAGGGTGATCAACTCTTCAAGCAGGGTTTTGAAGCAGTGAAGACCGTTTCTTTATACTCCTTTATTAAGAAGCAATTAGAGGAAAATGAGGTGATCACAACATATGGAGGGTAAGAGTAAATTATTTTAGAAAATAATCAGTGGGTCTGGGGTCGCCTGGGGCTTGCCTGATGCTGAATGAGTTTGGAGAGGACTCAGATCTCTGCTTTACCTTCTCCCAGGAGAGTGAAGGTTTGCGCAGAGTTAAAATCACCCAGAGGATAGGGCATGAATACATATGGGCCCGATGGCCTTTTTTCAATCCCAGATACATAAACAAAGACTGATTGTAAAATGTTGACAGCAGTGGTGCCTTTCCTGATATTGGTAACATCTATTGTTGTTTTTGCTTCAGAATCAGTGTACGAGCTAAAAACCTAATTAAATATCTGCCCAAGACGACAGAATTCCCAAGACCAGCTAAAAAATTAACCACAATTTTTTTCCCCACATTTCAAGATAAATTGCGTGTCTTGCACTGAAAAGCGACAGTACTGCAAGCTTAATTTCTTTAGCAGCAAGCACCAAGGAAACACGGATTGTGAACAAAGTTTCAGAATTGTCTAAACTGCATTGATATTTTGGTGATTTCACCGTCCTCATTTGCTGCTCACATTACCCATGTAGTGCTCCCTCTGCCAATGGCACCAATGGTATCCAAGAGCTGAATTTTCTTGGACTGAGGTTCTGAGTTTTGTATTCAGACACAACACATAATGTGGGCTGCTGTCCAGATTGGTACTTCAACAGGCCCAATTGGCAGCACACTGCAAAAGGAAAAATGAGAAAGAAGGGCTCTCCGCCTGAGCGCCATTCTCTTGGTGCCACGAAACAGCTCAGACAATTTAGAAACCAATTTGATGATCAAATACTTACTAGAAACCGAGTTGGATAAAAGATAGTTTAAACTTAGCTAAGCGAGATGAAATTTGAGCTTTCAACAATTTGTTGGTGAGCCAACCTTCAAAGTCGCATTTTCTGTGAACTGTACTGATAGATTGCCCTTCTTAAAAATATAAAAGGGAAAATGCATCACCTACATAGTAACCTTCCACAGCAACAGAAAAGCAGCTGCCAAATAAAGCACGACACTTACCGAAATGTGGTGTGCATACATAGGACGTGACAAGAAAAATGCAGCATCATGAGGTGTGTGAAACTGATTACAAAGAACATCAATTGAAGGCACTCGTTTGATGTAGTCTTCTGTACTTAGATTTGAAGCTAAAAATCCTCCGAACTGCACCAGTGTATCGTGGCACTGCAAAATCAAGTACAGTGTATTTAGTTTGGACTTCAAATTGGATTTACAAGCATCCTGTAGATTATTTCACAAATCTGAGTGGACAAATATAAACCATGAAAGAACTAACATAATATTCATTTGGCAGTGGCAAAACTTGTTGCACAAGCACAAATATAAGTTGTAAAACAAACTCTCAGGCTGAAAAGGAAGAAATAAAATGAAAAATGTATCTGCAGATTAATACTAGAATGCAGTGTTCTTACTTTTCTTTAAGATCATGACAAAAGGTGATCTCAAAGTGAAAAGAGCTTTGTGACCTCATTCTTGGCAATAGTGTTGCGTAGCTTGTATGTATGTGTGAACTGTTGTGTTCAATACGAGAAAGGTGTGCACTATAGTGAAATCATCCACTTTTGGAAGGCAGTGCCAACATCAAGCATGTGTTAATTCAAAACTTCTCTAATCTGCTCTAATCCTCACCTCAAAATACCTTCGACTATACCAAAATGAAATTTTCCAATTCGCACAACAAGCTTTCCTAATGACCTGAGAAAGATCACCAATTTGTGCCAAGTTATTCATGATTTTATGCTGTGGAGTCATGCTTGCTAAGAATAGAGTTGAAAGTGACCAACCTATTTTGACATGGAGCCCTTACAGGTGACAAAGATTTTCAGCTGATCAGAGTTGATTTCAAAATCCAGGGTATGTAAAGCAGATTGTGAACACACTGAGCCATACAGTCCCCTCATATTAAGAACTTGCATCATAAAGCATGGAAGAAATAAAAGACCCTGCAAGTTTTTTTTTAGGCTACGATGTGGAAGATGGCAATATCAGCACCTCCCTACACAGCAAGTTCCCAATTCCAGTCAGGCTGTTAGTTCTCTCTCCAATATTACCTGTTCTGCTTTAAGGATCTAGTACCTCAATGAAAATGTTGCAATACCTCAATGAAAAATAACAGCTGCTCCATATGCTTTACTAGACTTGCAGCCAATGTTATTCTTATTTTGATCAATCTCACTGTTACCTCACAACTTTGGGAAAATGCTATCAATGTGTGTGTCAAGGTGCTTCACCAAAGATGAACAAACAAAACAAAAAAATCAAAAACTGAGTCAAGTCAGGATATCTCCCAGTTAATAGTTTTAGAGTGAGGTTTGCATAGACCTGGAAGCAAGATCCTTTTCTTATTTTATCAGTCAGGGAAATGGGGATGAGGTAACTAAGCAGAAAGGAGGATAAGGGTGACGGGGATAAATAAATATTTTCAATCTTAGAGAGAATAATTTCTTGGCTGACTAAAATACAAGATTTCTGCATTTTATATTCAACTTAAAGCTCAACAAGTTTAGACCATTTCAAATGTATCCAGGAGTCTCAAAATTAGCCTGGGAGAGAGTTGGAGAGGCTGCAGCCTGGCCTGGGATTAAACTAGCGGGTATTCTTGTTGCAATGGGCCTGAAATCACAGCCTCCAGGAAACACTGCACTGTATGTGGATGAAAGAAACTGGACCAGGCCAAGAAGGGAACAAAGTCGAAAGCTGGAATGGAAAGTAGTGGCAAAAACAACACAGCAACACCCAGAGTTGGAAGGGAGCCGATCTGATACAGACTCGTTTTGGGGGCTTGGTAAATATGACAAAAAAACATTGTATGATATCCAAGACAATATCCAAATAACATTGCTAGATTTCTAATCACCCATCACAAAACTAAATTATATAACATGAAAACCAGGTTTAAAATCCCACATAACTCATCAGCATCAGGACTGGCATAGCAACTGAGCTGTTGAAAGCTGGTGGTGCCGCTTCTTGGTTGCTTTTTGTTTTCATAAGCAACAGGAATGTAAAATCAGCTGACATGCTGGCCTCGGCAACAAGCCCGAGTCAAAGAGAAGGCAATCTAGCCCACTACTTGCAGTAGCACCCCAACATACTTCAGACTTCTTTGCAGTCCCAGTGCTCAAATGGAAAGTCCAGTAAAAGTGGGGCTTGTAAAGTGCAGGCTATGAGATTGAAAGGGAGCAGCAAAGTGTGTAGTATGGACTGTGAAATGTAGTCTGTTGGTTGGTTGTTTGAAGAAGTCTCTGCAATGGTTAATTGGAATTGGAATATAAATGTTTGGCTCATAAAGCCAGATCATGAGTTGGGTGGGTGGAGAATTTGGAGCTCAATTTTTTTTTTTTTTAAATATGTTTAGCATGCAAGTAAAATATCTTTTTCAGGGCATTGCAGGGTTGTTATGTAACTGTCAAACAAGTACTGGGGAGATTTATTTTGCTGCAATGTGATTGGGGAGAAGACTTTTTGTTGCAATACAACTGAGCAGATTTATTTTGGGAGGAGACAGGGGAAAAAGTGATAGTTTTTGCAATTTGATACAGCATAACAAAAAGTAGAAAATAACCAATTCTAAAGCAGAAAAATAAGACCAAACTTAAAACAAGACAAAGACAAATAGACATATTCATAACAGAAATGATATTCAATATTTTCACTGCAGGTACAAGAAATATTATACAGATGAATCGTAGTCCTTTTTTTAAAAATGTATTCTTGGGTTGTGGGCTGAGAAGGTAGTGGTAGGCCACCTTCTTGAACCACTAGTCCAGGGAGAAAGTCTTCCCCCCCCACCCCATCACATTGCAGCAAAAAAAAATCTCCCCAGTACCTGTCCCATTACCATCTCCTTTTGCCTTGAATATCTCTTCATGTCTTTTAACCTCTCCTGCCTTCTATCCTATCACAGACCTTCCCTTTTGTTCTTTCATCCCCCTCCCCCCACTCCTACACTTGCTTAAATAAAGTGCTCCATTTCCTGCTTTTTTCCCAGTTCTGACGAAAGGTCATCGACCTGACATGTTAACTCTGTTTCTCTCTTCACAGATGCTGCCCGACCTGCTGAGTATCTCCAGCATGTTCGGTTTTTATTTCAGATTTCCAGCATCTGCAGTAGTTTCTTTTTGTCTCCCCAGTACTTGTTTGACAGTTACATAACAACCCTCCAATACCCTGAAAAATACATTTTACGTGAAGGTGCTCCAACAATGCTGTTATGTCATGTGTTCTAAGATTTTGACCCAGCAGTGATGAAGGAACGATGATGTGTACAAGTGAGAATAGTATGACTTGGAGGGGATCTTGGAGGTGCTTGTGTTCCCATGCACCTGCTGTCCTTGTCCATCTAGGCAATGGCGGTTTGGAAGGTGCTACTGAAGAGGCCTTGGCATGTTGCTGCAGTGCATCCTCCAGATAGTACACACTGCACCCACAGTATGCCGGTGGTGGAGGGGGTTGGTGTTGAGACTAGTGGGTGTGGTGCTGATCAATCAGACTGCTTTGTCTAGAAAATACACAGTACTCCTCCGATATGAACCAACAAGCCTGACAAACAGAATTCCTAAAATAGCCTGGTCAAGCAATTTTACAACCCACGCCTCACAAAAATTGTCATAAGAATTATTAAACTAATTCATTACTATTTGTAATGCTTACCTGATCGTACAATTTCCCAACTAATTTGAGATGCTTCTCACCCCCCTCCTGGAAAATAACACCATTTCTCTGTTGAGCCATAAGCAGACAAAGGGGAAGTGCCAGGTCATGGTCAAGCAGTGCATCTTTTAGTCGCTGGGATGATTTCTTTGTGTTCCTAATCTGTCCAAAGTAGCCACCCTGAAAACAGCAGAAAAAATATTTTGATGATGATACACAAGTACCCCAACATCCCCCCCTCATCAAAACAAGTGACCCTTGCATGAAATAAAAACCTAAGTATTAATTCGAAACAGAAAAACAATTGGATGGTGGAATTTAGTAGTTTCTAATTGTAACATAAAGGAGGTTACTTTTGTATGTTACATGAGAGATCTCAACCAAATCAAAACCACAAGTTTAATAGCTAACCTCAAAATGTTTTGCCACCCAATAGCAAAATTCAATATAAATAGGAATGCCCGACTTCTGTACACATAATAAAACCATTTCCTCTTCCTTATCCCCTCCAAAATAATAACTGAAATTTGCCTTGGCCATAAAAGTTATGGTTTTCACTACATGGTACAAGGGGGGGGGGAATGACATGTACCACATATTTTTGATCAACCTGACAACCTATTACACTACGAATTAATTCGACATAAGGAAACAATCACAAAAAAGGAAGTTTTTTTCCTGCTGTTACTGCTGCTTAAGCCAACAAAAAAGTAACTTAAATTGGCAAATGTCAAAACCCACCCAGTATTTATAAAATTTTGCAACCTGGTTAGACTCGTGAAAAAATACTGTTAGAAACAATCATGCCAGGCACCTGGAGTGTTCCTTCATAGTGTTGCCGACATTTTAACATAAGTTTCTCCTTCCCATTTATTTCAATGCGGAGCACAGCACACTGGAATCTACACATCTCAAGGGGGTTATTTTTGTCATACCTCAAGTTACAGTAGTATCTTATCGTAAATTTGCCAACGTTTGGTCAGTAGCCCTATTTAACCCTTTACAAAATTAAGCAGATAAAGTTGCCTTGCCTCAGCTTTTAACTGTTCTCCGCCAGTCATGGCTTCTAATTGCTCAGTTGTCATTTCCTCTGTAATTTCAATACCAGCCATCTTCTGTACGACTTCTTTCAGGATCAGCAGATCAAAACTGCATTGAACAAAGTGAAGAATAAGTTGAACACACATAAGCAATGACCTCAACAAGAACAAAAAAAATAACCTTTTAGTTTTATCCTCTCCACCCACACAGGACTGAATATTTACTGTATAAAATTAATTTAAGTAGCAAAATTGTTTGCTTCTACATTATAGTCATTCACTCAGTAACTCAAAAGGTTAAATTATGACTAACTAGAATTGAAGATGCAGCTATGTGCCTCAGCTTCCTAACCTCAAATTTATCTCCATGGGCGATGCCCATAAAAGCATAAATATCACGACAGTTATCTAACCAGATACACACACGCTAGCTGATGAGCTGTAGGTCAGTATTTAGCAGAGGCTCAGAACTAGAGATGTTTCAGCTGAAATTGACGCTGGGGAAAAAATGATCCACTAAAATTCACAAGATTTCTTTCCTTAATCTAACCACTTGCAGCTTAAAAAAAAAAAAATCAAAATTAAAATTCTCGAATGCCAGATTGCACAGCAAGGTACACAATGTGGATTTGCATTTGCTCAGAACTTATACTTGTTTATTGATGCACACAACTTTAAATTAAATTGCCTGCATTTCTTAAGCATACAATAACTATACCTTTTCCCAGCCTTTAGTTGGTTTGCAACATACTGCAGAAGACCAGTGAGTTCTATTGGATATTTTCTGAAAATCGCACCACAAAAACTTGCCAGACCTGTTCAGAGAGATATTCAAATTTTCATTATACCACTTGAAAAAACAAAGCAGATCTTTGTATCTATATCTATATATATAAAGCGGCTCTTCTGTCTGTCCCGATGTCTGTCTGTCTGTCTGTAAATCCCGCCCGCGGTATCCCAAAAACGTTCAGCTCATTAGCATCTCATTAGCGACCGTGTGACGTCGAGGTCCACCAATCGGACGGCGGGTTCCTTCCTACAGTTGAGTGTCGAGTGACTCGACGATTGACCAATCGTACGCTTCGGTGACCTGACCGGTCGACCAATCGGTGCGTGTGTGGGCGGGCCTTATCCTTCTGAACCGAGGTGAGTGGCCGCCATCTTGATTTTTCACAATTTTTTCCCCCACACTTTGTGTGTGTTAGGGAACTAAGGTAAATATTTTAATGATGTGTTAGGGAATTAAATAACAATTTAATAGGGGGGGAGAAAGAGAGCCTCAGGAAATCGCCGGGGGGGGGGGGGGGGAAAAGAGAGCCTCGGGAAATCGCGGGGGGTGGGAGCCTCGGGAAATCGCGCGGGGGGGGGGGGAGCCTCGGGAAATCGAGGGGGGAGAGCCTCGGGAAATCGCGGGGGGTGGGCGGGGAGAGCCTCGGGAAATCGCACGGGGGGGGGGGGGGGGAGCCTCGGGAAATGGCGGGGGGGGGGGGGGGGGGGGAAGAGCCTTGGGAAATCGCGCTGGGGGGGGGGGGGGGGGGGAGAAAGAGCCTCAGGAAATCGCGGGGGGCTTGTGCCGCCCGCCCGCCCACAGCAGCCGTCCATCAGCCGCGGGGGACCTCAGCTCCGGACCTCAGGCGCTAGGCAGGGGGAGGGGCCGGAGAGAGGGACAGAGGGGAGCGGGGGAGGGAGGGAGACAGGGGAGGGGAGCGCGAGGGAGACAGGGGAGGGGAGCGCGAGGGGAGGGAGGGAGACAGGGGAGGGGAGCGCGAGGGGAGGGAGGGAGACAGGGGAGGGGAGGGAGAGGAGGGGAGGGAGAGGAGGGGAGGGAGAGGAGGGGAGGGAGAGGAGGGGAGGGAGAGGGAGGGAGAGGGGAGGAGGGAGAGGGGGGGGTGGAGGGGAAGGGGAGGGAGGGGGAGGGGAGGAGGGGAGGGGGAGGGAGGGGAGGGGGAGGAGGGGAGGGAGAGGAGGGAGAGGAGGGGGGGGAGGGAGGGGAGGGGGAGGGAGGGGGGGAGGGAGGGGAGGGGGAGGGAGGGGAGGGAGAGGAGGGGAGGGAGAGGAGGGGAGGGAGAGGAGGGAGAGGAGGGGAGGGAGAGGAGGGGAGGGAGAGGAGGGGAGGGAGAGGAGGGGAGGAGAGGAGGGGAGGGAGAGGAGGGGAGGGAGAGGAGGGGAGGGAGAGGAGGGGAGGGAGAGGAGGGGAGGGAGAGGAGGGGAGGGAGAGGAGGGGAGGGAGAGGAGGGGAGGGAGAGGAGGGGAGGGAGAGGAGGGGAGGAGGGAGGGAGAGGAGGGGAGGGAGAGGAGGGGAGGGAGAGGAGGGGAGGGAGGGAGAGGAGGGAGAGGAGGGGAGGGAGAGGAGGGGAGGGAGAGGGGAGGGGAGAGGGAGGGAGAGGAGGGGAGGGAGAGGAGGGGAGGGAGAGGAGGGGAGGGAGAGGAGGGGAGGAGAGGAGGGGAGGGAGAGGAGGGGAGGGAGAGGAGGGGAGGGAGAGGGGAGGGGAGAGGGGAGGGGAGAGGGAGGGGAGGGGAGGGGAGGGGAGGGGAGGGAGGGGAGGGGAGGGGAGGGAGGGGAGAGGAGGGGAGGGGAGGGAGGGGAGGAGGGAGGGGAGAGGAGGGGAGGGGAGAGGGGAGAGAGGGGGAGGGGAGAGAGGGGAGGGAGAGGGGGAGGGGAGAGAGGGGAGGGGAGAGAGGGGAGGGGAGAGAGGGGAGGGGAGAGGAGGGGAGGGGAGAGAGGGGAGGGGAGAGAGGGGAGGGAGAGAGGGAGGGAGAGGAGGGAGAGGGAGAGGAGGGGAGGGAGAGGAGGGGAGGGAGAGGAGGGGAGGGAGAGGAGGGGAGGGAGAGGAGGGGAGGGGAGGGAGAGGGGAGAGGAGGGGAGGGAGAGGGGAGGGAGAGGAGGGGAGGGGAGAGAGGGGAGGGGAGTGGGAGGGGGAGGGAGAGGAGGGGAGGGAGAGGAGGGGGAGGGAGAGGAGGGGAGGGAGGGAGGGGAGGGGAGGAGGGGAGGGGAGAGGGGAGGGGAGTGGGTGGGGAGGAGGGGAGGGGTGGGAGGGGTGGAGGGTGAGGGGGTGAGGTGGGTGTGGGAGGGAGGGGAGGTGGGGAGGGGAGGGGGTGGAGGAGGGGAGGGTGAGGGAGGGGAGGTGGGGAGGGGTGGAGGGTGAGGGGGGAGGGGAGGTGGGAGGTGGAGGGGAGGGGAGGGAGGGGAGGAGGGTGGGGTGAGGAGGGGTGGGAGGGAGTGGGGAGTGGTGGGTGGGTGAGGGTGGGGTGGGTGAGTGGGGTGGGGAGAGGAGGGGAGGGGAGGGTGAGGTGGGGTGGGGTGAGGGGTGGGTGAGGAGGGGAGGGAGGGAGGGGAGGGGTGAGGAGGGGGGAGGGTGGGGTGGGTGTGGAGGGAGGGTGAGGTGGGGTGGGTGAGTGGTGGGGAGGGGTGGGAGTGGAGGGTGGGTGAGGTGGGGTGGGTGTGGTGGGGTGGGTGTGGTGGGGTGGGTGTGGGAGGGTGTGGTGGTGGTGTGTGGGGTGGAGGGGAGGGAGTGGTGGGAGGGAGGGGAGGTGGGGGAGGGTGAGGGGTGGGTGTGGGTGGGAGGGAGGGGTGGGGTGGGGGAGGGGTGGGAGGGAGGGAGGGGTGGGGTGTGGTGGGGGTGAGGGGAGGGGTGGGTGGGGAGGGGAGGGTGGGAGGGGTGGGTTGGTGGGGTGGGGTGGGTGAGGTGGTGTGGTGTGGGTGGGGTGGGGTGAGGGTGTGGGGGGTGTGGTGGGGGTGGGTGTGGGGTGGGGGGTGGGTGTGTGGGGGTGGGGTGTGGGGGGGTGGGGTGTGGTGGGTGTGGAGGGTGGGTGGGGAGGGGTGGGGTGGGGTGTGTGGGAGGGTGAGGAGGTGTGGGGTGGTGGGTGAGAGTGGGGTGGGGAGGGTGTGGAGGGGGAGAGGGGTGGGGAGGGGTGGGTTGGTGGGGTGTGGGTGTGGAGAGTGGGGTGGTTGTGGTAGGGAGGAGAGAGGAGGAGAGGAGAGGAGAGAGGAGAGGAGGAGGGAGAGAGGAGGAGAGGAGGAGAGAGAGGGAGAGGAGAGAGAGATAAGAGAGAGAAAGAAAGAA
>NC_140987.1:417293327-417524655 GCF_052327205.1 Somniosus microcephalus | reverse complement strand
GGGGAGGGATAGGACAGGAGAGGACATGACAGGGCAGAGGGGAGTGGGGAGCAGCGAGGGGAGGGAGGGAGACAGGGGAGGGGAGGGAGGATATAGACATGGAGAGGGACATGACAGGGAGAGGGGGGACACACAGGGGCAGGGAGACCAAGCGCCCCAAAATTGCCCTCGCACGCAGGGCTCCCCAGCTAGTATACTAATATAACAGAAGATTAGTTTGAAAAAAATAAAATCTATGAATCTTGGAAGTCTGAATGAAAAAAGTGTTGGAAATACAACCATGTGAACTTAGTGAACAGTCTCAAGACAGAAGTAACAGAAAATGATGGAAAATACTCAGCAGTCAGCAGCATCTGTGGAGAAAGAAACAGACCCGAAACGTTAACTGTTTCTCTCTCCACAGATGCTGCCTGACCTGCTGAGTATTGCAGCACTTAGTTTTATTTCAGATTTCCGGCATCCGCAGTATTATGCTTTAGTCTTAAGACAGAATTTGTGTCAGAAGGTAGGGGCTCTCCACCCAAAACTTTCACCCGTCACCTTTCTTTAAGAGGAACAGACCCAGTCATGTATTTCTAGCATTTTTTAACCCAGAATTCGTTAATTTTGGACCAAGACATTGTTTGAAGCTTAAAAATTAAAATGATTAAAAACACTGCAACATAGCTAGGAAACAGAATAAAAATTCCACTGACTCTGCAACCAGGTTGAGATGGTGGTGTCATCATGCTTCATCCTCTCTTTCTCAGGATTAGCCAGAGCTTCAATGATGCAATCTTTTCACAAGTTAAAAGAAAACTGTAAACATGAAATGAAGCAATAACATTGATTCTGACAGAACATTTTAGGCAATGCTGTGCAATGTCTAAACCTCCCAACTCAAAGCAATTCCTCATCTTTAAACCAAAAAGCCAACATATGACATCCCACCTTAATAAATGGCGAGTACTACATTTTTCATGCATTTTGCCATTGAATACAGTGGTTTTCTGCAGCTGTTACACTGGAGTATAGTTTAATCAAACATGCAAAACAGAAAACTGCTCCCAATTTCAAATAGAATTACAAGAACTTTTATTTGCATGTTTTACACATCACAAACAGAAAAAGATTTAAAGCTGTGGGAAATACTCTAGTTTCAGTGTTAGAAAACAATGAGTTTGTTAAAACAATTTTAATTTTTCTATTCAACATTCTACCAAAATTAATCCAATGACAGTTGTATACCTTTATAATATAAATTTTGTGTCTGCAGTGCTGACTGGGTCTATCATTTATATTGTAACTGTTGAGTAGTTGCTCAGTTTTCTTCTTTATATTATTGCTCAAGTTCAGACTATCCTTTTCTAATTGGTAACTATCGATTATTCACCAATCATTACATGACAGTTCCTCACTCACCCACTAAAAATCCCTGAAATACTTTTCACAAACTTAAAAAAAAAAAATCAAATTTATCCTTATGCTGAACACCCCCTCCTCCCCACCTCACTTAATCAAACAGCATAACACACACGGCTGAGTTTCTGAATATCTTAAGTTCTGTATCTTGTATATATTGATTAAAAAGACACGTACCCAAAGCTCAGTGAAGGACATAAAAGTTCCCTCCAATGTGATTTGCTGAACTGGAGCAGTTCCAGATCACCTCTTGGCTCAGGTCAAAAATCACACCCCTACTCTGTTTGATATAGAGACACTTTATGGTGCGCAGCAATTTACATCACCAGCATAGTCAAATCAGGTGAAAATATTATTTCTTTTTAAAGTGAAAAGTAGTTTTACCAAAAAGGATTGTCTCATTCTTCTCCCCAACATTGCTTCTGATTTACGTAAAGCTAAAATAGATTTTGGGAGGGGGGGGCGGTGGTTTGATCGTGTATACTGTACTTTTGCCTTTTAGAGGCATCTCACACCTGAAGACAATTTGTCAAGGTGCATACATGTACCTTTGTCCATGGGCATGCCTGACTACACGAATCAGATTGGGTGTTGTTGGGGAAGACTGGAAATTAAGAAAAAACAGATATAGCAGTGTAGAGCACAATGGAAAACAATAATAGATCCCTTGAATCCTGCCCATTTAAAACATGCTCCAAAGATCCTGCATCAAACTCATTTTAACTATATTGCAAAAATACTAGAAGGAGTCTATTAAGTTCAGTCAACCAATATAAAAAGGTGCTTTTTCAGTTACAGGGAGAATTCTAACAAAAAAAAATTGTGAATAGTTCTTAACCACTCTGCATTATTTTTATTAATTGACAAATAAATCCAATGTATGGAACATCAAGTTATACCTGATGATGTTAATCAGTATAAATAAACAGCTGCTTAAAAAGGATACAAGCCAAGACATCATAGTTCAAGGACGTGAGGTATTTCAAAGAATCCACAACAGGAGTAATTAGGTTGTCATATTTCTGAATCTGTGATAAAATCTATTAAAAAAAGGTGTGAAAAAGAGGCACTCAATATAGTTACTGGAACAGGATTGGTTGACTATTAAAACAAGAGAACCTATTATAAATTGAGATACTGGATGCAGTTTTTTATTTAAATTGCACACTAGTAACATTAGAGACCTTGGGCTGGATTTTACTTAGCGAGATGAGTTGGGGGCGGGACCGCTGCCTTCCGGGTTCTAGTCCCGCCCCCAGCGATGTCCGATGAACAGACGCTATTTTGCCCTGATTGGCCTCGTTAAGCCTGCCCTGTGGGCTTGCCGGCCAATTAAGGGAAAGCCCGTGTCAGATGACGTCAGTTGATGACGCTTCATCTGCCGGTTTTTCTTAAAGGACATATGCACCACACTTGTTTGACAGATGATTTGACAGTGTTTGACAGGCATTGAAGTGCTGTCAAACACTGACAATCACTGTCCAAAGGTGAGCCCTTGCACCAGGCTCTCCAATTACTCTCTCCTTCGGATAAACAGATGGCAGCTGCAGCTGAGATTGCAGAAGCCATCTGTCACTTCTCCCAATGAGATGAGGCTACACAAAAACTTCACAGCTTGTCACCTGCAGAAGCATCTTGCCACATTAAAAATTACTTTCACAACATGTCCTTACCTCTGATACTAACCAGTGTCCATTGCATCCTTCACACCACTTCTGCAGCCGTCATCCAAACACCAACATAACAGACCCACAGCACGCCTCACTTACCCTGGTGGGGTTCCCCGACGTTGGGAAGTCCGCAGCAGCAGTCGAAAATTGGAAAAAGCCTCTTAAACTGCTTGTTAGCTTCCTGTTAACAGGCAGTGAAGTGGCTACAATCCTCTTCCCGCCACTAGGAGTCGGGTCCTGCGCAAATCAGGGACCCGACTCCCAGGAAGATTGGTTGGAGGTGGGTTGGGAGCCGCTCCCATTTTGGGGGATTTTCCGAGCAATTCCGCCTCCAAACCCACCGCCTCAGGGCTGGTAAAATCCAGCCCCAAGAGTCTTCGAAACAATGGATGCTTGTCTTAAATTAAAATAAACAGCTGCATTGCAATTCATTTAATGTAAAAGTATGTTTAAGAGACAATGAATTAAACTATGGATTTGCAAGTATACAACTGATATTTGAAGTCGAACACAAATAGAAGTAAATATTAAACTTCCATTTATATAGTGCTTTTCACGTCCTCAGGACACCTTAAAGCACCTCACAGACAATGAAATACTTTTGAAGGCGGTCACTGTTGTAATGTAGGGAAATGCAGCAGCCAAATTGGACACAGGAAGCTCCTAAAAACAGCAATGAGAGAAATTAACCAAATATTCTGCTTTTGGTGGTGCTGGTTGAGGAACAAACATTTGCCGAAGACACCAGGAGAACTCCTCTGCTCTTCCTTGAATAGTGCCATCAGATTTTTTTTACATCCATCTAAAGCAGATGGCTCCGGTTTAAGGTCTCAGCGAAAGACCGCACTTCCCACACTGCAACACTTTCGAAGTACTCCACTGAACTATAAGCGTAGATATTGCGCTCAAGTCTCTGGAGTGGGACTTGAACCCATGACTTTTGACTCAAAGGCGAGTGTGTTACCCCAGGGCAAGGGTTGACACTAAAGTGAATTAAATATACATTGCTTTTTGCCAACGCACAAAACTCACTGCTCATCTAATTAATTTCTGGCAGAATCCAAATTTTAGAAAGGGATATTGGAAATGAGTGAAAATTTGAAGGAAAGAAGAAATATTTACAGCCTTATGATTGCTATTCTTCAAGTTAAGCTTGTAAATTAAAAGCACAGCTATTTGGTGAGCAGAGTGCAAAGCAGTGCATGTAGAGTAACAATCTAGTTATATTCAACAATTTACTGTATTTACCAGCTTTTTACTCTAACAAATTTTGTGACGGGCAAGTCACAAAATATCAACACTAAATGAATAGAACATACTTCAAGCCAGCAATGAACTCTCTCAGTTCAGATAAATGTGGGACAAAGCTCTTTCCATAATTCCTGAACTTTAAGAATTGGACTGAGTCTGCCCAAACTGGATGCTTACAGCCAGCAGTGAGAGGGATTCTTTTCAACCCATCATTCAAATCTGGATCCCAGTGGTATAAGAACAGTATTCTAATTTAATATGGAGAGGCTGGTGTCAGGAGCAGGAGAGCAGTGTTACTGAGTATTTAAACTCACTTTCGCAGGCTTTTTTCAGAGGCTTACCAATCTCGCAGACTGGCGGCGGCGTTCCAGAGCCATGTAACGATTCAAAAAGTGATGCGGGCAAGAGGAAGCAGCGGATTGGGCGAGTACGGCCAGGTGACTATTTATACTTACTCTATAGTTTGACAGTTAAGGTTAATAGTTTATAAAGTTTAGACGGTCCTTAATTTTTGTGGTTATCGTTTCTAAGGTCTCTGTTGTGTAGCGGGAGTGCAAGTAAACAAGGGCCCTTGAGTATATAATTTAATTGTAGTGTAATTGGTGATATTGATTTGATTTAATTATTTTGAATTAATTAAAGGGTAAGTCATGACAGCACAGCTCGGCCTGCGGCATGCTCCTCCTGCACTATGTGGGAAATCAGGGACACTTCCTGTGTCCCTGACGAACCATGTGCGTGGGAAGTGTATCCAGTTGCAGCTACTGGCAGGCGGCATTGCAGCGCTGGAGCTGCGAATGGATACATACTGGAGCATTCGCGATGCTGAGGACGTCGTGGATAGCACGTTTAATGAGCTGCTCACACCGCAGGTAAAGGCTGCACAGGCAGGAAGGGAATGGGGCGATCGCCAGGCAGGGTAGTAGGCGCAGGCAGGTAGTGCAGGGGTCCCTGTGACCATCCCCCTCTCAAACAGATATACCACTTTGATGTTGTTGGGGGAGATGGCTTATCGGGGGAAGGCAGCAGCAGCCAACTTCCTGGCACCATGGGTGGTCCTGCTGCACAGGACGGGAGGAAAAAGAGCAGGAGAGCTATAGTGAATGGGGATTCTATTGTAAGGGGAATAGATAGGCTTTTCTGCGGCCGCAAACGAGACTCCAAGATGGTATGTTGCCTCCCTGGTGCAAGGGTCAAGGATGTCTCGGGGCGGCTGCAGGGCATTCTGGAGGGGGAGGGTGAACAGCCAGTTGTCGTGGTGCATATAGGTAAAAAACGGGATTAGTCCTAAAAGCTGAATATAGGGTGTTAGGAGTAAATTTAAAAATAGGATCTCAAAGCTGGTAATCTCAGATTGCTATCAGTGCCACATGCTAGTCAAGAGTCGAAATAAAAGGATATTTCAGATGAATGCGTGGCTAGAGGAATTGTGCAAGAGGGAGGGATTCAAATTCCTGGGACCATTGGAACCGGTTCTGGGGGAGGTGGGACCAGTACAAACTGGATGTTTGCACCTGGGCAGGACCGGACCGATGTCCTGGGGGGGGGGGGGGGGGGGGGGGGTGTTTACTTGTGCTGTTGGGGAGGGTTGAAACTAAAATGGCAGGGGGTTGGGAACCTGTGCAGGGGCACAGAGGAAAGGGAAGCAAGGAAAGAAACAAAAGACAGGAAGGAAAAAAGCAAAAGTGGAAGGCAGAGAAATCAAGGGTGTAAATCAAACAGGGCTACAGTAAATAATAATTCTAAAAGGACTAAGTGTTAAAAAAACAAGCCTGAAGGTTGTGCCGTCTTAATGCGAGGAGCATTCCTATAAAGTGGATGAATTAGCTGCGCAAATAGATGTAACGGATATGATATAATTGGGATTACGGAGACATGGCTCCAGGGTGACCAAGGCTGGGAATTCAACATCCAGGGGTATTCAATATTCAGGAAGGACAAGCAAAAAGGAAAAGGAGGTGGAGTAGCATTGCTGGTTAGAGGACATTAACACAATAGTAAGGAAGGATATTAGCTCTGATGGTGTGGACTCTGTATGGGTAGAGCTGAGAAATACCATGGGGCAGAAAACATTAGTGGGAGTAACATACAGACCCCCAAACAGTAATGCAGAGGTTGGGGATGGCATTAAACGGAAAATTAGAGACGCGTGCAATAAGGGCACAGCAGTTATCATGGGTGACTTTAATCTACATATAGATTGGGCTAACCAAATTAGTAACAATACTGTGGAGGAGGAATTCCTGAAGTGTATACGGGATGGTTTCCTGGACCAATATGTCGAGGAACCAACTAGAGATCAGGCCATCTTCGACTGGGTATTATGTAAGAAGGATTATCAATCTTGTTGTGCGAGGCCCCTTGGGGAGGAGCGATCATAATATGTAGGAATTCTTCATTAAGATGGAGAATGAAGTCGTTGACTCAGAGACTAGGGTCCTGAATTTAAATTAAGGAAACTACGATGGTATGAGGGGCGAGTTGGCTAGGATGGATTGGGGAACGTTACTTAAAGGGTTGATGGTGGATAGGCAAGGGCAAACATTTAAAGGTCGCATGGATGAACTACAGAATTTGTTCATCCCCGTTTGGTATAAAACTAAAACAAAAAAAGGTGACCTCAACCGTGGGCTAACAAGAGAAATTAGGGATAGCATAAGATCCAAGGAGAGGACATATAAATTGGCCAGAAAAAGCAACAATCCTGAGGATTGGGAGCAGTTTAGGATTCAGCAAAGGAGGACAAAGGGATTAATGAAGAGGGGGGAAATAGAGTATGAGAGTAAGCTTGCAGGGAATATAAAAACTGACTGTAAAAGCTTCCATAGATATGTGAAGAGAAAAAGATTGGTGAAGTCAAGCATAGGTCCCGTGCAACAGAAAATGCTGGAAAAACTCAGGTCAGGCAACATCCATGGAGAGAAATTTGAGTTGACGTTTCGGGTCGAACCCTTCTTCAAAACTGGAAAGAAAAGAAACTAGATCGAAGGCAGGGCTGCGATCGGACAAAAGAATAAAAGAAACAAAAGAAGTAAAAGAGATTAGAAGCTAGACGAGATGGTAATAGGCTGAGATTAGGTGTAAAGTGTACTGGCTGGGCAAGAGATAGCTGCCAGGTGTGAGAGAGAAACAAAAAGGAAAGGGGGGCGGGGGAAAGGAGTGGAAAAATTACAAGAAAAAATGAAATAGGGGCCGAGGTTATGATCTGAAATTGTTGAACTCGATATTGAGTCTGGAAGGCTGCAGAGTGCCTAATCGGAAGATGAGGTGCTGTTCCTCGAGTTTACGTTGAGCTTCCGTGGAACAATACAAGAGGCCAAGGACGGGGAGGTCCGAGTGGGAATGGAGCGGTGAATTAAAATGACAGGCGACCGGAAGCTCGGGGTCACCCTTACGGACTGAACGGAGGTGTTCCGCAAAGCGGTCACCCAATCTGCGTTTGGTCTCCCCAATGTAGAGGAGACCGCATCGTGAGCAGCGAATACAGTATACTAGATTGCGAGAAGTAGGTCCCGTGCAGTCAGAATCAGGGGAATTTATAATGGGGAACAAAGAAATGGCAGACCAATTAAATACATACTTTGGTTCTGTCTTCACAAAGGAGGATACAAATAACCTCCCAGAGATGTGGGAAAATATAGGGTCTAATGAGAAGGAGGAATTGAATGAAATCAGAATTTGTAGGGAAATGGTGTTAGGGAAATTGACGGCATTGAAGGCCAATAAATCCCCAGGGCCTGATAATCTACATCCTAGGGTACCTTAAGGAAGTGGCCCTAGAAATAGTAGATGCATTGCTGGTCATCTTCCAACATTCTATAGACTCGATCAGTTCCCATGGATTAGAGGATAGCTAATGTAACCCCACTATTTTAAAAAGGTGGTAGAGAAAACGGGGACATCGGTTGTGGGGAAAATGCTAGAGTCCATAAAAGATGTAATAGCAGAGCACTTGGAAAACAGTGACAGGATCGGACAAAGTCAACATGGATTTACAAAAGGCAAATCATGCTTGGCTAATCAACTGGAATTTTTTGAGAATGTAACTGGTAGGATAAGGGAAAACCTATGGATGTGGTGTATTTTGGACTTTCAGAAGGCTTTCGGTAAGGTCCTGCATAAGAGATTAGCGTGCAAAGTTAAAGCACATGGGATTGGGGGTAAGGTACTGACTTGGATAGAGAACTGGCTGGCAGACAGGAAGCAAAGAGTTGGAATAAACAGGTCATTTTCCGAGTGGCAGGCAGTGGCTAGTGGGGTACCGCAGGGATCGGTGCTAGGACCCCAGCTACTCACAATATATATTAATGATCTAGACGAGGGAACTAGATGTAATATCTCCAAGTTTGCAGATGACACAAAGCTGGGTGGGCGTGTGTGCTGTGAAGAGGATGCAGAGAAACTCCAGTATGATTTGGACAGGTTGGGTGAGTGGGCAGATGCAATATTATGTGCATAATTGCAAGGTTATCCACTTCGGTGGAAAAACAAGACGACGGATTATCTGAACGGCAATAGATTGGGAAATGCCTAAGTGCAACGAGACCTGGGTGTCCTTGTGCACCAGTCACTGAAGGTAAGCATGCAGGTGCAGCAGGCGGTTAAGGCAGCAAATGGTATGTTGGCCTTCATAGCGAGAGGATTCGAGTACAGGAGCAAGGATGTCTTGCTGCAGTTGTACAGGGCCTTGGTGAGACCACACCTTGAGTATTGTGTGCAGTTTTGGTCGCCTTATCTGAGGAAGGATGTTCTTGCCATGGAGGGAGTGCAGTGAAGATTCACCAGACTGATACCTGGGATGGCAGGAATGATGTATGGAGAGAGATTGGGTCGATTAGGCTTATATTCACTAGGGTTTAAAAGAATAAGAGGGGATCTCATTGAAACTTATAAAATTCTAACATATAAAACTTTAACAGGACTAGACATACTAGATGCAGGAAGGATATTCCCGATGGCAGGGAGTCCAGAACCAGGAGTCACAGTCCAAGGATAAGGGGTAAGCCATTTAGGACTGAGATGAGGAAGAATTTCTTCACCCAGAGTGGTGAACCTGTGGAATTCTCTACCACAGAAGGCAGTTGAGGCCAACTTAAGAAATATATCTAACTCCTTCTTGAATACATTTAATAAGGCTAAAGGGATTAAGGCATATGGGGAGAAAGCAGGGACAGAGTACTGAATTTGGATGATCAGCCATGATTTTATTAAATGGCGAAACAGGCTCGAGGGGCCAAATGGCCTACTCCTGCACCTATCTTCTATGTTTCTATGTTAATGTACACCCAGATCACCCAGTTACAGCCATTATACTTTGGCATTCATCTTGACACATTTAATCTCTATTCGGATAAAGGGGTCACAAAAGAACATACATAATCAAATAGGATTGTTGGATTACTGTGACTCAGCTTTCCAATTTGTCTTCCAGAAGGCTTTACATTTTCTTTCGTCAATCGCCTGGAAAAAAATGAAAAATGAAAATATGGTTTTAGGATTATTCCTACATTTATAGTTTAAAAGTATATCAACATATTGCAAAATGTTATGTTAAAAGTCAGCAATTAAACATCACATTTTAATTGAATGAAAGGTTGGACATCATGGAAACGGTGGTATGCAGCATTGGGTTATTGCTTAGGAGAAAGGCGCATGGCTAGTGGCAAACTCATTAAGAAAGCACATTTGTTTGTTTGGCAGTTAATTGGAAAGCCAGCTGTCAACCATGTACCCAGGCTAGAATTTTGGTCCCAAAAATATTTTAGACACGCATTTTAATATTGCAAAAGCTCATTAGAAATATCAAGTTAAACGGCAGAAAACAGTGTTGTTTTTAGTTGCAGAGGACAGTAATTAGGAGGTGCAAATAGTAACTTGAATCATGAAATGTCATTTTATTGTAGACATTTTGCATTCACTGTGCATCCACACAGTAAATTGATCACATTAATCTGATTGTACTATAACCAGTGTTTTATAATTTCCTATGTGGCAAGCCAATACTTATATTGTTAGTTATACAATCCATAACTCTCAGATGCATGGGGCTTCATGTCTACTTCAGTAACCATAGAGTCAGAGTTATACAGCACAGAAAGAGGCCCTTCGGCCCATCGTGTCTGCGCCGTCCATCAAGCCCTGTCTAATCTAATCCCATTTTCCAGCATTTGGTCCATAGCCTTGTATGCAATGGCATTTCAAGTGCTCATCCAAATGCTTCTTGAATGTTGTGAGGGTTCCTTCCTCTACCACCCTTTTAGGCAGTGAGTTCCAGACTCCAACCACCCTCTGGGTGAAAAAGTTCCTCCTCAAATCCCCTCTAAACCTCCTGCCCCTTACCTTGAATCTATGCCCCCTTGTTATTGACCCCCCTAAGGGGAAAAGTTCCTCTTTATCTACCCTATCTATGCCCCTCATCATTTTTTACACCTCAATCAGGTCCCCCCTCAGCCTTCTTTGCTCCAAGGAAAACAACCCCAGCCTGTTCAGTCTTTCTTCATAGCTGAGGCGCTCCATCCCAGGTAACATCCTGGTGAATCTTCTCCGCACCCCCTCCAAAGCAATCACATCCTTCCTATAGTGAGGCGACCAGAACTGCACAGTACTCCAGCTGCAGCAGTTGTTCACATGACTGCAATTTTTCATGACTTTGGAAAAAGCCACTGCTACAAACCTCATGGTACACAGAATAGTTTAAGCAGATTCAGCTTAAAGCTTACATTTCTTTACATGGTGCTAAAGACTTACAATTTAATGTAGTGCTAAAACAAAAGTAATAAAATCTTAACCATAATTACTACTGCAACTCTACTAAGATTTATTAACCATTACAAAACATGCAAAAATAATTACATTTTTTTAATTCACATGATTCTTTTAACTCATTCATAAAAGTTTACAAATTAAAGCAGAATTGAAGAGGAAGAAGAATTTCAGTTTATATAGTGCTTTGCACGTCCTCAGGCTATCCCAAAGACAATTACTTTTGAATTGTAGTCACTGTTATACAGGCAAATGCAGCAACAAATTTGGACCCAGCAAGGTCCCACAAACAGCAATTAGATAAGTAACCATTTAATCTGTTTTTGCTGTGCTGGAAGGATAAATGTTTTCCGGGATACCAGGAGAACTCCGCCGATCTTCATTAAGCAGTGCTGTGGGATTTTTGTACCTCAAGAGTCAGAGTCATAGAGTTACACAGCACAGAAAGAGGCCCTTCGGCCCATCGTGTCCGTGCCGGCCATCAAGCCCTGTCTATTCTAATCCCATTTTCCAGCACTTGGTCCATAGCCTTGTATGCTATGTCGTTTCAAGTGCTCATCTAAATGCTTCCTCAATGTTGTGAGGGTTCCTGCCTCTACCACCCTTTCAAGCAGTGAGTTCCAGATTCCAACCACCCTCTGGGTGAAGAAGTTTTCCCTCAAATCCCCTCTAAATCTCCTGCCCCTTATCATGAAACTATGCCCCCTGGTTATTGACCCCTCTACTAAGGGGAAAAGTTCCTTTCTGTTTACCCTAGCTATGCCCCTCATAATTTTGTACACCTCAATCAGGTCCCCCCTCAGCCTTCTCTGCTCTAAGGAAAACAACCCCAGCCTGTCCAGTCTCTCTTCATAGCTGAAGTGCTCCAGCCCAGGTAACATCCTGGTAAATCTCCTCTGCACCCTCGCCAATGCAATCACATCTTTCCTATAGTGTGGTGACCAGAACTGCACACAGTATTCCAGCTGTGGCCTAATTAGCGTTTTGTACAGCTCCATCATAACCTCCCTGCTCTTATATTCTATGCCTCGGTTAATGAAGGCAAGTATCTCATATGCCTTTTTAACCACCTTATCTACCTGTCCTGCTGCCTTCAGGGATTTATGTACATGCACACCAAGGTCCCTCTGATCCTCTGTCCTTCCTAGGGTCCTACCATTCATTGCGCATTCCCTTGCTTTGTTAGTCCTCCCAAAATGCATCACCTCACACTTTTCAGGGTTAAATTCCATTTGCCACTGTTCTGCCCATCTAACCAACCCGTCTATATCATCCTGTAGCCTGAGGCTTCCCTCATCGCTATTTACCACTCCACCAATTTTCGTGTCATCTGCAAACTTACTGATCAGACCTCCTACATTCATATCTAAATCATTAATGTACTCTACAAACAGCAAGGGACCCAGCACCGATCCCTGCGGTACACCGGACACAGGCTTCCAGTCACAAAAACAACCTTCGACCATCACCCTCTGCCACTAAGCCAATTTTGAATCCAATGTGCCAAATTGCCCTGGGTCCCATGGGCTCTTACCTTATTGACGAGTCTCCCATGTGGGACTTTGTCAAAAGCCTTACTGAAGTCCATGTAGACTACATCAACTGCACTACCCTCATCCACATACCTAGTCACCCCCCTTGAAAAATTCATTCAAATTGGTTAGACATGATCTCCCCCTGACAAAGCTATGCTGACTATCCTTGCTTAATCCTTGCCTCTCCAAGTGGAGACTAACTCTGTCCTTCAGAATTTTTTCCAATAATTTTCCTACCACTGATGTTAGGCTCACTGGCTTGTAATTCCCTGGTTTATCCCTACTACCCTTCTTGAATAATGGTACAGGTAGACTATCCTTCATCCGAAAACCTTGGGACCAGCTGTGTTTCGGTTTTCGGAAAATTTCGGATTTCGGAAGGTGAGCGAAAACACTTCGGTTTTCAGAGTAATTCGGTTTTCGGGAGTGCGGATAAAGGATACACTATCCCTTATCCGAAAGGGTGGAGAGCAGCAAATATCAAACAGAGCAGCATAACACCTGCGTGGGTCAAGCATCGGCAGCGTCGGGTCATGTTTTGCGCCACTTTCGGCTTTCAGAGGTTTTCTGATGTGCGGATAAAGGCTGGTACACTATATCTTATCCGAAAGGGGGCGGGGGTCGGGGTCGTGCACACGACTTACGCTGAACGATTTCGGTTTTCAGAAGTGTGGAAAAATGCTACACTTTCCCTTATCCGGCTAGGCCTGCAATCTCCTACCCAGGAGGGAACTCAGTGACACTCTGCCCTGTTCAGCGTAAGTCGTGCGCCACTCTGGTCATGTCGTGCGCACGACTTACGCTGACCGAAAAAACCTTCGGTTTTTAAAGAGGGTTTCGGTTTTCGGAAGTTCGGATAAAGGGTAGTCTACCTGTACTACGTCAGCTGTCCTCCAGACCTCTGGCACCTCCCCTGTGGCCAGAGAGGTTCTGAAAATTTTTGTCAGAGCCTCTGCAATCTCCTCCCTTGCCTCACACAGCAGCCTGGGATACATCTCATCAGGGCCTGAGGATTTATCCACTTTTAAGACCGCTAAAACGTCCTCCCTCTCAACACTAATTTGTTCAAGTATATCACAATCCCCCTGCCTGATTTCTATGACTTCATCGTCCTTTGCCATAGTAAACACAAATGCAAAATATTTATTTAAAACCTCACCTACATCTTCCAGCTCTACACACAGATTGCCAATTTGGTCCCTAATGGGCCCTACTCTTTCCCTGGTTATCCTCTTGCCCTTAATATACTTATAAAACAGAGTGCGATTTTCCTTTATTTTGCCCGCCAGTGTTTTTTCATGCCCCCTCTTCGCTCTCCTAATTTTTTTTTTTTTTTTTTTTTTTTTTTTTTTTTTTTAAGTTCAGGCAGGTGAGGCCTCATATGTGCTACTGACACACTGATCACGGTACTAAAGCGTTCAAAGCAGCTTTCATGCACAAACAAAAAAATTGATATTTCAAATCGGGGGGGGGGGGGGGGTGGGCTTGTTAAACTTCTCATCACTAGCATATGACAGAAACAGAAAATTCTGTTATGAGCTTTGCTCCAGCTCATTCATTTATTTGAACATAAAATATAAAATCTTACTTCATAATATACTTGGCTCTGTCAATTGTCTGAGCTTTGACTTTAACCAGCAGAGGATGGCTACTGTAGGTATCATTTTTCCACTGTCCATACAAACGATACCTTAAAAACAATATATTTAAGCATTAAGCAACCACAATGTAAATACACAGGAATAAATTAATATATTTGAATGCTCCTCCAAGATATTCACCTATGCTGGTAAGGAAATGTTTTCAGCATTCCCCATAGCTCTTCTGACATACATGCATTGGAGTCCATTAAAGTAAGGGAAGGCAGCAACACCTGATCTGCAATACTGAGAAAACAGCTCACGAGTGACTCCTGCAAATTAAAGGACAGTTACATGGTTAACTCTCTATCTTAAATAAATTATTATTCTCGAGTTCATGCACTGTACACTTGAACATGTAATATATCCCATATCCAATCTGCCAACTGACATCAAATGGCATTTTCAACAGTGAATCAGCTAAACTAAAGATTGCAGCAAGCAATGTTTTAACCATTCTAATGTCCTAAGACACTTAACTAAACAATTCAAACAGGAAATCAAAGTCACTGGAATTAGAAAAGAATATGAAGTTGAAGTAAAACTTGAAAACAGCGTGATATTTCTCGTTGCTCCTCATCAACTGTCTGGGCACCTCAAGATACTTAGAAATAGTTTGTTCTTCCAAGGAGGGAGATGTGAACTAGCAACTCACAATTACCGTATAAAAGGTCTTCACAACTAAAATATCCAAGAATTCTACAAGTACACATGCGTAATAATTTTACATTATGTAAATAATTCCATCACAAATGTGTCGTAACATACAGGAAAAATGTTACAGTTACTGACTGCTCGAGACTTATTAGCACACTTCTTTCATATGGTAGTAGCAAAGCAAATGTCAATATCTAAGTTGCATATCCAGCTTCTGGTGAAACCGCATGGATATCTTGTCAGCTGCCTGCGAATTTCCTCTGAGGGCAGTGCTCAATGTGCTCCAGGGTCTGATTTGGAACTCCACAGTCACACGATGGGGATGCTTTAATCTTCCTTCTTTGGAGAAGGCGGCAGCATCTACCATGACCAGTTCTGAGGCAGTTGACAGTTGTCTACTGTTTGCAAAGAAGGTTTGATCCTTCAGGTTGTGCTGTGGGGTGCTCTATAAGGAATGCATTCTGTATGTCACAGTTCTTCCAAGCTGAGCAGAGATCGCTGAAGGGCTTCGGCGACAGTCCAAAATGGCCTTCTAGGTTTGAGACGGGTTGGTGGTAGGTTGTTCAGGTCGGCCTGGATCGGCATGTCTTTGCTGGTGTAGCGGTTGTATTCTCTGGAGACTGCATATTCGCGGCGTAGGTGTGGTGGTGCGATGTCTACAAGCATGGGCAGCCACGCTGTTGGTGTCGATAAAAGCGTACCGGTGATAATTCTCATAGTAGAATTCAGCTGGATATCAACGGATTTGACATGCAGATTTAATAGCAACGCCCAAGAGCAATACTCCACTGTAGAGTACACAATCATTCGCCTTTGAAGAACTGCTTCATTTCTAACTCTGCTTAAATGCTTATTCTAAGGATGTAATAAAATGTCAGGACTAAAATCAAACTTACTGATAAAAACTCTGTTCTGTGCAACTTTCTGTCATCATTTGACACAAAACCACATTTATTGTTCTGTGCTCCATTTTCAAGATGGAGTGCCAGTCTACAGTGAAGCTTTAGCCAAAACATTAAAGTCCAAGTCAGGGAAGGTCACGCTCAAACTATAGTTGAAGTGTTTGTCATTTTGTGTTGCTTAAGGTTAAACTAAGTGATTTGAACTTTGAAATTACACTGAAGATTAGCATACATGTTTAGTACATTCATATAAAATGTAATTATCTGTTACTTTAAAGGAGGGAGCATTGACTAGTTTATTTAAAAAGCAGGTTAATGCCTACATTAACATAGCAGACTAAGGAATTTCATCCCAAAGTTAATATTTTAGTCTAATCCTAACAACTTAATTTTAATATCATGACATTGCTAAACTAGTGATAAAAATTCCCTTGTTGATTGCTTTACCCGTCTACAGGAAACTTTGGTTTATCCGGAGGTTAACTGTCCGGAATGCTCGCGCCACCGGCAAAAATCAGGAGCCGTTTCGTTAGGCTTATTTTCTTTTTGTTGCTTTTCTTTTCAACCAATCAGGCTCTGTAAGGTCTCGCTGACGCTGTTGCTAAGCTACAGAGACGCTTGCAAGGTACGGCCGACTGTTTAGAAGCTGTTGCTGAGCAACAGGGTTTGTTGCCAGATACGGAGCTCAAAATCTCCGTACGTTTCAACATTAGCGCTGGTTTGTCCGGCAGTTTCGATGGGACGGCAACAGCTCGGATAGCACAAAGTTTCCTGTATCTGGATTTCATAAAACTGAATGTATGATTAAAAAAAATACATTTTTGTTTCGACTAATCTAGGCCAACACTTCCAGTGCAGTACTGAGGGCGTGCTGCACTGCCGGAGATGCAGTCTTCCGAATTAGATGTTAAACTGTCTTCTCAGGTGGATGTAAAAGATCCACGGCACTATTTGAAGAAAAGGGGAATTCTCCCCAGTGTCCTGGCCATTATTTATTCCTCAACCAACATCACTAAAGCAGATTAATTAGTCATTGATCTCATTGCTGTTTATGGGATTTTGTTGTGCGCAAATTGGCTGCCATGTTTCCTACATTTCAACAGTGACTATAATACAGAAGTACTTCATTGGCTTTAAAGTACTTTGGGATATCCTAAAATTGTGAAAGGTGCTACAGGAAACTCTTTGGTATCCGGCACCGGCGGGACCAGGATGGTGCTGGTTGATCAAAAATTCCGGGTGACGGAGAGGGTTATCTATTGAGGCTATTTTTAACAAAGAAAAATAAACAAATCATGAAATGTGCAGTATACAGTAATTGGGTACTCACCTACAGAATGTTGTGTTAAATGGATGGTGGAAGATGCTTGATTAAGTACAGTACTGCCAGTTGAGGGTAATGCAATGCAATGACTACCAGCACCATGGGAGACACAGTACCCCTGTAAAATGGCAGATCAGAAGAGACTACCGGCAGCGCGGGAGAGTCAGACTCCCGTTATTGAGGTGTTCGGACTTCCGACAGCGCCAAGAAGCCAAGTAGTGGCAGTTTGGAGAACTACCCCCACTGACTAACTCGACCACCGTGGGGGACTCGGACTCATCACCTGTTATTGAGATGTTGTTTCCGGAGTGAGAATTTTGCCGGTTAATACGAGAATTACGGATATTTAGGTGCCGTTTAAACGAGAGTTTCCTGCATATAAATGCAAGTTTTTTCCTTTTCTTTGCAATTTTCTGCAGAAAAAGAGAACAGCTCACCAACTAAGTTTATCATGGTCCCAGAAGAGTCAAAGAAATGGAGTTAAGTTGTAGCCTCTGGTCAGCCCAAGTCATACTAATGATGGTCCTACCAGGGTTTTTTTTTTTATTTATTTTTTTTAAACTACCAGGCTATTGCTATAATTGCACCAATGACAATACTGCGAATGCCAATTAAACTTGCTGCAGTATTGTCCAAAATATTGAAGTTCAACAAAAAGCCATTTGTGTGGCAAAGTCAAAAAGTAAAGCTGCACACTCACGCACAATAGCAAGAAATATCCAGTAATGTGCGATCTTCAATTAATTATGGGAACTTACCATTCTTTCCCTTTCATCTGGTTTACCTCCATCTGATGAATGCTGCAAATGCACAAGAAAAGTGTCAACTCCAGTATTTAACCAAGAGTTCACAAAATGATTTGTCCAGTTCTTTTTTTTTTTTTTTTTTTAAAGTGGACATAAATTTGTCTAATTAGTTCCGCACAATCCTCAATACCATTTTAGTCCAAGTACTACTTCATCCTTCAAATTCAAAGTCTGTGTGAGAATATCAACTTTCAATGCTAATTCCCTAATTAGAAGATTCAAACCACATCGTTCAATGACAAATGACTTGTGTTGTTTGAAACACCACAAAGATAACTACATGCAGATGCCACATTACCTCCTGTAAACATACCACCTATCAGTAATTTTTACTGATTTTTCTTTCCGACTTTGAAGGCAAAAGTGGATTAAGTTTCATTGTTGCACTGACATCTCGTCATCAGTGACGCTCCAACACAGTATCAGAAAATCAAAAACTTCCTCTGCATATACATCATCTCTGAGATAAATTCATTTATTCAATTTGCCACAAATCAAAGATTTTCAAGTCTAAATATTTAAGGCAAGGCTTAATTTTAAACAAAAATGCTCAAACTGCATTAATAAAACTAACGCAGCTGAAATCAACTGGAGGTGTCCTATTCTGATGTATCCCAGGACATTGATGACAAAGTAAAAGTAATTCATTTTTGAGAAGGGCTTGTTTATGGTCCAACAAGTAGGACTTGGCGCAACATTGTTAGAGCTGCATTATCCACTACAACACCTCATTGAAACTATACCACAGACTCCAAAGAATGGGTACAGTATCTTAAAATAAATCTTTTCAAAAGTTGATATGTTCAGGGGTGAAAATTCTGTGCAGCTGCTGGTCTGTCTTCAAGCAGAAAAAGCATTGTTGGCAGAAAATGCAAAACTTCTTTGTTGCATTCATCATTTCACATATGGCAAAATACATTGAATAAATTTGAGTCACCAAAAATGGTTGTTCTACAAATAGACTAGATTTGTATATGCTTCAATCCTTCACAAACAGCAATCTCTTTTATGATTAAAACAAATTGAACTGCAATTTACCTTGCACATCTAATGTGACATGGTACAACTGAATTAAACTTGCAGATAGCTGAATGACCTGTGCATTGCATCACTCACTCTTCAATATTTGTTATTAACTCAGTTTATTTTTGTTGAGTGTTTAATAGGGCAAGACTAAACAGGACTGACATTTGAGTAGCATTACAGTAATAAAACTGTTTGTCTTGTGTCCTGATGCGCGAGCTGAAAAGTTAGAAAACCAGCCAGGAAGATAATAGTTTCCGTAGACCGGACAGTGGTCTTAAGGTTCAGTATATTTCACATAGCTCGGCTTCACATTTCACATGCATGGCAATTGTTGCACCATTTACTGATGTGCTGCAATGGTCTCTTTGATCTTTCATTCCTAACTTGCTTTATAAACACCTCTGTCGTAATCCTCAAAATTTTATTTATAAGTATCCCACATATATGCCTCCCCCAGCCAATTTTATACAGAAGTCACATTAATAGTTTGCTTGTCAATTACTGGACTTTTTCCTTTTATTTAGAGTAGCTTACGAGTTCTCATCAACACCCCCACAGTTAATAGGTCCACTCAACCTTGCACCGTTTAGCTTTGCTTTTTTTTTTATAATCACAAAACACTCGAACATTCTGACATGAGAAAAATGACAAAAATGAACGGTTTCTAGTAAAACTGCAAAAAAGGCACTCCTCTCAATTTACAGAGCATAAAATCAGGTTAAAACTACAACATTTACAAAGAATTTTAGAACAATGATAGAGAAGGCATGCCAGCCACCTAGAATTTGCATCACACCAACCTCTTTCATAAACGCCTTTCCGATACGAACCACCTTAGCAAACAAAATGGGGTCATGCCATAGGTGAGGGCCAAGGTAGCACAGCATACTGAAGACTTCTTTTCTCAAGTCCTCAAATGTTTCTATTGGTTTTGGAGCCTTTTCATTTCTAAGCGACAGAATTACTGCTCCTTTGGCACCCTTTGGTACACCAACTCTGCAAATAAAATGTGAAGGATTTATACAAATATAAGACAAGTTGATCAGAAAAGGTCAAACCAGATAAAATGTTTGACATTAACAAAATCTACAAAAAGGTAGGAACACTATGAACTTGTGTAAATATCAGGCTGCAGCTGATGCCAATCAAATATTTTTGAACGTGTTCAGTGAATAATACTACTTAATGTATCCAAGTTTCATGAAAAGAATTCTTGTTGAAGTGGAGTCCATAAATTGCATTAAAGAAATCAGATAGTTGCTTGAAATAGAGAAATACTAAAAGATGAAGTGGAGTGAACAGGAGAGTGATATTAGATTAGTGGCTTATGTGGAAAAAACCCAGCACAAACTTGTTTCTGCGCTATAACATTCAATGTTTCGAAGAAGCAACACAATTACCATGATGGATTCCTTGATCTCCATGCATAATTTTAATTTTTCTCCAATATTTCAGATATTACTTAGAAAATCGTAGTTTTTAAATGCTCTCCACTCAGGAAAAACCAGAGATAGTCAGATTCCTGATTAACAGATATGACAATGATTTAATTCTACAAAATATGCACTCCAGTACAGTTTAAGATTTCAACAAAATATTTTATTATGTACTAACCAGTTTAGAGAGGACATTTCCCAATGGTAAAATTCACTAAGTTTTTACAGCTAAGTGACACTGCTCATTTTGATTTTGAAGTTTTTTTTTAATCCTCTAAACTTCAATGTTATTTTTTTCCCTTCCTATTTCCCCCAGAAACCTCATTAGTTGGCCCAACTCCAGTGGTTACACGGAGATGGTGTAAAGTCAGTAGTTATACATTTTTCTTAACATTCTTTACCAAGCGAAGTGCTCTAAATAAATTAGTTTTATCAAGGACGACAGCACAGGCAAGATTTTAATCAGGAATTGTACCTTGCTCTGCTAATGCCTAGATGTTGATTCAGAGGATTTTCCATCCAGGTTTAATTAGAATTCTAAGACAGCTTTTGGACATCTGCTGTATTTCCTAGCAACACTGAGGTTATCATTCACATAAATATGTGGATACAAGGCACTTATGAAAGTCCAATAAATTATTTGCAATCATCTCTAAAAAGGGTTATGAAAATTTATTGTTTTTCCAAACTTATTTTAGTATCAGAAAGTTAAAAATATGCATTTTGCATGACATCGCTTATGCGGAGTCAGAAAATACACTACAATGGTAGGTGTGTTGTACCATATAACGTAGAATGAATCAGAGTAAATCAGAAATCTATGGAGCTTGGTTGGGTGAAAGGTCATCTCATGGGTCCACATGATGGAGTAGAGGGAGGGGTGAAATAAAATGAGGGTGGCCAAGGCTGCAGGTCCGATGATGGGCTTATTTATTTACCTGCCAGCTGAAGACAGGCTTACCTGGGGAATAAAAGCAATCATTTGTAGCAGCATTTATTAAAACTTCATATTTACTTAATTCATTATCAATCAGATGCCATTGGAGATGTCCTCATGCAGCAGTCTCATATGGATGGGCTAAAATTATTTAATTATATTTTCTTTTCATTTATTAAATTTAGGTTGGAACAACAGTATCAACCACAACTTGCATTTATATAGAGCCGTTCATGTATTTCCTAGCAATAGAAATTACTTACAAAAATACTTTGTGCCTTTGAGAGGCTTATGATTTTCATGTAGAAAAACCATCTCAAGGCGCTTCATAAAAACATAAATCAGATAAAAATGGGCGCCAAGTCAAAAGAGAAGCCAACAGAAAAAAGGACCAAAACCTTGGCCAAAGAAGTGGAGTTTAAAGAAAGTCTTAAGGAGAGAGTGAGGCAGAGGGGTTTAGGAAGGGAATTCCAGAGTGTGGGGTCTGGAGAGCTAAACACCTGATTGATGATGGTGAGGAGGAAATGCACACAAGAGGTCAAAGCCAAAGGAATTCCAGAGTTCTGAGTGGGCTGCAGGGGTGAAGCAAGTTCCAGACAGAGGGACAGGCAAGGTCATGAAGGTAATTAAACATAAGGATGATAATTTTAAATTTGAGGAACTGGGAGCCAAGGCAGATCAGCAAGAACAGGTGTGATGGGTCTGCCGGACTTGGTGGGTGATAGGGTAATGGTTAGCAGAATTTGGAATGAGCTGAACTTTAAGGAGCGTGGCAGACAGGGGACCAGTCAGGAGAGCACTGTAACGATTGAGTTTGGAGGGGAAATGGGTGAGGGTTTCAGCAGCAGGTGGGCTAAGGCAGGGTCAGCGGCAGGTAATGTTAAGAGGTCATCTTTCAGAGAGGATACAGGGTTGGAAGCTCAGCTTGGGGCAGACAGGACTCCAAGACTGTGAACAATCTAGTTCAACCCGACAGTGGCCAGAGAAGGGGGATGGAATCGGTGGCAAAGGTATGGAATTTGTAGTGGGGCTTAAGATGATGGCTTTGGTCTTCCAAATATTAACTGGAGAACTGAGCATGCAATACTGGAGGTCACACAAGCAGTCTGAAAACAGAGGCAATGGAGGGGTCGCGAGAGGTGGTGGAGATGGAGAGCTACATGTCGCAAGCATACATATGCAAGTTGGCCCCATGCCTTCAGATGATCTCCCCAAGGAGTAGCATATAGAACAAGGAAGAGGCCAAGGGTACTCCAGAAGTAAGAATGCAGAGGAGGGAAGAGAAGCCATTGCTGGAGATGCTCTGACTACAATCGGACAATGAAGAGTGGAACCCAGCGAGGTCACTCCACTGGACATTGGAGAAGGATGGTGTGGTCGACCATTTGAAAGGCTGTAAAGAAGCCTGGGAGAAAAAGGAGCGATACTGCGTCACAGGTCTCAGTCACGTGATAACTTGTGATTCTCATTAGGGCTGTTTCCATGTTGTAGCAGGGGTGGAAACATGATTGGAGAGATTCAAACATGGAACTGTAGGAAAGAAGGGCATAGATTTGGGAGGCAACAACACGTTCAAGGACTTCGGAGAGGAAGGGAGGTTGGAGATGAGGCCGTTGCAAGGTCAAAGGAGACGAGGGTGGGTTTTTTGAAGAGGGTAGTGACAACAATGGTTTGGAAAGAGAGGGAGATCGTACTCAAGGAGAGGAAACCATTTACAATGACAACTATCCTGGGGGCCAGTAAAGGAATTTGAGTTTAGTGAGAATGGGGCAAAGGAAGCAAGAGCTGGATCTGATGGACAAGATGAGCTTGGAGGGCACACGAGGGGAGTTAGCACAGAGAAAGACACGGGGCTAGGGCAGGATCAAGCCACAATTAATAATTTATCGATCAGCTCATTACTGCTAAAAAGGAATGCTGAGATGTTTGGCAACCGCTTAATAAGTTGCTGACTAGAGCCAGGACTGACTGGCCAAAGAATAATGAACCCAGGAGACACCACAAAGAACCAACATGGGAACCAGTAACATTACCAATTAGCCAATAAAAGTACATCATCAAACTGTAAGGCTAAAAGTGTTTCTCTGACAGATGGATATGACACAGACATGATGGACAAAATGGTCAGAGAAAATGGCTGCATTTGTTGCAACAGACAGAGGTTACAGCATTACATATACAGCAAGTAAAAAAAAAAGGCATTCTTCGAATATTGTTTAACCCCACCCCCCAAAGTTCTACAGTCACCGCTGGAGAAAATAAGAAAAGCAAACGCGACTTGGAGATATCACTATCAATTCAATGATTTGCATATATTACCAGTAGCTTTCCTGTGGCGTTGCACAGGAAGAGAAGAATAATTGCAGTCTTCAAGTGAAGTGGGCTTAGAGAGTATGAAATAAACAACCCAGGGCATGCAGATGTAACTCAATCCTTATTCTGAAGTTTTACATTTGCTCCTTATTTCTAGATCTGCATTGTAAACTCTCATGTATATTTACAATGGAAATTGCCTATGCAAACTTGTCATGCTGCGCTGCTCCTGTGGTCAAACAATCCACCAACACCATGTCTTGTCTCACATGAAGAAAGTCCACTTGGGAAAGTTGCCAGAGAGCAGCCAGCACTTGCGGAATTGCACCCCAGCATTGCTCAGTGCTTTCAGCACAGCAGAAAATTACAGGACTTTTTTGGACAAAATATTAACTTCTTAAAAAACACATGAAAACCACAGAGTAAATTAAACTCAAGGAATTTGCTATTAATGAGAACTATAAAATGCCCTTACCTTCTATACAAGGGTTCTGTGATGACGTGAATCAACTGGCAGAGAGCAAGTGCTATAGATTTGTGCGAGGTGGCATAGAAAGGTGGTATCTGATCCATGATACACTGCGCATGATACCAATCACCAATCTTCAGTAGAGCTTCTAATAATCCAAGCTTCTGATTGTCAGGAGGCTGAAAGGTACAAGTCATTTCAATTTAATTCCAACGGATTAACTGATCAAATGACAATTACAGTCAACGTCTAGTTTTGTTTCACGAATTAGAAAAAAAAACTACCGATAAAGTTATGAAGGCTCTCAAATGGAGTAAACTAAGGAGTTCACTGTTCCATCTACTGCATTCTATTTACAAATCTTACATGATACTTGAAGTAAAATAATTTTAAGACAAGGAACACTGTTAGTGCACATTAAAGCACTAATGCAGAGGTAAGGGACTCCAGTTCACATTTTATTCCACCAAACTCCTGATTGCAGCTATCTAGCATGTAGAGGTGCCAAGCATTGCATAATGGGGTGCGAGGAGAGAAAAATGAGACAGGGCTTCTCATTAGGCCACTATCATTTACCCAACAGCTAACTGAAAGCAACATTGGTAATCCTGGTCTGTGCCGAGTTAACTGATCTTACCAACACTTACTTCCATCATATCCTGAGTTAATTCTCAATCAAAAATACTGTACACAAATCAACTTGATCTTGCTGTGCAACACTGATTAACAGGTTGTTGGGTCAGTGAAATCACCTTTTGAATCGACATGATTAACAGTTAGTGCACTCTCTTGAATCTTAATTTAATTCAGGTTATCAAATATTCATGAAGTACTTAACGGTGAACATCTTGAAAAGTAAATGATGCAGTTTTGCATGAACTCTTACCACACCATTTTTGAGTGATTGAACTATCCCTTCAAAGCAAATTTTTGAGCCATGCTATGGGCGAATACACAAAACATCGGTTTCCATTGGCAGATTTATACAATTGATCAGATAACAAGAGTGGACAACCAATTACCTTAATATATTGTTAATTTATAATCTCACTACTTACTTTTTCATTCTTTTCCTCCTCTTTCTCTTTTTCCTTCTCTTTTTCATCTGGCTTGTCTGCCGAGAGTACCACCAAAGTAAGCTTTCGTGCAATCTGCTTAGCTTCAACTATTTCACGTTTGTGGTGTTCTAGAATGTTGGCATCTAACGGAAGAAGCTGGAAGAACAAGAAAAAGAGTTACAAATGGCATTTACCAATGAGAGATGGTGGGCTGCATTCCTTTTAATGGTAGCAGACCAAATAAGCATCTGTTGTGCCACCAAGCCATATTGGTTAGAAGGTCCTAGCTGAATTTCACGTCTGCACGTAATTTGCTGATCTCAGTCGTACAGCAGTTGGTGCACTGCAAATGGCCTTCAGCACCCCTGGTCCAATTAAAACAAATTGTTTTGGTTTTTTTTAAAAAAAAGGGGAAAAATTTAGCTTGGGCTCCTGTTAATAATTCAGCGACACATTAGAACATAAGACTTAGGAGCAGGAGTCGGTCATTTGGCCCCTCGAGCCTGCTCCACCATTCAATAAGATCATGGCTGATCTGATCTTGGCCTCAACTCCACTTTCCTGCCCGCTCCCCATAACCCTCTACTCCCTTACCATTCAAAAATCGGTCTATCTCCACCATAAATATATTCACTGACCCAGCCTCCACAGCTCTCTGTGGAAGAGAATTCCAAAGATTCACGACCCTCAGAAGAAATTCCTCCTCATTTCCATTTTAAATGGGTGCCCTTATTCTCAAATTATGCCCTCTAGTTCTGGATTCCCCCACGAGAGGAAACATCCTCTCTGCATCTACCCTGTCAAGCCCCTTCAGAATCTTGCGTTAATCAGAAACAGATTACTATTAATTATAACAAATACACCATCAAAACTTACTGCCATACAAACTCAAAAGGCCACCAAATTGACAAAGACCAGTCCATTCCCAGATCTTTATCTTCCACCTATAATTAAAAATCTTGGAAATCATCGGGTTTATTCTTCCACTGAATACAATAAAAATGCCTCGCCTTATGATTGATTTATAATTTCTGCTGAATCACACTCTGACTCCAGGTTCAACTTACTCTCTGGGATTATTCTTCCTCCTTCCAGTGATATTTAATTCAATTCTCAGCAAATCTCAATCTAGCCTCAAGATTTCCTGCACAACCTAGCTTCTCTCTTGACTTATCACAATGTTGTACTCCACTGATTTTGATCGCCCAACACCCACTTAGTTACATGCCAGATAATAAAGTGAGTGCAACACAATACAGTGAGTGCATCAGATGACTTCAACTACCTCTCTGGTGTCACAGTCCACTACTCAAAAAGCTCTCAATTCCATGAGCTGACTGCAAAAATAACATTTTCACATTCCATAGTGTGATATCATTCGAAGAACTTCGACAGACCGGACAGATTTGAAGTTTTGTCACTTAAATGTTCTACAGTCAAGTTCAATCAATTTCTAAATGGATTACATTAGGATCTATGACATATCTTCTAGTTTGTCAAAAGCAACAAGGTAAATGTCACCATAACATGTGTAATGAAAAGATGGATAGGATTAGCCCAGAGACAACAATCCCACACCAACAAATTGGATTAGAATGACCCATCTCAATTAGGTCATTTTCACACTACTGCAAATTGTTTCACATGTGCATATTACTTATTAAATTGCACTAAAGATTTAATAAAGCCGTCAGATTTAGTATTAAGACATTCAAGACAGTAAAATCAAGTTCAAAGGACTAATTTATCTCTCAATAGCAACATTTCAAATTGGTTATATAAACAAGCAGCATAGCTGCCAGCACAACTAAAAATGCTTGGTAAATATATTGGGCCTGAATTTGCAGTCAGAGGCTTCTAGCGGGCGGATGACTCCGACCAGCAAAAAATCTACAAAGTTAGCTTCTGCCTCGGGATCCACGGAGACTCACGCTCCTGGGCCTCAATGCGTAGAGGCCCACGTATCTCAGAGGTGCATGCGGTTGGCAAGCGCCCCTGGGGTCACGTGGGCCGGCCCAACAAATTACAGAAGGAGTATCCCCATTCATTATCAGGATTCTGCATGTATGGGAACACCCCAAAAAATCTCTACACGTCAAATAATTAAAAAAAAAAAAAATCACATTTATAATTAAAATGGCATTTAATTAAATAATTTTTAAAAATCCCGGAAACTGTGAGGCCCTTACGGGCGCACGCGCACCTCGTACGCGCCGCAAAATACATTCCATATGTTGTACACCGTAACGTAAAAGCTACACCTCAGTTTTGGTGAAAAATTCACGAGCTAGAAAATATAAAAATTTCTTTGGCATCAACGAACCTTCATTATAAAAGCTCAGTGTTCTGAGAGATCTCAATACCAATTTCTGAAGACAAGCCATTTAAAAGAGCCATTCTCCCTTCTGGAATGGTGAAACAGTGATAAACCCATGGTGAGTGCAGCAGAAATAAAAGTGAAGGAAAAGCTTTGTCGGCCCATCAAAATGCTTATATGAAAATATTTTACCCTGTGCAAAACTTGCCATATGCTATTTATTAAAACTGTCGACCAAGGTATTCCATTATACTGTTGTTTGCAAAATATTTCTAACATTTCAAAAGAAACCTCAAAGGCAGTTTCTGTAACCTGTGTAGTTTGGGTTCCTCCATGGCTCAAGTGAACTTTCCAGTGAGTCACACAGATCAGGAAGGTCCCAGTTCCAATCCATCAAATTAGCTGATGAAAGCTAGAATGGTAATTGGGGACCATGTGGGGAGCTATAATTGGCCTCAGCATCACTCAGTTAGGAAGGAGTTAATTGACCAGGATTCCTATACCTAATCAAATTCCAGTGACTTCTGCTGAAGGTGTGCGCACACGGATACAATAGATGGATTGGGCTCGGCCGTGAAGTCAGACAGTTAAATAACCTGTCAAGATGCACAGCACAACTCGCACATAAATAATGGTCACTTTGGTAAAGTATCACAGAGGGTACTCAGGACCCATTCCCCAGAACAGCCAGCACCTTCAGTGGAAGGATGCACAATTGCCACTGGACATTTTACACTTGTCAGATAGACCCTGAACATCCAAGCTAGATTAAAGTGAGATGCTAATGTACCAGAGAAACTCCAGTTATTGAATTGGAATGGTTTACTGATCAGTCCCATTAAAACACTAACGTCACCTTTGACGTTCACTGGCTGCTACCGTGCTATTAAAACAAAAAGAAATAAACAGGAAGCAATGATGTGAAGAGCTTTTTTTTTACAATTGAAGGTCACACAACTTGACTATGGATGATTTATACGGAGAGTACAGATATATGTAATTTAACCTGACACATACTCAATTTATGTTACAGCCCTCAGACAACTCATGCAGTTTTAACCAGGATCATCAGAAATGAATGCAGTTCCTCAAAATCATTACATTGAACACTGCCCAAATGCAAACCTTGTGCCAGGTGCTGCTAAATTATCAGTCTGCTAATAAAAAATTCCATTGCTAGAAATAGCCAAGAAATTCAGTTCCATTTTTTTTACTTATCCAATATGAATTCACTGCTTTTTTGTGCCAAATCTATAAACAGTACAATTTTTCTTTAAAAGGCATCACAAGATGCAGGGAGTTTACAGCAACTCTCAACCACTGCATAATATTTAGATGCCATATTATAACCAGGTATTAGAATGTGATCGAGAACTCCCTCTACCCAAAGGAGAATGTGGGAACACCATCACCTCCAAGTTCCAATCAACCCTGACTTGGACATACATTGTCAATTCTTCATCAACTATTTGGGAGACCCACCAACAATGAAGATGTCTGACATGTAAAAACTCAGCATCATGTTTAAGAGTAAATTCTGAAGTGGATGGGAGTGAGATGAACAGTATTATGATGGATAAACAGAAAGCGTAAGATCAGTGAATTAGACTAAAGGAAACTTAAGTGCCCGGACCGATGGGATACAACCCAGAATCCTGACGGAGAGGAGGGAAGAAATTGCAGAGGCCGTAGAATGATGGCCTAGAAATTGTAATGTATCGAATAATGCATCTAATCATCGATATATTCAAGGGGGAAGGTAGATAAACACACGGGGGAATAAAGAAATAGAAGGATATGCTGATAAGGTGAGATCAAGTCGGGTGGGTGGAAGCTCATATGGAGCATAAACACTGGCACAGACCAGTTGTGCCGAATGGCATGTTTCTGTGCCGTTCATTCTATGTAAAACTGTTAGATTTTAGAAAATTGATGAAAACTCACGACACACAAATTCAATAATTAGTTCACTTACATGCACGTAAAGATCATCAAGCTCTATCAAGTTGTGTTGTAGTAGTATCGCAGCTACCCGATAAAGTGAAGAAGGCGTCTCTCCATTTGGTTCCTGAAATTTTTTTTATTTTTTTTAAATAAGTTTAATTAAGCAGCAAACTTAGCTTGTTCACAGTACTTTAATTCTTCATTAAGCCTTACAAAATGTATTGCTCATATTTTCTTCTTTCCAATAATACACCATCAAATGCAGTGAAAAAAATTAAAAGCACATGCAACCATCACCATTTATTTTAAATATACAATAAAATTCAACACATTTATTCAACTTAGTTTTAAACAAAATTTCTACAATTTGAAAGATCAAACAGCGATTTAATAGTCTAAGATCAGAAAAAATTGTAAACTGCAATATCACATTCTTGTAGAAAATTGCAGATGACTATTTTGCCATGCACAAGATTAATGAATAAAAAGGAAAAGTAGCTGTAAACAAGGTAGTATCATGTGTTATTAAACTTATGGTGTCAATAGTGGGAGTGAGACATTTGAAGTTCATGTACTTGTCTTTAAAACAAACTGATTTAACAGATGAACAGCAAAATTGCATTAAGATTTCTAGCATCATTGCCAAGTTAAGGCATATAACTGCTTCAACTAATGCCACCATGAAAAATTTAATTCTCGATGATATTACATAATTGTCGCAAAAGAAAAACATCTCTACACCACCCACCGAGATAAGTGAAACAATGCAACAAAACAGAAAATGGAGAAAAATATTATACAACCTTTTAACTAGACACAACGTTATATCGTTGAATGCAGGTACTTACCTCAGTTTTGAGAGGCTGTCTTCTCAACACCTTTTCCCACAGTCTAGAACTAAAAGGCATCAGCTGAGCAGTTCTACAGTGCAGGAGGGAGGCGAGAGAATATACTATCAAAACAGATAAGTACCTCCAGTCAACATCAACCAACTTTAAAAAAAAATGTAATTGCTTAGAAAATACAAAGTAAACCACGCAAGTTCAACTCTGAAATGTTCACAGACAAGGTTTACCATGGGTATAGAGTTAATCACTATTCAATGCCATTGCTTGCGAGCCATCGATTAACACACTCTACATGTCACCATTACAAAACATGCAAGCAAATCAACTAAAACACTTTAAAAAAGGGACATGTTTCTACAGTACCTGATAAAATTTAAATTTGAAGCCCAAGATATGACAAAGAGTCTGCAGTTCGCACATGTACATGTAGGACTCTAGCAAAGGTACAAAAAAGTCATCGTGTTCTGGCCGACATTCATAAACTTCTAAGATAATATCCAAAACTCGATTTGGATCCAGATTAAAGCAACCTTCAGAAACAGAACAAATCTCATTAGTTCAGTAAAAGCTTCATAATATTGCTACAGTATATCCAAATATCCAGTGCATTTTACTTTCAAATGAATATGCTGATAACCTGGACAGTTTCAGTTTCTCATAAAAAAGGTTCTCATAAAAAAGGAACTTCTGGAGTATCTCGATTACAATTACAAAGCTGAAAACTGTTTTTAAACTAAAGCAAATCAACCCAGATCGTAACAGTTTCCAGCAGTAACAAGTGACTTCACTTTTCTTGCTATTAGATGGCCACGTTATTTGCAGGGCTAGAACTATTTTATAAGTTAAGCAACAATCTAGACCTCAATAAGGATGCCATTACTATTGAAGCATCATTTATGGTCATAAAATAAGAGCTACAATGACATCATAATTTTAATGACAATAGGTCTTATTAATTTAAAAATTATGTTAGAAACAAAACAAACAACTCTCTGGCACATTGTGCGGTGGATCCTTCATTGTGTTATTATGGAGGGGACCTTTGGTAGATAATGAATGCTCTCAATCAAAAACACCAAACTTTTGTTCTTAAATGCATGATACATCAATACCCCAGACACAGGAACATGGACAGGTGCAATCCATATAGCAAAAGAGCCATTTGCTGTATGTGCAAGCAATGTTCACTCAATTGTGTGCGCGTGCGGGACCTAGAAGTTTGCTGTGCGGCCGCACTTGGTATCTTGTAGGGCACAGCTTGTGAGCAGTCTTCTCGATTGCTGCACGCCATGCACGTGCGCAGTTTAGAGGAAATATTGTTGGCAAGTATATACCATAATTAATTCAACACACTTAGTGATCTATTGCTGTGGTGTATTTTAAGTTGCACTGCATTACCTATAAGTGATTTGATGTTTTCCAGTATTAGGTCACTTGTGAGGTTTCCGGATAAGTCTTGGCCCAGCTCAGTAAAAAGCTTTCCATAACCTTCATTTTCTTCTCGTAACAAATTAAACTTCTGCTGCTTATAACTAAGAATGAAAGAGTAGGTGAATAAATTATTGTAAAATTCCATACATGCATTTCACCTTAACCTTCAGTTCTATTCAGACACACGCACACACAAATCCCTACCTCGTTGCATGTCAGTGGTGTACTCATTAATCTCTATAACCAGTTGGTGAATGAGACACACCAACAACCTGAATGACCCAGTTTTTTTCTCCTATGCTACAGGAAAACGTTTTAGCTTTACCTAGTATGTCACAAGTCAACTGAAATCAAGAACACAGCAAGCGGGACAGAGGACATAAACCAGTTATACAAACTGATGCACTGCACCAGAGTGCTTCAAGTCATGTTAATATAAATATTATTAACTACCTGCATCAATACCAAACACACACAAATTGAAATGGTTAAGCAAATATTGATGTTCTTCCTTATGTAATAGTTAAGGATGCATTTTCAAACATGTAATCAACATTCAAGTCAACAAACCTATCACGGATTAGCTGACAACCCAAAATTTGGCCAATGCAAAATATTAGAGGAGTTAATACTTTTTATACAAGCTTTCTCCTATATCAATTCCTGTAGGCAGACAGTTCCTTGGATGGCAATTGCTCTCAGGAACCTATATCTAACAAGCCTAGAATGAGTGAAGGCAGACCATCTGACCTCGTCCATCTTCACCCAATATACATTTTATATACAAACATGATGTAGCCACATCTTTGAGATATGACTGCACATACTGATGTACCAGTGTTAAGACTGTTGTCATATTCTTCTAAACGATCGATACTTAGCATTATACTTACCAACAAGGGCTTCCAACTAAGGTGGCACTCCTACTCTTGCAAGGTTTGTCTCCTAGCTCTATTTCTGTAGTTAGTGTTAGTTAAGTTTCTAAATTAAATTATTTAAACACTGTTAATTTATATTTTTATTCTACTTAGTGTTTTCTTTCAACTGTCTCCACAAGCTTCAGACAGTTCACCAATCAAATGTTGGGCCTTCCTGCCCTGAGTCACACACCTCACATGACATCCTTCTTATTTACTGGTACAGGTACACTATCCCTTATCCGAAAGCCTTGGGACCAGCTGAGTTTCGGTTTTCGGAATTCAGAAGGTATTATTCTAAGACCGGGAAATTTGTATTTCATATAAATTTTAAAAGTTCAGGCTACCTCTTGCGACTGTTCCATGTCTCATTCCCCTTCCTGCTTCTCTGGAAAGCCGGATATTGGCTGACTCCTACTAAGCTGGCCCGCAAATCAGGTCAGGGGTCGGGTCGGGGGGGGGGGGGGCAGAAAAGAATATCGGACAGGCCGCGGTTGGGGTCGGGGAGAAAAGAATATCGGACGGGCCGCGGGGGGGGGGGGGGGGGGGCGGGGGGAGAAAAGAATATCGGACGGGCCGCTGCAGCTATCGGACGGGCCGCTGTATTGTTGGGTTCACTCTCCCGGTACCTCCTTCACACTGCCCGGCTCAGCCTGCAATCTCCTACCCAGGAGGGAACTCTGTGACCCTCTGCCCTGCTCAGCGTAAGTCGTGCGCCACTCTGGTCATGTCGTGCGCACGATTTACGCTGAACGAAAAAACTTTCGGTTTTTAGAGGTTTTCGGTTTTCAGAAGTTCAGATAAAGGATAGTCTACCTGTACTAGTAAACTGACCATATTGTCAATTTTATTTATTTATTTAATTAAAAGTGCTTGCAGCATTACAAATAGAATGGTGCAAGATTCTACTTATAGCACAATAAGCGCTTAAAAAAATTGCCATTTGGCTGCACTGGCAAATTTTCAATTAAGTTGCTTGCTACTCAGGAGCCATGGGGGTGCAATGCAGATCAAGTCCGTGTGGCTGGGACAGGACGGGTAAGGCTCAAGGCTGCACAGGGCCAAGACAGAGAGAGATGGGGGATTCCAAGGGCGTGTAATGAAGTTGCGGTTGGGCGGATTCATGGGATGGAGACAGAGTGGCAATGGTTCGTAAGGAGGGGTAGATAGAGGGGTTATGACTGACTTAATGAGGAGAGTGAATACATAATTAGAAAGGACATACGTAGCAGGGGATAAGTGACTCGGGGGTTTGAATGCAGCTTAGATCGGAGAAGGAGGAATGGGATCACAGGTGATAAGAGGGCGGGGAGGGACTGATGGTGGTGAGATGCATGGCAATGGAGTGGTCAGTGTTATGAGCAGTAACTTGACACTGAAAGGTTACAGTGGACGAGATAAACTATGGAGAAGGGGAGGGCAGCAGATACATGGTGGGGAGAGCAGGTGATATGGGATGGAGTTCAGGGGACAGAATGAGGGTCAGGGGATCATCTGGTGATGGTGGCTGGCAGGGGAAGGGGGTCATCAATATGAAAAACAAGCCAGTGCCAGCTTATGGAGAATAAACTGTGTGAATATGTAGTACCAAGAAAATCGAGACAGCGATACAACAGCGACAAAGGTGCAGGAAGCAGTGTGCGAGCCAATTGGAGCTATTAGTTCACACTTACATTGTTAAAACACAACACATCCTACCACTCACCATAAGCAATGCCACAGGACATTTGTAGCTTCACACACACCATCCAGCACAAGTTACTGAATTACAATCAGAAATAGGAACATGGCCCGGGGCACCAAGGCCAATTTTAGCATCCCAACTGCTACACCAGCTGAGATCAACTTACTTGACACAGATTAACTATTTGAAGCAGAAACCCTCTCGTTTATGTGGCTCAATTATACTCAATTGCCAACCAAGTAACCTGAATAGCTAGGAATATGTTACTTAACTAACATGGTGTCTGACCTAGCTGGTACAGCACCATCGTTAACTACCGCGCCATTCTACAGACGGCAGACATGTATAATATAAATTTGGGCAGACATGTTGAAATATCAATTCGAAGCTGTTGTTATTTCGACAGTTCAGTTTATTAAACAGTAAGCAGGAAAATGTACGGTTTGAAAAATGCAACACTTAAACTACAGCTAGTGTCAACTCAAGACAAAACATCTATTCAACTACTGTAAATTTTAAAAACAGTCTATTTAAATATCCAGTCATTTAAAAGTTGAATTTTTAAATTACCAACATACTTAATTTGTTCATATTTCTGCTCATCGATTGCAAATTTTAATCCTTGTGCATTTTCCAATACAAATTCTTGTGAATTTTTCCATACAGCGCAGCCTAAAACTTAAAATTCTGGGTTGCTATAATAGGACAGTTCAACATCTGCTTTAAAAGTTCCAATTAACAGTAAGAACTGAAAACAATTGGCAGCCCCTTAGCTTGGACCTTACCTTTATAAAGGTATGACTAGTTGTAAATGGATTACCTGTTCAAGACTCACTCATGTCATATTTGTAGAAATCTATGTGCCGCAGTAAGGATTCAACATACTTTTTTAATAAAAGAAGTTATTCAAATATAATGTTCAAATTACATATATACTATTTGGATACTTCTGTACAAGTACCACAACCTGAATGGATTTGTATTGAGGATATACTGTGAAGGAATACGCCATATAACCTATTCAGAAAAAGACACCATTCTATGAAAGAATTCTGGCCTCATTAAAACGTGACAAACTGGGTCTGGAAATCTAGAAACCTAACGATGAAAAAGCTGTGATAGCATTCTGGCTATAGAGATAACAGTTGTTGACACTGAATCAATAACCTTATTGAAACAGAAGGTTAAAGGCTCCTGACAGTCTGAACCTTTAGGAACAAGACAATAGTTCATCCTGTATAAGGTGTTTTAATTTACACCTTGTAAAGAAGCACATAAAAGTAACAAATATCTGCCTTCATAAAAATGATACCAAGTAAAGCGCACCTGCTGTTACACCGTTTTTTATGATAAACTTAGAACACCTAGAGGAGAGACATGGTTCTATAGTGCTACCAGCTGAGGTGACTAAGAATTGCAGGGGTCAGCAGAAAAATTACTAGAGATATTTAGCTTACGTCAGCAGAAAACCTTAAAGGAAATACCACTGGAAAAGGGTAGAAATATTCAACTCTCAAATGGGATAGTAGACTTGTTTAAAGGGGCAAAGCGATTCCCGGCTTCAGAGCCAGCTCTGTAAGTCTCCAACTCTTCGTACCACGGGGATCAAAAGGTACTGTATTTGATTTTGGTGGATATCCTGTAGAAAACTAAGAACTGTAAAACTGTAGCAAAGTTAAGATTTGACAGTAAGTCCTCTGATAATAGAATTGTAAGCCTTCTTTTTTTGGAATTGTTAATGTTGCGATTGACTCACCAACTGTAAATTATGTCGGTTCTTTAATAAATCTATATATTTTTAGAATAGTCTCACATAATACTTCTGTATCAAACTCGCAAACTCAATCTCTGTACACTCTTTGGTGAGGAGTTGCAGAATTCTGGGGGAGTTTTCCTGACCCTCATAATATCCGGAACGTTACAGTCCAGCTAAACTTATTAAAAGTGCTATCTGGAGGACGGTTACATTTTCAGGTTGTTCCTTTCCTTTAGGGAGGGGTAGTCCAGACCTTTAGACTCAATTAAGCGTCTTTAGGATTCGGCTACCTCAAACTTTAGTTGAAAGTGAACGTCTGAGGAATACACCTGATCTGGGGTAGCCCTAAAGGGGCTAGGACCAGTAATTATCCCTTCAATATTAGATCTTTATGCAAGTTCAGTAACAGCAAAATGCCCATTACTATAAAACAATTTATATTGGGGAAAAAAAAACAATGATGACTTACAATAGTTTGGTTTTGATCTTAACAGATTTCTGGTTGAACTGCTGAGATTGCTTTACAAGTCCAAGAGATTCTAATGTCTCTGGATCCAGTCGTTCCTTGAGAACTGTATCTGAAACCAAAAACTGCAACAACAAAAATTGTAACAAATTATTGTTTTGGCACTTCAACTATTCATGCATGAAAATGCAACAAAGGTATAATACAACACCACTGCTTAACTGGCTAATTTAACAGTTTGTTCACATAGTGCAGACCAACACTGCAAATGCAAACCAAAAAAATTCCAGAACATTTATTCCAAATATTGTGATAAAACATTCAAGATTGAGTGAGCAAAAGAGAGTATGAATGCGTGAGCACAGGCGAACGACAAAGACTAAAGATTGAAGAAAAACACATTGAACCACCCAACCTCCCCCCCCGCCCCCTACCAATCCCTTATTGCCCATTGTAACTCCCTCCAGAGATCCTGTAATCTTGCTCAACCCCCTCATCATGCGGCCAAGGTCACCTTCCTAATGCAACTAGATCTTGTCACCTCTCCAGTGTTACATGCCCCAACACACTTCCCAGCATGAAACCCTCCAATTCTAGTACTGACACACTAGTTCCTCTGCCAATTCTCTCAAGATATCAGCATCATGTCTCGCTGAAAGAGACCACATCCCTACCCGACTACTCCAAACCCCAGCGCTGCCACGTCATTGAACCCTCTGCCCTTAATATGGACATATCCTATGATCCCACCCAGCAGTGCCCTATCTCAGGACTCACCCAGTAAATCCAATCCTACATTCCACCCTTCATAGCAATCAAAACCAGGTATCCTTTTCACAGTGCTCCATGTGCCAATACTACCATAGGCCAGTAATCATAATTGCTGCTAAATTTCAATCCGAGTCCGAAAATATTGCACAACAGTCCCACACTATTTGAACCATACAGCACACAGGTGGTCATTCTGGCCATCTCTACAGAGCAATCCAAAAACTAATCACACTTTAACTTTCCCCCCCATATCCCTGTATTAACATCTGCTTCAAATATTGGCTGCTGTTCCCTTAAATGATGCAATGATCTCTGCCTCAACTATACTCTGTGGCAATATATTCTTATTTCTAAAAAGACAATGACCAAGTCATCGATTTCCAGAGGACATAATTTTTTCCAATTCACCCCATCAATATCCTTGACAATTTTTAAATCTTTTATTAAATCCCCTATTAGCCTTCTGTGTTCCTGTGGAAATAGTTTCAATATCTCAAATTTATCCTCATAACTACAGTTTCTCTTCCATGCAATCCGAAACTTTTAATGTGCTTTCTATTACGGGTGCCCAAACTGCACCAACTTTAACCTGACCACTGTCTCAGACAAATTTATTACCTCTTGGCTCTTGTACTTCGTGCCCCTATTTATAAAACACTATTGGTCTTTTTATTACTTTATCTATCTGCAGTCACACTTCCATTTGAACCACTACATCGCTGTGCAGCATCTTTCCGTTGAGTGAAGACTTCCATTTCTTGCTTTTCATTCCAAAATACATTACCTCACACTTCTCTGCATTAAATAGCATCTCCCACCAACCCATCTATGCCATAAGATGCGGTGCCACAAAACACAATTTCACTTATGCAGCCACTAATCAGTTTCCCTGATAACACATATACATTGCAGAGCATAAAACATTATCTTCCAATTCAAAGAGCAACACCACAGGAGATCCATAGCTCTATCTAGAAAGGCATTTCTGTGTCTATTTCAGAAAACTGTAAAGAATCCTCAGTACTTCGAGGTGTTCTTTCTGGAGCTCTCCTCCATAAATGTTCATCTGGGATAATGGGCAAGCAGAGGTACAGATTCTTAACTGTTCTCTTTAGAAAGAAAGCAAAGATAGCTCCATTGATTTCAAATAAAAACATGAGCTGTGAGGATAGTGCGGCTTCTCCACTAATGTTTTTATTAAGAAGCACTATGAAATTGATAAGTTAAATCAAACTTATTTGCAATGATCAATATTGCAGCTTGTTTACTATAGTGGCAGTTTCTGTGAAATGGCATTCTCTCCAAACTCAAGTGCCATTCTACATAGCAAAATCTAAATCAGAAACCAACACAACATTCGCAGAGCAATTTCACCCCCTAGTGGACTCTTACTGTTACGCAGTTAACCGGAGTGATTTTCCAATTGATAAAAAAACATTGCAGATATATTAACCCAGAATTTGCTGGAGCCGGGGCATCTCACAGCATGTCCTGTTGCTCCTGCACCCTTAAGTTCAAATATGTTCTGCCCTGCAAATTGCTCGAAATGCAAGCTGATAATGGCGTAGCGAAGGAAACGGGATATCTGGGACCAACAGTGCATCTCCACAACCAATGAGACTTAAGGGTTGAGAAATAAACAGGAAGGACGGAAAAGGAGGGTGAATAAGAGTGGGTGAATTCAATGTCAAATTAGGTACATGGGATATCTCTTCCTTGCCACAAGTTGCTGGTCGATTTGCACATGAACGGCATGTGTCATTCACACACTTCTTTTTCAGGAAATTTTGGGCCATTGACTGTTCCATTCCTACGGTTTAATGTCAGATTTGCAGTTGGATTAAGAAAGTAAATTCACCAGGAATTTTAAGCGGTATGTAGAATTTATTTTTACTAATTTAAGGTAATGAATAAAATAACCAGCTATAAACTAATTTCTGCTCTACCCATTCAAAATTTTCTCAAGTAAAAACTGGAAGACAACCGTTGAACTATATTTTATTAGAGTGGGTGAAATCAATGTCAAATCAGGTACAGAAATAGAAATTAAAAAAAAGGGAAAGAATGATTCAATTGAGACAGAAAAAAAATGACATTTTTAAAATCTCCAACAACAATTCACGACCTGAAGGAGTGAGACTCCACAGTTCTTATTGTTCACTTTCTTGGAAAGAAAGGTTGATTGGCAGTCAGTAACAATTATGACATTAAATGGGTAGTTACGCTATTAATGACTAGAATTAACTTTCTATGGTGAGTTTAATGGGCAATTAATGTGCAAATGCAGCCTCATGAAAATCACGGTGATATTAAGGGCGAGATACTGTTTTCCTGAAATTAACGGCGTATCAGCGCAAATCAGCCAGTAACTTGTGACTATTTGCAATACATGGGATATCTCTTCCTTGCCACAAGTTGCATCATTCGTGCACGCCAGCTGCATCACTAATACATTCAATACACAAATTTAAATAGTATTTTCAGTTAACAAATATTGTTGAATTCTAAATAAATTTAATTAGAAACATCGTCATTTCCAGCCGATTATCGGGATCTGTGGATTCTCCGATTCAGTCTGCTGGTTGTATTATTAGATTAAGCACTACATCAAACACTATTAAACTTGTGGTAGAGTACTCCCTGAAATAGCATCTCCAACCAAGTACCACAAAGACTGTGTTCTTCATCTTTTACTTGTACAATGCTAATGCCTCTTGTGAACTCACCATCATCCAAAATGGTTAACTTCTTAAACATGACGTTTAGCCCATTTACTTGGGTGTCACCCTCAATCATCGCTAATCTACAAAAACCATCTCCTGAAAACTGCTGAGAAAGTTAAAACATGGAATAACCTAACCGTCAAACTTGCCAGCTCTATCCAGGGAGAAAACGCCTCTACACTCATCTGCCCTTGTACTGTGCTATGGAGTTACAAAATACTACGCTCCTGTTTGGACTCGCTCACCACACATTAAGCTGGTACATACTCTGCTGCATGCTACATGTAACTCTTTGGTATCTGGCACCGACGGGACCGGGGTGGTGCCGGTTGATTAAAAAATCCGGATGACGGAGAGGGTTATCTACCGAGGCTATTTTTAACAAACCAAAATTTTTTAAAAATCAAGAAATGTGCAGTATACAGTAATTGGGTACTCACCTGCAGAATGTGTTAAATGGATGGTGGAAGATGCTTGATTAAGCACAGTACTGCCAGTTGAGGGTAATCCATTACTCTTTAATTACTTAACAGTAAAACAAAACTTATACAGTAAACGATTGTATACAGCGCAGGAGAGTCAGACTTCTGTTATTGAGGTGTTCGGACTTCCGACAGCGCCAAGAAGCCGAGTAGTGGCAGTTTGGAGAACTACCCCCACTGACTAACTCGGCCACTGTGGGAGACTGGCTTTGCAACATTTCCTGTTATTGAGGTGTTGTTCTTGGAGTATGAATTTTGCCGGTTAAGAGAGAATTTCAGTGCCGTTTAAACGAGTTTCCTGTACTATGTCTTTTTTGTCAAGCACATTGCACCCCAACTCCTCCCATCGTTACCAGTCCTCTGCGACATAGCTCCTCCACATCTTCATCATTCAGATGCAATTGTAAAACTGGTGAAAATTCTGTGACAATATTACGTTACGAATTCACTCCATTTGTTCTATCCACCAACAGTGAAGCTCTCTTCGAAACACTCAAATATGGTTAAGCTTTCCTGATTCCTTTGTCTTTTCCTTAACAACTTGTTGGCGTGAAGAATGCACCTAAAAACCACCATATCGTATCCAGCCCTACAGACAGTTAGCCAGGATTCAATTGACCACCTCGCATTTGGGCACTTCTCAACTGCTTTCGAACTGGACAGGGACATTGCACCTCAAATCTTCACTGATTGGGACCTTGTGATGATGTCAAATGTCCTTCTTGGCAAATACAAACCATATCCCACATCACTGAATCATGCCTATCTGGGTGGCCTTGTATGCTGGTGATGTGTGCTGTAAGATGGCAGGCATTACGTGCCAAGTCTGCATACATTAAATAATAAATAAAATTAGTAACTGAGTAAAACTTTCCAAGCTTAAAAATTTTCAATATATGCTGAGGATACTCACCAAACATGCTAAAACCAGTTGAGTAAAATGATCTCTCTTACTTTTTTCTTCCATGCAACTTGTTTCAATATCTGAAATTAACATTTCTTGTCATTAATTTTAATGAGCTCTCAGTACAATATGTATGAAATTGACATTGATTAATTGCTGTAAAGAGCCCTTATGTTTCTCCCTCACCTAGAACACAGAAAACATCAGCCAGAATTGATGACATATCATCCCGAAGTTCCTGTAAATGCAAAGGAAAAAATGAATCAACAACGTTGATGCTGGCTTTCCTGCAGAGAAGTAATTTTTTTCCAAGGAGGAGTGAGGGTGCAGTACAGGGGAAGAAGTAATGCCATAAATTGGCTAGTCTGAACTCTCAAAAAGGCATAGGCTGCCATCTCGATTTAAATAAGCAATATTTTTTAAACAGTATATTTGTAAGCTGCCATACTAGGAGTTACTAAGTGAAGACTTACATAAAGAGCTGCTCAAAATTCCCTGGGGAGACGTGCGATGATAAAGAAAATGCCTGGAAACAGGCCATCAAAGCAGATTAATTAATTTAGTAGTGCCCAGAAGTAAGACCAAGTTAAAATGTTAGGCAGTGTACAAGTATGATCCAAAACATTAAGCTATATTGACTTTTTGCTTTGCTTTTAGAGCTGAAAGTTTGTCTAATATAAATGGACATGACAGGATCACAAGACAATTACAGATGAGCAATGCTATTGAACCCATCTCAGCCCATCCATCCAGTGTCCCTAAAATCCACTCATTGCAGCATCCAATTGATTCTTTAGTAATTCCAGAGGTTTTACTTCCACTGCTCTATTTAGAATTGTATTCAGTGTTGACAGCTCTTTTTGAAGAGCTTCCTCAGATCAAGCCTAAATCTGCCTTTTATGAGTTAAACCCATGACTCAGTTTGAAGCAGAGAAAACTTTATCGGTGCTCTCACGAGCATGCAATTTATGCTCTTCTGAAATTCAAATTAATACTTCAGCTAAGTGCCAGAATTAATAATTCTCTTGCTTTCACAAAGAACTATTCTGGATGGCATTTGAAAATTGATGTCCATCAAATACAAACCCAAGGGTATCCACCAGATAGTATGCATTGCTTCCAAATATTCCAAAAGCTAGAAGGCCTTCACAGCCAGTTTTTATTACCGAGTTAAAAACATGGATTTTTGTAGTTTTCAATCATGATTAGTGACAAAACTCAGGGCAAAAAAATTCAAGATCAAAAAATGAGTGTAAATTTGGAGAACATTCGTAAAAGTTGGTTTTTATTTTGAAAATGAAACCTTAAAAAAAAAAACAACCAAAAGACTTGCATGGCACAATTAAGCAAAGTGAATCATTAATAGTGAAACATATGGGAAATGAAGGGACAAATCTAAGCTTTCATCTTTATTCAGGTTTTGGAGCTTGCGATGTTGCATTTCATGAAGCCATTGCTGCAACTCTAATCCGACCAGTAGGAACAGCTCGCTCCAATTCTGTACTGTACGGTCCAATGCATATTTATTATAAGGAGCAAATTCACGACGGTCTCAATTCCATGCGTCAGTGGCTGGCAGCAAAACTGTGTGATCACTTAGAAAATTCTTGCCCATTGAGAATTCTGAAATTTCTGCTATTGAAATGGGAAAGATCAATGCAGCCTGTGAGCAATATCAAATAATTTAGCTTAAATTGTTTCCCTTCCAGAATTTTGCCCTAAAAGTTGAGTCCTGGGATGTGCATACATCGCTCTAGTCATGTCACCGCACAGGTTGCGTGCATTCTGAGCACGCACTGTACATTACATGGTGTCAACAGTGTGACACACGATCAAATAGGATTAACTGGGAGCAGAGAATATCCTTTTTTGTGAAAGGAGAAACGGGTATAAATCGGATTTTTACAGATCCACCATCCTAGAAAAAAGACATTAATGGTGGAAATTGATTAAAACATTTTGAAGGTCTATTTGCAAGCTATTTAGCACAACTGCACATCAATCACTCAGGTACACTCCAACTTGCAAGATTTTGCATGTAATCAATTAACTACATTGACAATACAATTAATCAACTACTCTAGTTGAGAAGAGACCAATTATTTCCAACAGTGATTGAAAAAACTGTATATGCCAATTCTAAACAAAGCTGGCTTTAAATAGAAATTTAAATGTGTAAGTGGCAGCAGAAAATATTTGCTTTGAAATATTTCACCGAGATCTTAATTGTGCCCCTCAGTATGGAGGGAAAGTAATTGATACTGTAATTTAAGTTAAAAAAAGTAAGTATTTATGTACAAGTGTTAGTCACTTCATAACAGTATTCTTCCATTGAAGGTGAGTCACTTAACCAGAAAACTCATGGTGTGGATACTGGAGGACATATTTTAGTAATAGCTGCAGCAATGCAACCTTTCACAAGTGTGAAAATCTGGTCCTTAAATGTGTTGTTAATTGGGTATTTAAATTGAAACCGTGCCAAAGTTTAATTTGCTTGACTATTTTCTGAATTTAAATAGGAGGTGCTCAACAATTATATTTACAGGTATATGGTATGAAAGGTTTGGAGACTTATTTTCATTCATTTATGGAAGGGACACAGTGAGGAGTACTTTAATTGTAAAACTCCCTTCTCTGCCATTCATCCCTCTTCAAGAAAGGGTTTTCCGACAAATAGACATATTTCAACCTAATATATCTCCCACTGCGTTGTTCACGGGAGGAAAAAGCTAATTTCCCTCAGGGTGCATTAGTGATGATGCAGTGGGATCTGTAGTTTCTGAAGCTCCATCTTGCGGTAGAAGTGTGCAGCTGCAAGTGAGGAGAGACGGTAGGAACAGCCGATACAATCAGTACCAGAAAGAAAGAGTCAGGGAAGATGGAGAACAGGTAACAGCGACCAGGTAAGGCCTCACAGCGTCGGCAGGAATTCAGCGGCAGCAGCGGGGCTATAAAAGTCCCAGTGACCAGTTAAGGCCTCACAGCGTCGGCGGGAATCTCGAGCGGCAGAGCGGGGCTATAAAAGTCCCAGTGACCAGGTAAGACGTACCAGTCTCCGAACTCTGAGGGAAGGAGTGAGGTAAAAAGTAATCCAAGTGTGACGTCACCAGAAAGCGGGTAAGTGACTGGTTGGTAAGTATTTCTCTCTTTAAGCTTAAACTCTTTGGTTTATAGTTTCTAAGGTGCGATATTCATCTAGAATCGGGGCAGAGGGTATTTAAAAATAATATCAAGAAATTTAATTAATTACATAGAATGGGAGATCAGGCGATGTGTTACTGCTGCAATATGTGGGAGCTGGTGGACACCATTGATGCTCACGGTGATCACATTTGCAGTAAGTGTTGGCTGCTCGAGGAATTCCGGCTCCGTGTTGAAGAGCTGGAGTCCGAGCTTCAAACACTGAGACACATCAGGGAGGGGGAGAGTTACCTGGACTCTATCACGAGGTAGTCACACCAATTAGATTAATTAATTCAGATGTAGTCCGTGGCCAGGGTCAGGATGGTGTGACGAGAAGCGAGGCAGGTACGGGGATCCAGGAGGTAGTGTTGGAGGAGCCGCAGCCCTTGCTCTTGTCCAACAGGTTTGAGGCTCTTACTCCCTGTGAGGATGGGAACAGGGACTGCGGGGAGGATGAGCAACCTGGCCACAGCACCGTGGAGCGGGGGGCCATTCAAGTGGGGGGAGTTAAAAGAAATGTTGTAGTGGTAGGAGATAGTATCGTTAGGGGGATAGATAGAGTTCTTGCAGCCGAGAGCGAGAGTCCCGAAGGCTGTGTTGCCTGCCCGGTGCCAGGGTTAAGGACATCTCCTCTGGGCTGGAGAGAAACTTGGAGTGGGAGGGGGAGGATCCAGTTGTCGTGGTCCATGTTGGTACCAATGACATAGATAGGACAAGGAAGGAGGTTCTGCTGAGGGAGTTTGAGCAGCTAGAGGCCAAATTAAAAAGCAGAACCACAAGGGTAATAATCTCTGGATTACTACCTGAGCCACATGCAAATTTGGCTAGGGTAAATAAAATCAGAGAGTTAAATGCGTGGCTCAAAGACTGGTGTGGGAGAAATGGGTTTTGCTTCCTGGGACACTGGCACCAGTACTGGGACAGGAGAGAGCTGTTCCGTTGGGACGGACTTCACTTGGCCAGTGCTGGGACTAGAATCCTGGCAAATCGAATAACTAGGGCTGTAGAGAGGGCTTTAAACTAATTAATTAGTGGGGGGGAGGTTTTAAGAGAGCGAAAAATAAAAATGACAGCGGAGAAGGCAATAGAGCAAGGTAGCAGTGGGGGAATTAAAAACCAGAGCGTGTCAGGAAGGGACAGAATGTATAATGATAAAGGTAAAGTAGTAAAAGGGATAAAAGCAGGAATAAATTGTCAGAAAACATATTTGAAAGTTCTTTATCTGAATGCACGTAGCATTCGTAACAAAATTGACGAGTTGACGGTGCAAATAACTATACATGGGTATGATCTGGTGGCCATTACGGAAACATGGCTGCAAGATGATCATGACTGGGAACTAAACATACAAGGGTATTTGACAATTAGGAAGGACAGACAGGAAGGGAAGGGAGGTGGGGTTGCTATGTTAATCAAGGATGGAATCACTGCAATAGTCAGAAATGATATTGGGTCAAAGGATCAGGATAGTGAAACAGTTTGGGTGGAGATAAGGAATAATAAGGGGAAAAAGTCACTAGTGGGCGTAGTCTATAGGCCTCCTAACAGTTGCAACTCTGTTGGTCGGAGTATAAATCAGGAAATAGTTGGGGCTTGTAATAAGGGAACAGCCATAATCATGGGGGATTTTAACTTTCATATGGACTGAACGAATCAAATTGGGCATGGCAGCATTGAAAAAGAGTTCATAGAGTGTATTAGGGACGGGTTCCTTGAGCAGTATATAACTGAACCAACCAGGGGGCAGGCAATCTTAGATCTGGTCCTGTGTAATATATGAGACAGGATTAATAAAAAATGTCCTAGTAAAGGATCCCCTTGGAATGAGTGACCATAATATGGTTGAATTCCAAATTCAGTTTGAGGGTGAGAGAGTTGGATCTCAAACCAGCATATTAAGCTTAAATAAAGGAGACTATGAAGGTATGAGAGTAGAATTGACTAAAGTGGACTGGGAAAACAGATTAAAGTGTAAGACGGTACAAGAGCAGTGGTCTACATTCAAGGAGATATTTCACATCTTTCAAGATAAATATATTCCACTGAGGAAAAAGGGGAGTAAAAGAAAAGACAGCCATCCGTGGCTTAGTAAAGTAATAAAGGATAGTATTTGACTGAAAACAAGGGCATATAAATTATCCAAGTCTAGTGGGAGGATAGAAGATTGGGAAGCATTTAAAAGCCAGCAAATAGCTAAAAGCTTAATTAAGAAAGGGAAAATAGATTATGAAAGTAAACTAGCAAAAAATATAAAAACAGATAGCAAGAGTTTCTACAGCTATATAAAAAGAAAAAGGGTGGCTAAAGTGAACGTTGGTCCCTTAGAGGATGAGACCGGGAAACTAGTGGTGGGGAACATGGAGATGGCAAAGACGCTGAACAAATATTTTGTATCAGTCTTTACAGTAGAGGACACTAAAAATATCCCAACACTGGATAAACAGGGGGCTATGGGGGGGGGGGGGGGGGGGGGAGGAGCTAAACACGATTAAAATCACTAAGGAGATGGTACTCAGTAAAATAATGGGACTTAAGGCGAATAAATCCCCCGAACCTGATGGCCTACATCCGAGGGTCTTGAGAGAAGTGGCGGTAGGGATTGTGGATGCATTGGTGATCATTTTCCAGAACTCCCTGGACTCAGGAAAGGTCCCGACAGATTGGAAAACTGCTAATGTAACACCCTTATTTAAGAAGGGAAGTAGACAAAAAGCAAGAAACTATAGACCAGTTAACCTAACATCTGTGGTTGGCAAAATGTTGGAGTCCATTATTAAGGAAACAGCAACAGAGCATTTGGATAAACATAATTTAATAGGACAGAGTCAGCATGGTTTTACGAAGGGGAAGTCATGTTTGACAAATTTACTCAAATTCTTTGAGGATGTAACATACAGGGTGGATAAAGGGGAACCAGTGGATGTAGTGTATTTGGACTTCCAAAAGGCATTTGACAAGGTTCCACACAAAAGATTACTGATCAAGATAAAAAATCACAGGATTGGGGGTAATATACTGGCATGGGTAGAAGATTGGCTATCTAACAGAAAACAAAGAGTTGGGATAAATGGTTCGTTCTCAGGCTGGCAATCAGTAACTAGTGGTGTCCCGCAGGGATCAGTGCTGGGACCCCAACTCTTTACAATCTATATTAACGATTTGGAGGAAGGGACCGAGTGCAACATATCCAAGTTTGCCGACGATACAAAGATGGGAGGGAAAGCAGTGAGAGAGGAGGACATAAAAACCTGCAAAAGGACATAGACAGGCTAAGTGAGTGGGCAGAGATTTGGCAGATGCAATATAATGTTGGAAAGTGTGAGGTTATGCACTTTGGCAGAAAAAAATCAAAGAGCAAGTTATTATCTAAATGGAGAGAAACTGCAAAGTGCTACAGTACAAAGGGATCTGGGGGTCCTGGTACATGAAACACAAAGAGTTAGTATGCAGGTACAGCAGGTGATCAGGAAGGCCAATGGAATCTTGGCTTTTATTGCAAGGGGGATGGAGTATAAAAACAGGGAAGTCTTGCTGCAGTTATACAGGGTATTGGTGAGGCCACACCTGGAATACTGCGTGCAGTTTTGGTTTCCATATTTAAGATATACTTGCTCTCGAGGCGGTTCAGAGAAGGTTCACTTGGTTGATTCCGGAGATGGGGGGGTTGACGTATGAGGAAAGGTTGAATAGGTTGGGACTCTACTCATTGGAGTTCAGAAGAATGAGAGGCGATCTTATCGAAACATGTAAAATTGTGAGGGGGGCTTGATCGGGTGGATGCGGTGAGGATGTTTCCACTGATGGGTGAGACTAGAACTAGGGGGCATATCTTAGAATAAGGGGCTGCCCTTTCAAAACTGAGATGAGGAGAAACTTCTTCACTCAGAGGGTAGTAAATCTATGGAATTTGCTACCCCAGAGAGCTGTGGAAGCTGCAACATTAAATAAATTTAAAATGGAGATAGACATTGTCCTAGCAGATAAGGGAATTAGGGGTTACAGGGAGAGGGCAGGGAAGTGGACGTGAGTCTAGATTCAGATCAGCCATGATCCTATTGAATGGCGGAGCAGGCCCGAGGGGCCGTATGGCCTACTCCTGCTCCTTTTTCTTATGTTATGTTCTATGTTCTTATCGTAGCAGGAAACGCATTTTAGTTGTTCCAAACTTACTGTTACAGGAAACTTTGTGCTATCCGGAGGTGAGCTATCCGGCAAGCTGGAGCCACTGGCAAAAATCAGCAGCCGTTTTTTATTCTTTTTGTTTGTTTTTTTTGCTTTGTTTGAACAGTCAAGCTGTGCAAGGTCTGTAGCGAAAGCAACAGCTTCAGCTACAGAGCTTTAGGGCCACACCCGAGTGTTTAGAAGCTGTTGCTAAGCAACAGTGTTTGTTGTCAAATACGGAGATAAGAATCTCCGTATCTCTCAACATTAACTCTGGAGAGTACGGCAGTTTTGAGGCAACAGCAGCAGCTCGGTCCCGTGGGTGCCGGATAGCACAAAGTTTCCTGTATTTGGAAGGAAGGATAGCAATGTTGGTCGTGTCCTGGAGCGGTGTGGTTGTCTAAATAGTGTTCCTGTAGATTTAGGTATGATGATCTGCAGTTTCTGGAGCTTGTGAAGCTCCATCTTGTGGTACATGTGGGTGGTTGTAGGAGAGACTACGTCATAGAGATGATGCCCAAATAAGAGTGTGCGCCAAGCATATAAAATTTAATAGATTATAAATGTCTGCTCCATTAGAACTGTATCAATTTGTGCTCACCAAAAAGTAACCTCTTAGAGACCTACTATTTTTTTAATTTACCTGAAAAAGATGCATGAACTTAACCAACTGATGGGTCCATCTCGAGATTGCTACTGCAACAAGTGACATTGGCATAAAGGCGACTATAGCCTCTTCATTCTCAACATAGCCAAATGTAAAATTGACTAGATTTGTCATCCCAAGCAAACTTTTCTGTTCAAGACCCAAAATGGCAAGCTTCCAAGAGACTGCTTTAAGATAGGCACAGACTAGAATTTCAGGAAATAACATTTTAAAAATTTAAATCAACATTACCTTCTGGGAGCAGTATTTCCCCCTCCTCGAGTGTTATTTCCCTTTCATATACACTACAATCTACTTCTCTCTCCAAAATTTAAATATAATCTCATGTAAAGAATACAGCAAAGCCTGCGCTCAATTGCTGTGCATGCAAAAAAACAACTTTTTCAGCACTGAATCAATCACTTACCATTACATCACTGAGAGCACTGGCAGCTTGTTCCTGTCTTAGATTGCCTTTTATAACATGCCACGCCAACTCATATAAAGCTTGTTGGATATCTGTTTTACAATTAAATTAAATGAATGTTAATAAAGGGGCATTAAAAATGCAACAACAATATTGTAGGAAAAAACAGGAAATCAAAAAGTGAGCTTTCAGTAATAAAAAATTGATTTTAATCTGTTCTATTTGAAATTTATAGTCAAGTTTCAATGACTAACGAAAGTTGCTCCCTTTGTTCTAACATTACATTAATAAAGCTAGCAACTAAAAAAAAAAAAATCACAATGCACCATTAGAATGGCTTCATTTAGTAAGCATGCATAAATGGATGCCACCCGTGACAAGCAGCCAGCCTTTCCGAACCAACGTAAAGAGGTAAGCAAGCATAACTCCTTGTGCCTTCAACATAAGATTAAAAAATTGCAAGGATTCTGATCCTTGCTCCTTATCCAACACAAAAGCTTGTGCTGTTGAATAATCAGAGGTCCAGACCGTAAGCACAGTATTTTGAGCAGTAATCCAAATTTCAGTTGTGATTAGCCCAATAATTGCAATTCCAATAATGATTCAGATCAGCCTGTAAACAAAGCACGTCAGTATATATTTACACTGCAAAAAATCTTACCTTTAAACGTTACATCATTGTAACCTCGATTTTCAGTAAGACTGCGGCATAACTGTACACTGCAAAATAAAATAAATGTCAGTAATTTTAAAAGAACTGACCAGTCAAAATTGTATCATTACAATTTCATGTTATTTCTAAATGCAATTCAATTATGGTCTACAAAAAATACATTTTCATTGAAAATAACGTGGTTGCTTCGAATTTGCAAAATATTTAACTACTTCACATATATATTGCTCCATAAGCTAGGTACCTATTCATACTAATCAGTAGGGACAAATTGAAACCAATAACAGTGTATTCCTTCCATTAAATTATTTGATAACCATTTGGAATAAAATGCCCAACCTTAAGGCTAAAGGGATCAAGGGGTATGGGGAGAAGGCAGGGACAGGGTACTGAGTTTGGATGATCAGCCATGATCTCATTGAATGGCAGAGCAGGCTCGAGGGGCCGAATGGCCTACTCCTGCTCCTATCATCTATGTTTCTAAATGACACAGAACAGGCACAAGTACCAACTCTGTTTAGTAACCAATTATAAAAAAGTATTTTTTGTTTTTTTGATGAGAATCAGGTTAATATTGCCCCCTCAATAAAATAGCAAAGTTGGTCCGTAATGTTCCATACCAAAGAAAATGCTTCTTTTAATCTGATTTTGCTGCAATATTCAATCCTCAAGCTGGTGGTAGATGGAGTATAATGTGGGGAAACGTGAGGTTACTCACTTTGGTAGGGAGAATAGAAAAACAGAATGTTTCTCAATGGTGATAAATCTTTCTGAACACCAACATTTAATAGTTTAGGTGTCCTCATACAAGAAACAGAGTCAGCATGCATTTAGGAAGGAAAGTGGCATGTTGGCCTTTATTGCAAGGGGGTTGGAGTACAAGATTAAGGAAGTCTTACTACAATTGTACAAGGCTTTAGAGACACCACATCTAGAATACTGTGCACAGTTTTGGTCTCCTTATCAGAGGAAGGATATACATGCCTTCGAGGTGGTGCAATGATGCTTCAATAGAGGACTGCCCCATGAGGAGAGATTGAGTAGATTGGGTCTATACTCTCTGGAGTTTAGAAGAATGAGAGGTGATCTCAGTGAAATATACAAGATACTGAGGGGGATTGACAGGGTATAAGCAGAGGTTTTTTTTTCCCCTGGCTGGAGAGTCTAGAACCAGGGGGCATCGTCTCAGGGTAAAGGTTCGGTCATTTAAGACCGAGGTGAGGAGCAATTTCTTCACTCAGAGGGTGTGAATCTTGGAAATTCCCAGTGGATGCTGAATCGTTGAGTTTATTCAAGGCTGAGATAAATAGATTTCTGGACACTAGGGGAAATCAAGGGATATGGAGATCGACGGCCAAGTGGAGGTGGAGTCGAAGGTCAGCCATGATCTTATTGAATGGCGGAGCAGGCTTGAGGGGCTGTATGGCTGACTCCTGCTCCTAATTCTTATGTTCTTATTTGCTAACAACTAGACAGATATAGAATCATAGTTGTATCTTAGACATTGCAATAACTCACGATGAAATTCCTTCTATTGCATATCACTGGAAATGTTCATAATGAAAGAGACATTGGACTCAATTGCAGGGCAAGGCTATGGAGTCTGAGATGAAGAAAACCCCAGATTTAAAGCAGTGAAAAAGCGATCAGGAAACGCTTTAGAGACAGTGTTAGCCACTTGTTTCAAGCCTATGTGTATGTTTTGAAAAAAGAAAGTGAAGTCCAGAAGACACGAGAATGTTCAGGATGTTGGACTATGTTCTCACCATTGGGAAACACTGCAAGGAAAAAAATAAAATGCAAGGCGGCCAGCTAGCATTTCCAGAAATCCAGTTACAGCGCAGGTACATGATGAATTGAGATTGTACAAGAAATTGCAAAGGAACTCCAAATGCCAGTGACTGGATGAAAGAAACCTTGAAACACAATATTACAGGCTGAAAAGCAAGTACTGTGAAATGTTATTTAGCTTGGAGAGCTGATATTTTTGAAAGATGATGTCAGAAGGTTAAATGAGCTGACTAGCAGATCAATGGTTTTGATTAAATCATCTGGCAGTAATCAGTTTACATTCAACAAAGAAACATGTTGACAAGAAACAGAATTCAGACAAAAAATTGATTTTTATCCATATTAATTTTGTGTTGCTGGAAACTGCATAGGAGGGGGTACTGCCCAATGTGACAGCATATTTCTCATTGGGAAAGCCAAGAGCTCAGAGACAAGACAGGTTGGCAGCAGTAGGTTTCACAAGACGCAAATTGTTATGACAAAGTGCAATAGGAAGGCTAAGGTGCTAATTGGGTTAAATTGCCAAAGATATCACATTACATGTTGAGCATCATGTGCCACTGAAAGATTGATTATGCATTTAATACACGGAGTGAAATTTGCCCTTTTATAATGGTATTTTGAAGGCACTCCTAGGCATTGGGTATTAGGTGGACAACCTTTTTTCCCAGCCAATAGAAAAGTGATGTTCAAGACTGTGCCAGCCAGAATTGAAATGCATTCAATTTTTAAACTGTACAGCTTAATAAGTGAAGTTCTGTTTAAAAGTTAATTTAGAGACAGAAAGTGAGTGGTCATTATTTTATGCATCTCGGAGAATAGCAGTCTATTTTATTCTGTATGCGCATCATTTACCCATTTTATTTAAAGAAACTGGCCGCCCATTTAAGAGCCTGACTCTCAGTCCGATATATAGATTATATATTCAGTCTGCTTTTCGAACTGCGAATACACGATAGAACAATGCTTTCCAGTAACCATCAAAAAAGATTGCTATTTCTGCATCTCACTACTGTTCACCCAAATATTGGGTCATTTAAAAAAAAATTCTTGGGATGTGGGTCTCGTTGGTATGGCCAGCATTTATTGTTCATTCCTAGTTGCCCTTGAGGTGGGAGTGGAATTTCTTGAACTCTGCAGTCCATGTGGTGAAGGTACTCCCACAATGCTGTTAGGTAGAGTGTTTCAGGACTTTGACCCAGCAGAAATAAAAGGCACAGTGGTACATGTCCAAGTCAGGATGGTATGGGACTTGGATGTGATAGTGTTCCCATGCACCTGGTACCCTTGTACTTTTAGGTGGTGGAGGTCACAGGTTTGGGAGGTGCTGCTGCAGAATCCTTGTCGACTTGCTGCAGTGCATCCTGTAGATAGTACACTGCAACCACGGCACGCCAATGGTGGGTGTTTATGCTGATGGATGAGTGCTGATCAAGCAGACTGCTTTGTCCTGGATACTGTTTGAGCTTTAGTGTTGTTGGAGCTGCACCCATCCAGGCAAGTGGAGACTATTCCATCACACTTCTGACTTGTAGGTGGTGGAGGTGGCTTTGGGCAGTCAGGAGGCTTGTCATTCACCGCAGACTATCCAGTCTCTGACCTGCTCGAGTAGCTGCAGTATTTATGTGGCTGGTCCAGTTCAGTTTCAGGTCAATGATGACTGCCAGGATGTTGATGGTGGGGGACTCAGCGATGGTAATGCATTTGAATGTTACGAGGAGGTGGTTAGAGACTATTACTGGAAATGGTTATTGCCCGATGTGTGTGGTGTGAATGTTACTTGCCAATCCGCTCAAGCCTGGATATTGTCCAGGTCTTGCTGTGTGTGGGCATGAACTGCTGCATTATCTGAGGAATTGTGAATGGAATCAATGGAATCATCAACAAACAGCCCACTTCTGATCTTGTGATGGAGAGGTGGTCATTGCTTAAGCAGCTGTGTATGGTTGGGCCTTGGACACTACCCTGAGGAACTCCTGCAGTGATGACCAGGGGCTGAGATGATTGGCTGCCAACAACCACAACCATCTTCCTTTATGCCAGTTAGGACATCAACCACTGGAGAGTTTTCTCCCGGATACCCAACGACTTCAGTTTTACTAAGGCTCCTTGGTGCCATACTTGGTCAAATGCTGCCTTAATGTCCAAGGCAGCCACTCTCATCTCGTATCCATGTTTGGACTTAGGCTGTAATGGGGTCTTGAGCCAAGTGATTTTGGTAGAACCCAAAATGAGCATCGGTGAACAGGTTATTGATGATTAAGTGCCGCTTGATAACAATGTCGACGACACCTTCCATCACTTTGCTGATGATTAGGAGTAGACTTGTGGGGCGGGTATCAGCCGGATTGGATTTGTCCTGCTTTTTGTGGATAGGACATATCTGGGCAATTTTCCACATCGTCGGGTAGATGCCAGTGTTGTAGCTGTACTTCAACAGCTTAGCCAAGGGCGTGGCTAGTTCTGGAGCACAGCTCTTCAATATAGGCAGGATGTTGTTGGGCCCCATAGCCTTTGCTTCGTCCAGTACACTCAGCTGTTTGAGGAGCTGAATTGAATTGGTTGAAGGCAGGCATCTGTGATGGTGGGGACCTCAGGAGGAGGCCAAGGAGGATCATCCACTCAGCACTTCTGGCTGAAGATGTTTATGAACACTTCAGCCTGGTCTTTAGCACTCACATGCTGGGCTCTGTCATCATTGAGGATGGGGATGTTCATGGAGCCTTCTTCCATTAATTGCATATTTATAGATCACCATTCAATTCAGGATGTGACAAGGTTGTAGACCTTTGATCTTATCTGCTGGTTGTGGGATTTCTTAACTTTGTCTATAGCACACTGCTTTCGCTGTTGAGCATACTGTGTTGTAGTTTTACCAGGTTGGAATCTCATTTACAGATGTGCCTGGTGCAGCTCCAGCCATGCTGTCCTACACTCGTCATTTAACTCGGGTTGGTCAACTGGCTTGCTAGTGATGAGGAGTGAAGAACATGAAGTTAGATTGTGATGGTATATAGTTCGACTGCACCACCTGCCACAAGCCCAGTCTAGTACCTTCTGAGCCCTTGCTAACCTAAGTGCTTCCTCCAAGTGGTGTTCCAACATGGAGGGATATGGGTTCATCAGCTGACACAGGGCAGCAGGTGGTAATCAGCAGGTTTCCTTGCCCATGTTTGCCCTGAAACCATAAGACTTCATGGGGTCCAGAGTCAAGGTTGAGAACTCCCAGAGCCACTCACCACCCCACGACTGTATACCACTGTGTCCACACCTCTGGTGGGTCTGACAGGACAGGACATACCCAGAGATGATGGTGGAGAAGTCTGGGACATTGGCTGATAGGAAGGATATTCTGTGAGTATGACTCTGCCAGGCTGTTGCTGGACTAGTCTGTGAGACAGCTAGCCCAACTTTGGCACCAGTCCTCTGCAGTACTTTGCAGGGTCAACTGAACTGGGTGTGGGGAGTACGCAGTCGACTGGTCCATCCAGTTTTATTCTGTTCCTTTCTTCAAGTTTGTTACAACGGAGTGGCTTGCTTGGCTGTGAAGAGTCAACCACGTTGATGTGGGACTGGAGTCACATATAGGCCAGAAGGTTCCTTTCACTAAAAAGTACCTTAGTGAACCAACTGGGTTTTTACAACAATCCATCGTCACTTTTACTGATACCAGCTTTTTATTTCCAGATTTGTTATAAATTCAAATTCTCAAATTTCCACGTACTACTAGTCCGGTAACATAACCACTACACTACTGTACACTTCAGATCATAATGGATTTAAGTTCCGCTTATGGGAGTGGCCAGTGAAACTGAACCTGAGAAAATATCTAGGGTCAAGATAAGCATAATGGTGATGCAATGCACCAGACAGGAAAGCATCATTTGGTAATGTAAACAAAAATCCCTCCTTTGGGCCAATTATGAACTCGATAAAAAGGTACCTTGATCATTTGTAAAAAAAAGGCATCTCTCGCATTGATACTATATTTGGACCATGTTAAGATCATAGAAACATAGAAGATAGGAGCAGGAGTAGGCCATTCGGCCCTTCGAGCCTGCTCCGCCATTCAACGAGATCATGGCTGATCATCCAAACCCGAGCACCCGGTCCCTGCACCGACAGCCATCCCACCCAAGCCCTAGCCCCACGTATTTAATCCCCCCTAACACGAAGGGCCAATTTTTATCATGGCCAATCAACCTAACCCGCACATCTTTGGACTGTGGGAGGAAACCGGAGCACCCGGAGGAAACCCACGCAAACACGGGGAGAATGTGCAAACTCCACACAGACAGTCACCCGAGGCCGGATTTGAACCTGGGTCCCTGGCGCTGTGAGGCAACAGTGCTAACCACTATGCCACCGTACCAGAACCAAAGCCATCAGGAGGCGCTCTGACCTATTTGTTCTGTGCCAAAAACAAACGTCAGTAAGCAGTGTAACCAAAAATTATGGGGAAGCAATTTTAGATAATAGAACAGGGTTGTAACCCCTGCCACTGCAAGCGCCAAGCACAGGGAGAATGCATTTAGATCAATACAGTGGAGGCCCAATGAGAACTAATCTGCGTTTCAATTTGTAAACTTAACCAATAGCTGCAGATCCTATGCTTTCTTTCCATCATAAATGTGCAAACATAACATACCTCAAGAGAACAGCAAGTTGAAAGCAACACACTGATCAACATGTTCCTGACATGTCAAAACTCTCACCAACCTCAAGAAAAAAAATTCAGAGGTGGCAGCAACAGATTATTTTAAAAATCGGTCAGAATTTGTTTTCACACATGCTCATAGCACAAAAGCATAAGTTTGCACATGAAAGGTGCTGACAAATCCACTGGGTCCTCTGTCATGGGCTTCAGCTCATCAAATGAAACTCCAAGGAAAGCAAAGTAAGCCTGTGCAAGAACATCGGTCCTGCAGTTACTTCCAGAGCTGTCTGTCTGTATCCCATGAGACTTGCAAAGTTGAAAAGAGACCAGAGAATGTTTGCAAATCTAGCTGCCAATGCTCTATTGTTTGTTTTGAGTGAAAAAGTGAAAGCGTTGATTTGTTTCACGTCTACAGGAATAAACCATGAAGAGATAATATTTAAGAGAATCAAAAGTAGGCACACAATTGAAGAACTCAGCCTCAGATCACACAGGAAGTTTTGAGCAAGTTCCAACACCAAAGCAAGTCATTACAGGAAATCTCTATGGCAAGGCTTTTTTTTTTTAAATTGAAAACTGCACTGAAAAAGTTGAGCAACAGATATTCACATCCTCTTCAAATAGCATATACATCCCAGATTGTCAATGAAGCAATAGCAGTTGTAAATGTTTTCATATTGTGTCTGGCTTTCACCACTAAGTCTTTCTCTCAAATTTATCACATAAAATACGTTAAATTCAGAAAAGGTGTAAACTCAGCTAGGGCAGATATTTGTAAGCTCTCAGCTTGTATGCTGAGGCATCAAGGTATGGGGAGAGGGTGAGAATATGGTCTTGAGATAGAGGATCAGCCATGACCATACTGAATGGCGGGGCAGGCTCGAAGGGCCGAATGGCCTACTCCTGCTCCTATTTTTCTATACATGCATTCAGTGGTTGAGAGCGCGAGTGCTTTTGCTGGCCATGGAAAGGTCATTGTTTTGAGGATACTTAAATCCGATAAGGCACAGCAAGAGGTATACCTGCAGCTGGGAAGGCCATGGGATTTATTTCTTCAGACACAAAATGGTTCCAGCCATTGACCTGCCTCACATGTTGCATCAAAGCTCGTGCAAGTAATGTGAAGAGCCAACAACAGAAACAACTTGTATTTATATAGCACCTTTAACATAGTAAAACTTCCCAAGGCGCTTCACAGGAGTGTGATAAAACAAAATTTGACACCGAGCCACAGAAGGAGATAAATGGGCAGATGACCAAAAGCTTGGTGAAAGAAGTAGGTTTTAAGTAGCGTTTTAAAGGAAGAGAGATAGAGAGGCAGAGGGGTTTAGGGAGGAAATTCCAGAGCTTGGGGTCTGGGCAGAATTAGAGGAGAGTAGATATCTCGGGGGGGGGGGGGGGGGGGGGGGGGGGGTTGTGGGGCTGGAGGAGATTACAGAGATAGGATGAGGCAAGGCCATGGACGGATTTGAAAACAAGGATGAGAATTTTGAAATTGAGGCCAATATAGGTCAGCGAGCACAGGGGTGATGGGTGAACAGGACTTGGTGCGAGTTAGGACAGGGGCAACTGAATTTTGGGTGACCTCAAGTTTACGTAGGGTAGAACGAGGGCGGCCAGCCAGCAGTGCATTGGAATAGTCAAGTCTAGAGGTAACAAAGGCATGGACGAGGGTTTCAGCAGTGGATGAGCTGAGGCAAGGGCGGAGGCGGGCGAAGTTACGGAGGTGGAAGTAGGCGGTCTTAGTTATGCCGCAGATATGTGGTCGGAAGGGTCAAATATGACATCATGGTTGCGAACAGTGTGGTTCAGCCTCAAACAGATGTTAGGCAGAGGGATGGGGTCAGTGGCTAGGGAACGGAGTTTGTGGTGGGGACCGAAAACAATGGCTTTGGTCTTCCCAATATTTAATTGGAGAAAATTTCTGCTCATTCAGAACTGGATGTCAGACAGGCAGACTGAATTTAGAGACCGTGGAGGGGTCGAGAGAAGTGGTGGGGAGGTAGAGCTGGGTGTTGTCAGCGTACATGTGCAAACTGACGCTGTGTTTTCATACATAGAAGATAGGAGCAGGAGTAGGCCATTCGGCCCTTCGAGCCTGCTCCGCCATTCAATGAGATCATGGCTGATCATCCAAATTCAGTACCCGGTCCCTGCCTTCTCCCCATATCCTTGATCCCTTTAGCCTTAAGAAATATATCCAACTCTTTCTTGAATATACTTAATGAACTGGCCTCCACCGCCCTCTGTGGCAGAGAATTCCACAGGTTCACCACTCTCTGGGTGAAGAAGTTCCTCCTCATTTCAGTCCTAAATGGCTTACCCCTTATCCTTAGACTTTGACCCCTGGTTCTGGACTCCCCGGCCATCAGAAACATCCTTCCTGCATCTAGTCTGTCCAGGCCTGACAGAATTTTATAGGTTTCGATGAGATCCCTTCAATCTTCTAAACTCCAGTGAGTATAAGCCCAATCGACACAATCTCTCCTGATACGTCATTCCTGCCATCCCAGGTATCAGCCTGGTGAATCTTCGCTGCACTCCTTCCATGGCAAGAACGCCCTTCCTCAGGTAAGGCGACCAAAACTGCACACAATACTCAAGGTGTGGTCTCACCAAGGCCCTGTACAACTGCAGCAAGACATCCTTGTTCTTGTACTCGAACCCTCTTGCTACGAAGGCCAACATACCATTTGCCTTCTTAACCGCCTGCTGCACCTGCATGTTTACCTTCAGCGACTGGTGTACAAGAACACCCAGGTCTCTTTGCACTTCCCCTTCTCCCAATCTATTACCATTCAAATAATAATCTGCCTTCCAGTTTTTGCCACCAAAGTGGATAACCTCACATTTATCCACATTATAGTGCATTTGCCATGTTTCTGCCCAATCACCCAACCTGTCCAAATCGTGCTGGAGTTTCACGACATCCTCCTCACAGCTTACCCTCCCACCCAGCTTTGTGTCGTCTGCAAATTTGGAGATATTACATCCAATTCCCTCGTCCAGATCATTAATATATATCGTGAACAGCTGGGGTCCTAGGACCGATCCTTGCGGTACCCCACTCGTCACTGCCTGCCACTCGGAAAACGACCCGTTTATTCCAACTCTTGGCTTTCTGTCTGCCAACCAGTTCTCTATCCAAGTCAATACCTTGCCCTCAATCCCATGTGCCTTAATTTTGCACGCTAATCTCTTATGCGGGACCTAATCGAAAGCCTTCTGAAAGTCCAAATACACCACATCCACTGGTTCTCCCTTATCTATTTTACCAGTTACATCCTCAAAAAAATTCCAGTAAATTAGTCAAGCATGATTTACCTTTTGTAAATCCATGTTGACTTTGTCCGATCCAGTCACTGCTTTCCAAGTGCTCTGCTATTACATCTTTTATAATAGACTCTAACATTTTCCCCACTACCGATGTCAAGCTTACCGGTCTATAATTCCCCGCCTTTTCTCTACCACTTTTTTTGAATAGTGGGGTAACATTAGCTACCCGCCAATCCATGGGTACCGTTCCAGAGTCTATCGAGTTCGGGAAGATGACCAGCAATGCATCTACTATTTCTAGGGTCACTTCCTTAAGTACCCTGGGATGTAGATTATCAGGCCCTGGGGATTTATCGGCCTTCAGTCCCATCAATTTTCCTAACACCATTTCCCTACAAATACTGATTTCTTTCAGTTCCACCCTTTCATCAGACCTTATGTTCCCCGGCATCTCTGGGAGGTTTTGTGTGCCCTCCTTTGTGAAGACAGAACCAAAATATGTATTTAGTTGGTCTGCCATTTCTTTGTTCCCCATTATAAATTCCCCCGATTCTGACTGCAAGGGACCTACACTTGACTTCACCAATCTTTTTCTCTTCACATATCTATAAAAGCTTTTACAGTCAGTTTTTATGTTCTCTGCAAGCTTACTCTCATTCTATTTTCCCTTTCTTAATTAATCCCTTTGTTGAATCCTAAACTGCTCCCAATCCTCAGGGTTATTGCTTTTTCTGGCCAATTTATATGCCCTCTCCTTGGACCTTATGCTATCCCTAATTTCCCTTGTTAGCCACAGTTGGGTCACCTTTTTTGTTTTATTTTTATGCCAAACTGGGATGAACAAATTCTGCAGTTCATCCATTCGGTCTTTGAATGTTTGCCATTGCCTATCCACCGTCAACCCTTTGAGTGCCATTCCCCAATCAATCCTACCCAACTCGCTCCTCAGACCATCATAGTTTCCTTTATTTAAATTGAGGACCCTAGTCTCCGAGTCAACTATTTCATTCTCCATCTTAAATGAAGAATTCGATCATATTACGATCGCTCCGACCCAAGGGGCCTCGTACAACAAGATTGCTAATTAATCCTTTCGCGTTACATAATACCCAGTCTAAGATGGCCTGATCGCTGGTCGCTTCCTCGACATATTGGTCCAGGAAACCATCCCGTAAACACTCCAGGAATTCCTCCTCCACAGTATTGTTACTCATTTGCTTGGCCCAATCTATATGTAGATTAAAGTCACCCATGATAACTGCTGTGCCCTTATTGCACGCTTCTTCAATTTCTCTTTTAATGCTATCCCCAACCTCCGCCTTACTGTTTGGAGGTCTATAAACCACTCCCACTAACGTTTTTTCCCCCTTCGTATTTCTCAATTCTACCCATACAGATTCCACCTCATCAGAGCTAATATCCTTCATTACAATTGTGTTAATCCCTTCTTTAACCAGTAATGCTACCCCACCTCCCTTTCCTTTTTGCCTATCATTCCTGAATATCGAATACCCCTGGATGTTGAGTTCCCAGTCCTGGCCTTCCTTGAGCCACGTTTCCGTAATCCCAACCAAATCGTATTTGTTTACTTCTATTTGCACAGCCAATTCATCCACCTTATTACAAATGCTCCTCGCATTAAGACACAAAGCCTTCAGGCTTGTTTTTTTAACGCTCTTAGACCTACAGGTAGACTATCCTTTATCCGAAAACCTCGGGACCAGCCGAGTTTCGGATAAAGGAGAATTTTGGAAGGTGGGTCGGCGGGGGTCGTGCGCACGACTTACGCTGACGCTCAGCGTAAGTAAGTCGGGGTCGGCGGTTGTCGGGGCCGGCGGTTGTCGGGGCTGGCGGGGTCGGCGGTTGTCGGGGCCGGCGGTTGTCGGGGCCCGCGGGGGGGGGGGGGGGGGGGGTCGTGCGCACGACTTACCCTTTATCCGAACTTCCGAAACCGGAACCCTCTAAAAACCGAAGGTTTTTTCGTTCGTACGCACAACTTATGCTGAACGAAAAAACCTTCGGTTTTTAGAGGGTTTCGGTTTTCGGAAGTCCGGATAACGGGTAGTCTACCTGTATTAGAATTATTATTTACTGTGGCCATGTTTGATTTAAACCGTTGATTTCTCTGACTGCCACTTTTGTTTTTCTCCTTCCTATCTTTTGCTTTTATCCTTGTTTCCCTTTCCTCTGTCTCCCTGCTCAGGTTCCCAACCCCCTGCCATTTTAGTTTAAACCCTCCCCCACAGCACTAGCAAACACTCCCCCTAGGACATTGGTTCCAGCCCTGCCCAGGTGCAAACCGTCCGGTTTGAACTGGTCCCACCTCCCCCAGAACCGGTTCCAATGTCCCAGGAACTTGAATCCCTCCCCCTGGCACCATTCCTCTAGCCACGTATTCATCTGAAGTATCCTTCTATTTCTACTCTGACTAGCACGTGGCACTGGTAACAATCCTGAGATTACTACCTTTGAGGTCCTGTTTTTTAATTTATCTCCTAACTCCCTATACTCCGCTTTTAGGACCTCATCCCGCTGTTTACCTATATCGTTGGTGCCTATATGCACCACGACAACTGGCTGTTCACCCTCCCCTCCCAAGATGTTCTGGAGTCGCTCGGAGACATCCTTGACCCTTGCACCAGGGAGGCAACACACCATCCTGGAGTCTCGTTTGCGGCCGCAGAAACGCCTATCTATTCCCCTTACAATTGAATCCCCTATTACTATAACTCTACCCCTCTTTTTCCTCCCATTCTGTGCAGCAGAGCCACCCCTGGTGCCAGGAAGTTGGCTGCTGCTGCATTCCTCTGATAAGCCATCCCCCCCAAACAGTACTCAAAGTGGTGTATCTGTTGGAGAGGGGGATGGCCACAGGGGACCCCTGCACTACCTGCCTGCGCCTAGTACTCTGCCTGTTGGTCACCCGTTCCCTTTCTTCCTGTCCAACCTCTACCTGCGGTGTGTCCAACTCCGTAAATGTGCTATTCACATTGTCCTGAGCATCGTGAACGCTCCAGTATGTGTCCAATCACAGCTCCAGCGCCGCAATGCGGTCTGTCAGTAGCTGCAGCTGGATGCACTTCCTGCACATGTAGTTGTCAGGGACACAGGAAGTGTCCCTGATTTCCCACATATCGCAGGAGGAGATCATTTTCAGATGATGTCACCAAGGGGCAGCATGTAGATGAGAAATAGGAGGGAGCCCAAGGATAGATCCTTGGAGGTCACCAGAGGTAACGATGCAGGGGCGGGAAGAGAAGCCGTTGCAGGTGATTCGCTGGCTATGATTAGATAGATAAGAATGGAACCAGGCGAGTACAGTCCCACCCAGCTGGACGATGGTTGAGAGGCGTTGGAGGAGGATGGAGTGGTCAACCTTGTCAAAGGCTGCAGACAAGTCAAGAAAGACGAGGAGGGATAATTTACCTTTGTCACAGTCACAAAGGATGTAATTTGTGACTTTGATGAGTGTCGTTTCGGTACTGTGGCAGGGGGCGGAAACCTGATTGGAGGGATTCAAACCAGAGTTGCAGGAAAGATGGGCACGGATTTGGGAGGCAACAACACGTTCAAGGACTTGAGAGGAAAGAGAATGTAAAGCAAATGTAACACCCCTATTTAAGAAAGGAGGGAGACAGAAAGCAGGAAACTATAGACCAGTTAGCCTAACATCTGTCGTTGGGAAAATGCTGGAGTCCTTCATTAAGGAAGCAGTAGCAGGGCATTTGGAAAATCATAATGCAGCCAAGCAGAGTCAGCATCGTTTTAGGAAAGGGAAATCGTGTTTAACAAATTTGCTGGAGTTCTTTGAGGATGCAATGAGCAGAGTGGACAAAGGTGAGCCAGTGGATGTGATGTATTTGGATTTCCAGAAGGCATTCGATAAGGTGCCACATAAAAGATTACTGCATAAAAGAGAAGAGCTCACGGAATTGGGGGTAATATATTAGCATGGATAGACAATTGGCTAACAGAGTTGGGATAAATGGGTAATTTTCCGGTTGGCAAACAGTAACTAGTAGGGTGCGACAGGGATCGGTGCTGGGGCCTCAACTATTTACAATCTACATTAATGACTTGGATGAAGGGACCGAGTGTAATGCAGCCAAGTTTGCGGATGATACAAAGATAGGTGGGAAAGCAAGTTGTGCAGAGGACTCAAAGGGATATAGACAGGCAAAGTGAGTGGGCAAACATTTGGAAGATGGAGTATAATGTGGGAAAGTGCGAGGTTATACACTTCGGCAGGAAAAATAAAAAAGCAAATTATTTAAATGGAGATTACAAAATGCTACAGTTCAGAGGGACCTGGGGGTCCTTGTGCATGAAACACAAAAAGTTAGCATGCAGGTACAGCAAGTAATCAAAAAGGCAAATGGAATGTTGGCCTTTATTTCAAAGGGGTTGGAGTATCAAAGCAGGGAAGTTCTGTGAAGGAATGAGCCATACCTATTCAGAAAAATACACCATCCTATTAATAGAATTCTGACTTTAATTAAAACATGACAAACTGGGTTTAAAAATCTAAAAGCCTCAACGACACAAAGCTGTAAACAGAATACAGGCTTTTGAGATAAGAATCAGTTGTTGACACTGAAACAATAGCCCTATTGAAGCAGCGGGTTAGAGCTTCCAGAAAGTCTGAGCTTTGGAAAGAACACAATAAGATATACCCAGTTGAATTGTTTTAAACCAACACTTTGTGAACAGGCACATGAAAGAGCACAATGGTATAATGTTAAGGTGTCATAAACCAACACTTCAGGAAACAGAAACAGAACATTAAAGAAACATATGCCTTCATAAATATGACATCAAATTAAACAAGGAGGCACGAAGTCTGTAATACAGCCGAGGTAGCGAGGAAGACAATCATGTACTCGGTTGAAGTGTTTGTATCTTTTACAACATGTAAATTAAAAACAGAAGACTTTGTAAATATGACATTAATAGATGCACCAAGCAATCACATTGTTTTTGTGTTAAACTTCGAACACATAGGAGACACGAAGTCTGCTTACAACCAGCTAAGGTGACTTAAGAATTGAACAGAAGTCCTTCGTAAAAATGGCATCAAATAGAACCACTGCTGTCACATTGTTTTTATGATAAGTTTTGAACACCTGCACAGCAGACAGAAGTCTGCAAGCTACCAGCTGAACTGACTAAGAATAGCAGGAGTCAACAGAAAGATGACTAGAGATAATTAGCATACATCAGCAGAAAACTTCAAAGGATGTACCACTGAAAAAAGGGTAAAAAATATAGAACTTTCAAATAGGAAGACAGAATTCGCTGGAAGGGGCAAAGCGATTCTCAGCTTCAGAGACAGGCTCTGAAAGCCTACAACCCTTTTGAGTCTCGGGTAATCAAAGGTATTTTGATTTTGGTGGATATCCTGGAGTAAGACTTAGAAATGTAAAAATGCAACGAAGTTAAGATTTGAGAATAAGGATCTCTGAGAATAAGAATTGTAATCTATTTGTATTTTGAACTGTTAAAGTTGCGATTGAATCACCAGCTGTAATTACATGTTGCTTCTTTAATAAATCTATATATTTTTAGAATTATCTCACATAGTACTTCTGTATCAAACTCGCAAACTCAATCTCTGTACACTCTTTGGTGAGGAGTTGCAGAATTCTGGGGGAGTTTTCTGGACCCTCATAATATCTGGAAGGTTACAGTCTAGTTAAACTTATTAAAAGTGCTAGCTGGAGGATGGTAACATCTTCAGGCTGTTCCTTTCCTTTAGGGAGAGATAGTCTGGACCTTTAGACCCAATTAAGCATCTTTTAGGGTTTGGCTATCTCTAACTTTAGTTGAAGGTGAACGTCTGGGGAATACGCCTGATCCGGGGTAGCCCGAAAAGGGCTCGGACTAGTAATTATCCCTTCAGTCCTGCTACAACTGTACAGGGTATTGGTGAGACCACACCTGGAGTACTGTGTACAGTTTTGATCTCCTTATTTAAGGAAGGATATACTTGCATGGGAGGCAGTTCAGAGACGATTCATTCGGTTAATTCCAGAGATGAGGGGGTTGACTTATGAGGAAAGGTTGAGCAGGCTGGGCCTATACTCATTGGGATTTAGAAGAATGAGAGGTGATCTTATTGAAATATACAAGATACTGAGGGGGCACGAGAAGGTAGATGCAGAGAGGATGTTTCCCCTCGTGGGGAAATCTAGAACTTGGGGGCATAGTTCAGAATAAAGGGTCACCCGTTTAGAACTGAGATTAGGAGGAATTTCTTCCCTCAGGAGGGTCATAAATCTGTGGAATTCTCTGCCCCAGAGAGCCGTGGAGGCTGGGTCATTAAATACATTTAAGGTGGAGATAGACACATTTTTGCAAGATATGGGAGTGAAGGGTTATGGGGAGCGGGCGGGGAAGTGGCTTTGAGCCCAAGATCAGCCATGATCTTATTGAATGGCAGAGCAGGCTCGAGGGGCCAAGTGGCCTGTTCCTACTCCTATTTCTTATGTTCTTATGGGAGGTTGGAGATGGGGCGGTAGTTTGCAAGGACGGAGGGTCATGGGTTGTTTTTTTTGAAGAGAGAGGTGATGACGGCAGATTTGAGGGAGAGGGAGACAGTACCTGAGCAGAGAGAACCGTTAACAATGTCAGCTAACATGAGAGCCAGAAAAGGAAGTTGGGTGGTCAGCAGTTTGGTGGGAATAGGGTCAAGGGAGCAGGAAGTGGCTCTCATCAACAAGAGAAGTGTGGAGAGGTCGTGAGGAGGGATCGGAGAGAAACTGGACAACTTTGAGGAACTTTGGCCTGGTGGGCTAGGGGAAGGAAGGCAAGTGGCAGAGGCAGCTGAATGGATGGTCTCAATCTTAAGAGGCAAAGAAGTCTCCAAGTCAAGGTACAGATTTTCCTACAGTAGTGTTGATTTCTCCACTTGCCCTGACTGCCTACACAAGCACTGCCTCTATCCAATTGCAAGACCAAAACCCAGCAACTACGCATCGAGAAATCTGACATCTCATGGCTGGTGTACCAAAACAATCAACAATAATGAAACGATAGCAAAATACTGCAGATGCTGGAAATCCAAAATAACAGAAAATGCTGGAAAAACTCTGCAGGCCAGGCAACATCTGTGGAGAGAAATTAAGAGTGACGTTTCGGGTCTAACCCTTTTTCAAACTGGAAAGGAAATAAAATAGATCGAAGGCAGGGCTGCGATAGAACAAAAGAAGTAAAAGAGACATTAAGAGCTATTCAAAACCAGACGAGGTGGTAATAGGACAGTGGAGACAAAAGACGGCAAGATTAGGTGTGAAGTGTACTGGCAGGATGGGAGACAGCTGCCGTGTGGGAGAGAGAAAAAAAGGGAGGGGCGGGAAGGGAAGATCCAAAACAAAGGGGTGGGAAAAAAATAAGTAAAAATGAAATGGGGGCCGAGGTTATGATCTGAAGTTGTTGAACTCGATATTGAGTCCGGAAGGCTGCAAAGTGCCTGATCGGAAGATGAGGTGCTGTTCCTCGAGTTTACGTTGCGCTTCCGTGGAACAATGCAAGAGGCCAAGGACGATGAGGTCCGAGTGGGAATGGAGCGTTGAATTAAAATGACAGGCGACCGGAAGCTCGGGGTCACCCTTACGGACTGAACGGAGGTGTTCCGCAGTCACCCAATCTGCGTTTGGTCTCCCCAATGTAGAGGAGACGGCATCGTGAGCAGCGAATACAGTAGACTAGATTGCAAGAAGTACAAGTAAATCGCTGTTTCACCTGGAAGGGGTGTTTGGGGCCCTGGACAGTGGGAAGGGGGGAGGTATCGGGGCAGGTGTTACATCGCCTGCGCTTGCATGGGAAGGTGCCAGGCGAAGGGGAAGGGCTGTTGGGGGTGATAGAGGAGTGGACTAGGGTGTCTCGGAGGGAGCGGTCCCTATGGAATGCTGAAAGGGGAGGGGAAGGGAAGATGCGTTTGGTGGTGGGATCACTTTGGAGGTAGCGGAAATGGCAGAGGATGATCCGTTGAATGTGGAGGCTGGTGGGGTGAAAGGTGAGGACAAGGGGAACTCTATCGTGGTTCCGGGAGGGAGGAGCAGGGGTGAGGGCAGAAGTGCAGGAGATAGAACGGACACAGTCGAGGGCCGTGTCAACCACGGTAGAGGGGAATCCTCGGTTGCAGAAAAAGGAAGACATGTCGGAAGCACTGGTGTGGAAGGTGGCATCGTCGGAGCAGATACAGCGTAGACGGAGAAATTGGGAGAATGGAAAGCAGTCCTTACAGGAGGCGGGGTGGGAGGAAGTGTAGTCCAGGTAGCTGTGGGAATCAGTGGGCTTGTAGTGAATATTGGTCGATAACAATAATGAAAGTTTTGCCGTTGCCTCGATAGATGAATCACCATGGCTGGGAATATCTTGATATTACTGTTGTATACAAGGACAGCTAAGGTACTTAAGTTCTCCATGCAAGTTACAAACTGACAGCAATCACACAAGTGAGGATTAATAATAAGCTACTAGATACCAAGGACCTGAAGGATGATATGGACCACATCTGAGTGACTATTTCCTAACAGACCATATAGCTATTGTAAAAGTTCAGTTTTGAGTTTAACTGTGATACTGCTGTAATATTTGGCTGCAATATATGACATATTATAAACTACAATGTGCCAGACTGATAAATTCTAAGCTTCAATTTGAGAATAAACACATGGCTTCAAATCTGTAGTTATCTTTGCTACTATTTCATTAGTTTTCTGTTTCAAATGATGTCTGAAACAACTTTAACATTATGACATGGTGCCGACTGCACAGCAAGGGTACTCAATATATTTAGGATTTTGATTCAGAAAAATTACTACAAGTTCTGGTTTAGGGGGAAATGAAGCATTCAGAGGAAAATGACACATGCAGGGAAGAGTACTTCTCAACAACTTGTATTTATATAGCACCTTTAACAAAGTAAAACGTCCCAAAGCGCTTCACAGGAGTGTTATAAAACAAAATTTGACATCGAGCCACATAAAGAAATATTAGGGCAGATGACCAAAAGCTTGGTGAAAGGAGGAGGTTTTAAGGAGCGTCTTAAAGGAAGAGAGAGGTGTAGAGAGGCACAAAGAGGCTTGGGGCCTTGGCAGCTTAAGGTAAGGCCGCCAATGATTAAAATCAGGGACGCTCAAGAGGGCAGAATTAGAACACAGATATCTGCTGTTGTGGGGCTGGAAGAGATTACAGAAATAGGGACGGGCAAAGCCATGGAGGGATTTGAAAACAAGCATGAGAATTTTTAAAATCAAGGTGTTGCTTAACCAGCAGCCAATGTAGTTCAGCGAGCACAGGGGTGATGAGTGAATGGGACTTGGTGCGAGTTAGGACACGGGCAGCAGAACTTTGGATGACCACAAGTTTACGGAGGAGAGAACGTGGGAGGCCAGCCAGGAGTGCATTGGAACAGTCAAGTCCAGAGAGATAACAAAAGCATGGATGAGTGTTTCCAGAAGCAGATGAGGTGAGGCGGGGCAGTCAGGCTCATACCACTCATTTATTTCCAGAAAGAAAGCCAACGCTGTAACCAATATTTGTTTGACATTTAAAATATAAATAGACTTTCTCAGCACGGAAGGCCAGGCCTCCCTTCACGCCATATGTCCCAAAGCTACTTCGTTGCAAACAGCAGAGACTTTGGAGTAGCCTGAAAAGCACTCTGTAACGAACAGCAGGAACTCAGGAAACACTTAATAGGCTCAGGACACAGAGTACCCAGCATATAGTGTGATTTCACTGGGGACTACAATGGGAAACAAAATGTTGTTAAGATTCTTTTTCCATTTGCAAAACGAGTAACTTGAGTAAAAAGTACTCTGTGCAACACTTGCTTCCCCTCTTTAAGTAATGCCGTTTTTGTTGCCTTAATCAAAACTGCCACAAAGAAGCTGCAGCAAATGCAACAGCGGATAACTTCTTTACATAATTTTGATACCAGAAGGCAAGCTGGTACTCGAATTGAGCCCTGCACAGGTAAAGAAAAATTATTCTGCTCAGTGTCAGCAAAATTAGGACTGGAGGATAATCCAATGATAACAAACACATTGCTAGTGAAGCACCTGCAGAGTTTTTCAGACAACTAACTGACGGTTCTGGCATTTTAATTCAGAAAACAACATTGAGATACTGTTGAAAGACTTAGGCAAAGGACTCTTTATTGCCGAATCTCAGTAAGGAACAGAAATACGCAAGCCTTTGGGAAATTTTAAGAACAAGTACAGATGTGTTTGTGCAGTTTTAAGTGAAATCCCAGTCTTTGAAAATTGGTTGAATGGCTGATCAGACTCCCTGAATACCTTCACCCTTACAAGGACAATGATTTTGCTGCTTTTCATCTAAAACATACAGTTCAACTCCAATATATAAATCAGTCCAGTAGAGTGCATTCAAATATTTACCAACTACTCGATTTGACAACCTTACTTAATTGAATGATAACACAATGAATCAAATCTAAAACTGTGGCCTAGAAATTGTGGTCGGAGGCATACCTCCGGAGTATGCCTCCGAACTGCAAAACAATTCCGAATGTACCTCCTGGCATCCAGGCTGTTAAAAGTTGCGATCTCAGGCCTCGAGGCGGAGGGCAGCGTAATGGCCCACGGATCCCAGGCGGTTCGGAAGCGTACCTGGGATCACGTGGGCCCGGTCCTCCAATGACAAAAGGAGAATTCCATTTCAATCATTCATGGGACTCCCCTAATGATATGCAATGGAATCCCTTATACAATGAACAGAATTGCAATTTTATTCATAAGTTCCTTCATTGCACCAACCTCAAATAAAATTTAATTTTTGATAACTTTGTATATCATTAAGACTGTAATCTAGGCCAACCAATATTTGCATAAACTCATTTAATAAAAAAAGTGTGCGCATAATTTAGGATCTAAAAATGTTTAATTTAAGGCTTAGATATCCCCTTACACAGATGCAAGCAGGCCCTATACCTGCTTGCATCAACTGTAAGACGTGGCCAATTGCTGGCCAGTCGCTGGGCAAATAGCCCAACTCTGCGCCAGCAATAGCTTTTTTGAAACCCCCGCAAATGGCCTGTCAACGCATACAATGACAGGCCACAAGTTCCAGATTTCACGCATGCGGAAATCCAGAACTTGTGGGACATTTCAAAGGGAATACGACTCCGTCACAGACACCGCAATTTCAGGGCCTGTGTTTCCCCTTTCTGGGAAATGGTCCTGGTGCCCAAGTTTACTCCGTGCTGCATTTTATGCTGATCTCCAAATTGCCCCCAGAAACCCTTGCTACATTTTTCAATATTTTGAAGACAGAGGATACAGAGGTTTAACAGCAATGAGAGACTTCAGTTATGTGGAGAGACTGGAGAAGCTCGGATTGTTCCTCCTGGAGCAGAGAAGGTTAAGGGGAGACCAAATAGAGGTATTCAAAAGTAGGAGAGGTTTTGATAGAGCAAGTAGAGAGAAACCATTTCCTCTGGCAAGTGGCTCAGCAACCACAAGTCACAGATTTAAAATAATTGGCAAAAGAACTAGAGGGGAAATTAGGATAATTTGTCCCCCCCCCCACAAGAGGGCTGTTTTAATCTGGAACACACTACCAGAAAGGGTGGTGTAAGCAGATTCCTTCGCAACTTTCAAAAGGCAACTGGACATGTACTTTGAAAGGACTATTTTGCAGGGTTCTGGGGAAAAGGGTGGGGTGTGGAACTAAATTGGACAGCTCTTTCAAAGAGCAGGCACAATGGGCCAAATGGCTTCCTTCTATGCTGTAAAATTCTAAGTTTCTATAAAGGTATACCCAAGAATGAAAAAGGGTCATTACTTGTTACTTTACCAAAATAATTACAATAGGAAAAAAATACAATAGCTATAAAATGTAGAAATCAATGTTAACAGATCTCTCAATCCCACAATAACCCAAGTTCCACCATACTACAACCATGCAGTAAGTTTTCTTGTGGAGTTCGATGTGTATTTTGATTGATTTTTGGACACAGAATTTTAATTTAATTAGTATTTTCTAACTTGTATTATTCAGAACCTGAAGTGTTCAATAGTATTTGCACAAAAACTTACTCAAGGTTATAAGGATGCTACTAATACTATGTTGATAACTATACACTTTTAATCAGATTTAATTGCAACATCAACTTTTGTTAACTACCAGTTCAAAGACATTTCCTGTGACATTTTTCTTCTAAATTCCAGAATACTTGTGCCTGGTTTCAATTTACAAAGTACAGTATTTGAAAATACTTAGATCAAAGAGATTTTATAAACAAGACCCATATTAACTGTTGAGCTACAAAATGGACTGAGATGTGAAAGTTAAGTGTGCCATTTGCACTCTAACCATGGATTTGGTGTACAGCAGTGCTGCTTTGCTCCAAGAGCGCAGTTTGTGTAATCACAGACTGAATCCCGAGTCAGGGCCCAATCTGACGACGTAGCAGAGCAGATTGTGACTCTCTGGCTGAAGAAGTCTCACTCCGCTTTTCTTAAAGTCAGTTTGAGCTCTACTACCCCACTTACACCACGCAGGTGGAGTGTCAGAGTAAAGTCAAAATCACTTTGCAGGGCACTAAATTTTAGTGTAAGTGCACCTTTAGCTCTAAAATTGGCTTCTGCAATACTTTTTGGTAAAGAAACCGATGGCAGCAAAATAAAACAGGCGAAGTCAATGCACTGTTTTTTTAAAATCTATCCTTAGTTTCCAAATTAACCATCATAATCCTTTAAATAAAGGTCAGCAAAAAAATATTGCAATATAGACACAATTACTTTGTACCACATGCAATATGCTGAAAATTAATTTACAGTAATTACTACTTTTCCTTTATGAATTGGCCATTAGCTAAATTATAGGAGGCAGTCAAGTCACTTTCAGTCTAAATTTAGACTCCATTACTTACGCTGTGACTGACGAAGAAATATCAAGTTAACATTTTTAATTAAAAAGTCTTGACATTAGAAGCTTGTTTACTATCTAAAACAATACAGTTACCCGTACTTTTAAAGCAAAAGAAAAACATTATTTATAATCAAGCTATTATACAAGAGCCTCAATATTCTCGGATTCCCCCCACTCACTAAATTTCTGTCTGTTTGGCACTTCAGAGATTTCCCTTCCAACTTACATCTAGGCCCACACGAACCTTCCTACTTTAGTACAATTTTACCAAGTCCCCGATAAACTTACACCCAATTATCTGCATTTAAAAAAAATACATGCTCCTTCCAAACGGACGGAAAAAAGGTCAAGTTTGCTGTGAAGCCCTTTCTGGGTTAAAAATTAGGCCGCCGGCGAACTAAACGCACCACGTTTCTACATTATGTAAAAATACACAAAGCGATTCGCTCGGCTTCTCTACTCTGTCCGCCCTCAGATCTAAATACCCGGCAGGGTGCGCGCTGAGGTTTTTTTTCCCCCCCGCACTTACAAATCGGCTTTGCCCCCTTTCTCCCAATTCTTCAACCAGTCGCCAGGGAACACCATCACCGCCATCTTAGCTGCACACCATTCTGCACTCATAGCCCGGATGTTTCGCCCGGTGAGCTGCGAGGTCACAGGTCAATGTAGCCCGGCGCATGCTGGGAGCTCGGGGGCAGCCAATTGTCTGTAGAGAAGGATATCTGAGTGTTCGATGCGCAGAGACTGCCTTTTACAGGCCAGCAGGACGACGGTGTCTTTTGCTTGCTCGAGGCTTTGTGGAGAAGCAGTCTTGGGGAATCCTGTAACGCCGAGCTGCTAAAATGGAGCTATATTTAATCGCCCCTGTTATGCCATTTCAAGGGTACTCTCTGTGGGGCTGTCCTCCAAGTAGGCACATTCTGAGGTGAATCAGGCTAATTGCTCAGGGAAGTTTCTGTATTTCCCCCAGCTCCTGTCATCGGAGATTATCAAGGTCAGAAATGATCAGTAGGAAATACTGACTTTTTTTTAAATGTATTATTTTTAAGTAAACAAATCATACCGACATGGATCAGATGTTGAGCTAAGTATCCTTCTCTTCTTAGGCAGTCCCTCGGAACTGAGGATGACTTGCTTCCACATTAAAAATGAGCTCGCAGGTGACTGATTCGTCCAATGCGGGACCTACAGTCTCTGTCACAGGTGGGGCAGACGGTGTTTGAAGGGGCGGGTGGGTGGGGTGCTTGGGTTGACGTACGCTCCTTGCGCTTGGCTTCCGCTTGCTCCCGACGAAGAGACTCGAGGTGTTCGGCGCCTTCCCGGATGCTTCTCCTCCACTTTGTGCGGTCTTGGGCCAGGGATTCCCAGGTGTCGGTGGGGATGTTAAACTTTTTCAAGGAGGCTTTGAGGGTGTCCTTGAAGCATTTCCTCAGCCCACCTCGGGCTCTCTAAGTACAGTAACAAATCATTGTTGCTCATGGAACATATGATGTATTCTTTAATAACTGCTGATATTTTTAAAATGTAACAATTGTATCGGGTTGTAGAGTTCCTGTTATAACTGGAATTGTAGGCACATGTAGATCAATTAGTATCCTCTTTAGCTACCCCTGTAAAGGAAAACATGTGCAGGGCTAAGGGGAAAGAGCAGGGGAGTGGGACTAATTGGATAGCACATGCATGATGGGCTGAATGGCCTCCTTCCCTGCTGTATATTCTACGATTAACAATAAGAAGTATCAGAACAAGGCGGAGTAAGCCAGGTGGCAGTAATGTGAGTAAGGAGAGGAACAGGTAAGGATGAAGGGAGGTGGTATCAATCACCTCCCTACATCCAAAGCCCGAATGGGTGATATGGAGAGTGAAGAATGCATGAGAGATCTCAGAGCAAAAGTTTCTGTATTTCCCCAGCTCTTGCCCTTTTAAAGTTCTAAACCTTGCTTAGGTTTAATTGGGTCCCAACTCATCTTAAACTTTACCATTCTATGGTCATTGTCGCCCAGGGGTGCTACAATTTCCAATTCCTGTGCATTGCCTGCAACAATTATAAATACCAGGTCAAGATGAGCACTGCCTCTAATGGCTTCCCTTACGTGCTGAATCACAAAGCTGTCACAGATTACATTTATGAACTCTGACTCTAAACCACTTGGATTTTCCCAATTTATTTTGCGTTGATTGATTGAAATCCCTCATTAAAATAATTGCCCTGTTCTCTCTCTTATCTATTCGCAGAGAAAACTGTCTTCCTTCTTGTATGGACTTGGTGGTCGGCAACATACTCTAATATTAGCTTGGATTTTTTTCACATTAGAGATTTCCAGCCAAAGTTGTTATTTCTGTAGTTTGCTCCCTCCCTCAGAATCAACTTCATTTATTTCCCACTTGTCCCTGACATTCCCGCCATACAAGTGCCAGGCAATGACCCTCTCCAACAAGAAAAAGTCTAACCACCTCCCCTTGACATCAAATGGTATTACCATCGTCAAATCCCCCAGCATCAATATCCTGGGGGGTCACCATTGACCAGAAACATAACTGGACCAGCCACATAAATATTGTGGCTACAAGAGCAGATCAGAGGCTGGGTATTCTGTGGTGAGTGCCTCACCTTCTGACTCCCCAAAGCCTTTCCACCATCTACAAGGACAAGTAAGGAGTGTGATGGAATACTCTCCACTTGCCTGGATGAATGCAGCTCCAATAACACTCAAGGAGCTCAACACTATCCAAGACAAAGCAGCTCGCTTGACTGGCACCCCATCCACCACCTTAAACATTCACTCCCTCCACCACTGGCGCACTGTGTCTGCAGTGTGTACCATCTACAAGATGCACCGCCAAGGCTTCTTCGACAGCACCTCCCAAACCCACGACCTCACCACCTAGAAGAACAAGGGCAGCCAGTGCATAGGAACATTACCACCTCCAAGTTCCCCTCCAAGTCACACATCATCCAGATTTGGGAATATATCACCGTTCCTTCATTGTCGCTGGGTCAAAATCCTGGAACTCCCAACCTAACAGCACTGTGGGAGTACCTTCACCACACTGACTGCAGTGGTTCAAGGAGGCGGCTCACCACTACCTTCTCAAGGGCAATTAGAGATAGGTAATAAATGCTGGCCTTGCCAGCGACACCCACATCCCATGAATGAATAAAAAATATATATATGGCTACACAATCTCCTTGTTTCAGTCCTTTCTGAACACAAAGCCACTGAATATTAAATTCATTTCCACCTGCTAAGTTGGACACATTTCTGAGATTCCCATCACATAGTCATTCCCTAGTGCCACAACAACCTCTTATTTCTAATGCTTTTTATATAAGTCTTAATGTAGCTTTGCCTTCTTTCATGCTTCCTATCCTTCCCTTGTCCACTTATTCCTGGGTTCCTGTACATGTATACTTTAATGGTTACTGTATCCATACCTACTTGTTGACAACCACTACCCTATGATCCATCCCATCTGGTATGTAGTTATCTCCATACCCTTCACCCCCACTTTAAATGATTTTCAATGGTTGACTCAAGGTTGGTAGCTTACCAGCTCTTCTGCCTCACGAGTGGAAGCTGGATGATAAAGCTATTGGTCGTAGACGGGATTCTTCTGACTCAGCTTCAGATAACCCTGCAAGCCAAAACCCTAATGGGTGATATGGTCTGTGTGAGAGAAACTGTGGAAAGTTTACCAGTAGTCTGCTATACTATAGCATACAGTTTTAGTTCATTAAACTTCAGCAGCATATCTGGGGTACACCTGGTGGTCCCTAAGCCTTGGCTTTGCCAACCTGCATATCAGCTTTCTGGCTGAAATAAAAGTGGATTTTGGAGGAGAGTATGCACTTCTTAGTGGCTAAACAGAAACCCAACAGGTGAGGGGAGATTTCTCATCAGATTTAAATTGGGGCTTCTGAAAACAGTGTTCCACCCTAACATCTTAAGTCTCTCTCACAACAGTAACTCCTAATCTTTTGTAACAACCTAGTTAGTGTACACTGCACCTTTTCCATTGCTTTTATTCCCTTCCGATTATGGGGTATTCAAAACTGTACACAATGCTCAAACTGTGGTCATACTCAAGTTCAACCATACTTAATTTGCTTTTGTATTCTATGTCTTCAGGTGCAATGCCAAAGATTGCCTTTATTATAATCTTATTATCTATTTATGGTGCCACCTTTAAGGACCTGTATATCTAGACACCAAGGTCCTGCGACTCCACTATTCCATTTAAACAACAACAACAACTTGCATTTATATTACCTTTATCATAGTAAAATGTCCCAAGGCGCTTCACAAGAGCGTTATCAAACAAAATTTGACACCAAGCCACATAAGGAGATATTAGGACAGATGACCAAAGGCTTGGTCAAAGAGTTAGGTTTTAAGGAGCATCTTAAAGGAGGAGAGGTAGAAAGATGGAGAGGTTTAGGGAGGCAATGCCAGAGCTTAGGGCCTAGGCAGCTGAAGGCATGGCCATCAATGGTGGAGCGATTAAAATCGGGGATGCGCAAGAGGCCAGAATTGGAGGAGGGCAGAGATCTCGGATGGTTGTAGGGCTGGAGGAGGTTGCAAAGATAGGGAGGGGTGAGGCCATGGAGGGATTTGAAAACAAGGATGAGAAATTTAAAACTGAGGCGTTGCTGGACTGGGAGCCAATGTAGGTCGATGAGCACAGGGGTAATGGGTGAACAGGAATTGGTGCGACCTAGGATACGAGCAGCAGAGTTTTGGATGAGCTCAAGTTTATGTAAGGGTGGAAGATGGGAAGGCGGCCAGGAAAACTTTGGAATAGTCAAGTCTAGAGGTAACAAAGGCATGAATGAAGGTTTCAGCAGCAGGTGAGCTGAGGCAGGGGTGGAGTCGGGCGATGTTACAGAGGTAGAAGTCGGCGGTCTTGGTGATGGAGCAGATATGTGACAGGAAGCTCATCTCGGGGTCAAATACGACGACAGTTGCCAGTGAGAGGGATGGAGTCAGTGGCTAGGGAATGGAGTTTGTGGCGGGGACCGAAGATAATGGCTTTGGTCTTCCCAATATTTAGTTGGAGGAAATTTCTGCTTATCCAGTACTGGATGTCGGACAAGCAGTCTGACAATTCAGAGACAGTGGAGAGGTCGACAGAGGTGGTGCTGAGTTAGAGCTGGGTGTCGTCAGCGTAGATATGGAACCTGATGTGTTTTAGGATGACGTCGCCGAGGGGCAGCATGTAGATGAGAAATGGGATGGGGCCAAGGATTGATCCTCAGGGGACCTCAAGGTAACGGTGCGGGAGTGGGATGAGAAGCCATTGCAGGTAATTCTCTGACAATGACTGGATAGGTAAGAATGGAACCAGGCGAGTGCAGTCCTACCCAACTGGACAGCAGATGAGAGGTGTTGGAGGAGGTTGGTGTGATCAAACGTGTCAAAGACTGCAAACAGGTCGAGAAGGATGAGGAGGGATAGTTTACCAAGGTCACAGCCACATAAGATGTCATTTGTGACTTTGATAAGGGCCGTTTTAGTTCTGCCTTTTAAAGTCTTATAATTTAAGGTATATTTCTGAAGGACTACTAACGTTGTACCATTGTTTAAAAAGGGATAGACCAAGTAATTATAGGCCAGTCAGCCTAACCTCATTGGTGGGCAAATTATTGGAAAAAATTCTGAGGGACAGTATTAATCATCATTGAGAAAGGCACAGATTAATCAAGGCCAGTCAGCATGGATTTGTTAAGGGAAGGTCGTATCTGACTAACTTGACTGAATTTTTTGAGGAGGTGAAAAGGAGGGTCGATGAGGGTAGCATGTTTGATGTCGTCTACATGGATTTTAGCAAGGCTTTTGACAAGATCCCACATGGCAGACTGGTCAGAAAAGTAAAAGCCCATGGGATCCAAGGGAAAGTGGCAAGTTGGATCCAAAATTGGCTCAGTGGCAGGAAGCAAAGGGTAATGGTCGACGGATGTTTTTGTGACTGGAAGGCTGTTTCCAGTGGGGTCCCGCACGGCTCAGTACTAGGTCCCTTGCTTTTTGTGGTGTGTAGCAATGATTTAGACTTCAATGTAGGGGGCATGATTAAGAAGTTTGCAGATGATACAAAAACTGTCTGTGTGGTTGATCACGAGGATGAAAGCTGTAGACTGCAGGAAGATATCAATGGACTGGTCAGGTGGGCAGAACAGTGGCAAATGGAATTCAATCCGGAGAAGTGTGAGGCAATGCATTTGGGGAGGGCTAACAAGGTAAAGGAATACACAATAAATGGTAGGATACTGAGAAGTGTAGAGGAATAGAGGGACCTTGGAGAGCATGTCCACAGATCCCTGAAGGTAGCAAGATAGGTAGATAGGGTGGTTAAAAAGACAAACGGGATACTTTCCTTAATTAGCCAATGCATAGAATATAAGAGCAGGAAGGTTATGCTTGAACTGTACAAAACATTAGTTCAGCCACAGTTAGAGTACTACGTACAGTTCTGGTCACCACATTACAGGAAGGATGTGATTGCACTAGAGAGGGTACAGAGGAGATTTACGACGATGTTACCAGGACTGCAGAATTTTAGCTATGAGAAAAGATTGGATTGCACTATAAAAAGTGCAGGGGCATACTTAAAAAAGAAATTAGGAGGGCGAGGAGGGGCCATGGAATAACACTGGCGAGCAAAATAAAGGAAAATCCTAAGATGTTTTATAAGTATATTAAGGGCAAGAGGATAACCAGGGAAAGGGTAGGGCCCATTAGGGACCAAAGTGGCAATCTGTGTGTAGAGCCAGAGGATGTAGGCGGGGTTTTAAATGAATTTTTTGCATCTGTGTTCACTATGGAGAAAGACGATGCAGACATAGAAATCGGGCAAGGGGACTGTGACATACTTGAACATATTAGCATCGAGAGGGAGGAGGTGCTAGCGGTTTTAGCGGGCCAAAAAGTGGATAAATCCCCAGGCCCGGACGAGATGTATCCCAGGCTGCTGTGGGAGGCAAGGGAGGAGATTGCAGGGGCTCTGACACTAATTTTCAGAACCTCTCTGGCCACAGGGGATGTACCAGAGGACTGGAGAACAGCTAACGTAGTACCATTATTCAAGAAGGGTAGCAGGGATAAACCAGGGAATTACAGGCCAGTGAGTCTAACATCTGTGGTGGGGAAATTATTGGAAAAAATTCTGAGGGACAAAATTAATCTCCACTTGGAGAGGCAAGGATTAATCGGGGATAGTCAGCATGGCTTTGTCAAGGGTAAATCATGTCTAACAAATCTGATCGAATTTTTCGAGGGGGTGACTAGTGGGGTGGATGAGGGAAATGCTGTGGATGTGGTGTACATGGACTTCAGTAAAGCTTTTGACAAAGTCCCGCATAGGAGACTGGTCAAGAAGGTAAGAGCCCATGGGATCCAGGGTGCCTTGGCGCGTTGGATCCTAAACTGGCTGAGTGGCAGGAGGCAGAGGGTGATGGTCGAAGGTTGCTTTTGTGACTGGAAGCCTGTGTCCAGTGGGGTACCTCAGGGATCGGTGCTGGGTCCCTTATTGTTTGTGATCTACATAAATGATTTGGATGAAAATGTAAAAGGTATGATCAGTAAGTTCGCAGATGACACGAAAATTGGTGGGGTGGTAAATTGCGAGGAGGAAAGCCTCCGGCTACAGGACGATATAAACGGGTTGGTCAGATGGGCGGAAAAGTGGCAAATGGAATTTAACCCTGAAAAGTGCGAGGTGATGCATTTTGGACGGACAAATAAGGCAAGGGAATACACAATGAGTGGTAGGACCCTAGGAAGTACAGAGGGTCAGAGGGACCTTGGTGTACATGTACATAGATCCCTGAAGGCAGCGGAGCAGGTAGATAAGGTGGTTAAAAAGGCATATGGGATACTTGCCTTCATTAGCCGAGGCATAGAATATAAGAGCAGGGAGGTTATGATGGAGCTGTACAAAACGCTGGTGAGGCCACAGCTGGAGTACTGTGTGCAGTTCTGGTCGCCTCACTATAGGAAGGATGTGATTGCTTTGGAGAGGGTGCAGAGAAGATTCACCAGGATGTTACCTGGGATGGAGCGCCTCAGCTATGAAGAGAGGCTGGACAGGCTGGAGTTGTTTTCCTTGGAGCAGAGAAGGCTGAGGGGGGACCTGATTGAGGTGTACAAGATAATGAGGGGCATAGATAGGGTAGATAAAGAGGAACTTTTCCCCTTAGTGGGGGGGTCAATAACAAGGGGGCATAGATTCAGGGTAAGGGGCAGGAGATTTAGAGGGGATTTGAGGAGGAACTTTTTCACCCAGAGGGTGGTTGGAATGTGGAACTCAATGCCTGAAAGGGTGGTGGAGGCAGGAACCCTCACAACATTCAAGAAGCATTTGGATGAGCACTTGAAATGCCATTGCATACAAGGCTATGGACCAAATGCTGGAAAATGGGATTAGACTGGACAGGGATGGATGGGCGGCGCAGACACGATGGGCCGAAGGGCCTCTTTCTGTGCTGTAAAACTCTATGACTCTATGACACTGGGGTTGTTTTCTTTGGAGCAGAGGAGGCTGAGGAAAGACTTAATTGAGGTGTATAAAATTATGAGGGACCTAGATAGAGTGGATAGGAAGGACATCTTTCTCTTAGCAGAGAGGTCAATAACCAGGGAGCATAGATTTAAAGTAATTTAGAAGGATTGGAGGGGAGTTGAGGAAAATTGTTTTCACCCAGAGGGTGGTGGGGGTCTGGAACGCACTGTCTGAAAGGGCAGTAGAGGCAGAAGCCCTCACCACATTTAAAAAGTACTTGGATATGCACTTGAAGTGCAGTAACCTACAAGGCTATGGACCAAGAGCTGGAAAGTGGGATTAGGCTGGAGAGCTCTTTTTCTGCCGGCACAGACACAGTGGGCCGAATGGCCTCCTTCTGTGCCGTAAATTTCTATAATTCTATGATTTCTTTTTCCCTGTTCTTATTTCCAAAATGTATTACTTAATGTTTTCTACACTGGATTGCAAATGCCACCTATCTGCCCATCTTGCCAGGCAATCTACGGCCTTGCAATATTTCACTATCCTTGTCACAACTTGATATACCACCCTGCCCAGTTTGGTGTCACCAGCAAATTTCAATATCGTTCCCTCATTCCTAAGTCTAGATCATTTATGTATATAGTAAGTAAAAGCAATCCCAACACAGATCTCCATGGAACAACACCACATCTTTCCATTCTGGGAAACCTTTTTATCCTGATCCTTTGCTTTTTGTCTTTCAATCTATCCCCCACAGAACGAGGGAGAAATCTTTTTTGCAGTCCGTCATGCAAGCAATAATTTTTGAGGTCATGTTTTTCATGTGGGTACTTGATTTACTAACGATTACTTTTCACAATTAGTGAAACTGTGTAAGATGCAGAGACTGTGTTTCCAGTTGTACTTTCCCCCCAAGATGTGAGAAAGGCAATTGCGTAACGTAACTTGACAATGTCATTCACTCCTGCCCAAAAGGCGGTGTGTTAAAAATGATTTAATAGAAAAGTTATATTGTACTGGGTTTAACTGAAAGAAGCCATAATAATGTATGAAAACAAAAAACTGCTAACAAAAGGAGTAGTTAAGATGAATAGCATAGCAGCATTTAAGGGGAAACTAGATAAACACATAATGGTGAAAGGAATAGAAGGTTATGCTGATTGAGTTCGATGAAGCGGGGTGGGAGGAGACAGTTGTCGAGCATAAACACCGACATAGACCTGTTGGGCCGAATGGCCTGTTCCTGTGCTGTACATTCCATGTAATTCTATGTATGTAGCAATCTGCTCTATCCATATTGCCACATTCTCCTTGAGTCTATGTGACATTATCTTTGCCATAAGTCTCTTATGTGGAACTTTATCAAATGGCTTTAAAAAAAATGCATATAGATCACACCCACTGCATTTCCTTTATCTACCCTCTCTTATTTCGTCAAAGAATTCTGAATCATCATGCTGTCCCTCAATTACATAATCTGCAAGCATAGGGTCAGCTGTCACATGTACACTTATGATACCCAGCTGAAACTCTCCACCATTCTCTTGAACCCTTAACTGTATCACAGTATGGTATGGCAGCTGTAGCTACTATGACCGGAAAACCCTGCAGCGGGTAGTCAAAATTGCCCAACGCATTACCGGCACCCGGCTACCGACCATAGAGCACATATACCAGAAACGCTGTTTACGGAGGTCACGGACCATCATCAAAGACCCTACCCACCCCAGCCACAGTCTGTTCGCCCTCCTGCCATCTGGGAGATGCTACAGATGCATTCGCACCCGTACGACCAGATTTAGGAACAGCTTCTTTCCCAGGGTTGTCATCCTACTGAACTCCACAAATAAACTCTAAAGCCTGCACATCTGCCAATGCACTTTATTATGGTTATGTTTATGTTAATGTATTACAAGCCAAATGTATGTTGAATGTTTAAATGTCTTAATCTAAATGTACACTCTTGGGAGCCGCAAGCCTACATTTCATTGTACTGCACTTGTGCACTAACAATGACAATAAAGTTGATTATTATTATTATTCCTCTATGTTGTCAGACTGCTTTTTTCTCCTTCAGACTTGACTATTGTAATGATCTCATTGCTGGCTTCCAATCCTCTACCCTCCATAAACTCCAGCTTGTCCAAAACTCCGACACAACCTATCCTATCCTGCACTCCCGCTCGCTCATCACCACCATGCTCACTGACGCATGGATGCTTCTTGTACTCCAACATGTTAAATTCAAAAGCCCACATAAATGCCTCCATGGCCTTGACCTACCTTGTATGCAATCTCCTCCAGCCCTATATCCTTTCCAGAATGCTCAATTCCTCTGACTCCAGCATTCTGTGCATTCCTCCTCCCTTTGCCCCACCACCAGCCTTCAGCTGTCACGGCCACTTCCACCTTTTTAAAATCCTCTCAGAACCATTTCTTCGACCCAGCTTTAGGTCATTGTTCTGACCTCCCTCTTCCTGGCTCGGTGTACATTTTCCTTATGCCTATTTGTGAAGCATCTTGGATATTTCTTTTTGCTAAAGGCACTCTATATGTTGTTGACACCACTGCCACTAGGGCTGCCTTCAGGTGAGAAGCAAATCATCAGGTCACAATGATTTGTTTACTTAAATATCTTATTTAATATAACTTTTTTGAAAAGTTTTTGTAGCTTTCATTTTTTATTATTTGTCCGAGCTTGCTTTTGTATTATCTGCCGTATAAGTACTAAATGCTTCTTATAGTTTCAAATTTGAACTAATCTTCCTATTTATTCATGGAACCCCTGCCATCCTTTATTGGAATTTATTTAATTTGTACTCTTTTCATCTCCTGTTTAAATATTTCCCATTGCTGATGTACGCTTTTGCCAATTTTTGCCAAAATGCAAAAAATGCTGGAAGCACTCAGCAGGTCAAGCAGCATCTGTAAAGTAAGGAAGGTAGGGTTAACATTTCAGGTGGATAACCTTTCGTCAGAACCCAATACAGTACTTGAGTGAGTGTTTATACACTGTATGGATAGATCTGTATTTTTGTGTACAACCATGAATGTTTTTCGATGCTTTGGCAACATAAGATGTACCTTGTCATGCCAATAAAGCGATTTGAATTGAATTGAGTGCTGCATTGTCAACGGTGCCATTCTTCAGATATGATGTTAAACTTTGGCCCCAACTGTCTGTTCTACTCTTTTAAATGCACTAATTAGGACGACACTGAGTTGCCCCAGTGTCATCATCCGAAAAATCTAACAAAAGTGCCCCCTTTTAACGGGGTACAACTAATAGAAAACAAAATTATAAAAAAACCATAGAAAACTTATAAAATTAAATAAGAATATTTCCACCCGTCGACTATGCACTCTGATCCCTGTGGTCTCCACAGGCCGCGGAAGCCAACTGTCTGTTCTCGTGGTTCAGTTGGAGGGAAAAGCTTCCAGTCCAGCATTAGAAGACTTCCAGCATCCGCAGTATTTTGCAATTATATTAGAAGACTGCTCCCAGACTCCTTGCCAAAATTCATCTTTCAATCAACATCAACCAAAATAGGTCATTCAGCTCGTAGTTGTTTGTGGATTCAATTGTGTGCCAATGACTGCCCTTCAAGGGTAATGCGTATGATGCGACGGGCACTGGAACATCCTGAGAAAGGTTAAAATGACGTCCCATCGAAATGTAATCTCCTGTCGCCCCACCAGAACAAAATCCAGTATCCAGTCTGGGGCACTGCCCACGACGCATGCGTCCGCCGACGGAGCGCAGAATCACGTGCTACCAGCGTGCACGCCTCCTTCTCGACCAATCAGATGGCGGCCACCCTGACTTCCCGCCAATCGCCGCCTTCTTCGCGATGATTGACGGTTGGACCTTCGGTCGGGTCATTGAGGATTTTTGTCGTTCGATTCATGTGACGCAGCCAGAAGTTGCTGAGAGCGGGTGCGAGTAACCGGTGCGTTTGGTTTTCTGTCTTGGAGCCTGAGGCTCCTTGAAGTTCGGCACAGATAACCGCACACAGGGTTTCTGGGCCTTGTGGGCAAAAAGGATCGTCCTTGTTCGAGGTGTGAGTGACTGACTTTAATGTGTGACGAGGATAAGGCTGAGGTAAAACTCTCTGCTGTCGTTGGTGGCTCTCTGGCATTCAGCTGGCACTGGTGTCGGATTTGTTGGCTTCCTAATTACACGCAGAAACGGATCAGAGCTGATTTTTCTTGGGAACCCCACCTTGCTTCAATATTTCGCATTGTTGTTCTGAATGAGGAATGTAACTCCATTCCCTGCGTTGCAATGGCGAGTAGGTGCAGGCAAGGTTGTACTTTGCTCCTTGGTTGTTTGGGATTTGAGTTCGTTTCAGGTTTATTAACAGGGCAATTAAGCATTGTGGAGGAATGCCAAACTTCACTTGCGCTCCGAGCATGGTCAGCCGTGTGGTCTGACCTTTATTTTAGAGTGAAAGCTGCTTTTTGGAGTGATTTTATTTCCAGGTTTCGTCAGAATCATGACATTTGTTGGCGAGCCACGCCAATGCAAAGATACATGCTGCTGGTATCATTGAAACTAAAATGCCAATTTTTGACTTTATAGTTGCAGCGCTCCAGGATATATTGTTTTCATAGAATCATAGAAATGTATAGCACAGAAGGAGGCCATTCGGCCCATCTTGTCCGTGCCGGCCGACAAAGAGCTATCCACCCTAATCCCACTTTCCAGCACTTGGTCCGTAGCCCTGTAGGCTACGGCACTTCAAGTGCACATCCAAGTACTTTTTAAATGTGATGTGGGTCTCTGCCTCTATCACCGTTTCAGGCAGTGAGTTCCAGACCCCAACCACCCTCTGGGTGAAAGAAATTCTCCTCGAATTCCCTCTAAACTTCTGATTAATTACTTTAAATCTATGCCCCCTGGTTGTTGACCATTCTGCTAAGGGAAATAGGTTCTTCTTATCCACTCTACGCTCCTCATAATGTTATACACTTCAATTCGGTCTCCCCCTTTGCCTCCTCTGTTCCAAGAAAACAACCACAGCCTATCTGATCTTTCTTTATCTGAGGAAGGATGTTCTTGCCATGGAGGGAGTTCAGCGAAGATTAACCAGACTGATACCTGGGATGGCAGGGGTGACGTATGAAGAGAGATTGGGTCGATTAGGCTTATATTTGCTAGAGCTTAGAAGAATGAGAGGGGATCTCATTGAAACTTAAAATTCTAACAGGACTAGACAGACTAGATGCAGGAAGGCTGTTCCTGATGGCGGGGAGTCCAGAACCAGGGGTCACGGTCTAAGGATAAGGGGTAAGCCATTTAGGACAGAGATGAGGAATTTCTTCACCCAGAGAGTGGTGAAAATGTGGAATTCTCTACCACAGAAGACAGTTGAGGCCAATTCATTAAATATATTCAAGAAGGAGTTAAATATATTTCTTAAGGCTAAAGGGATCAAGGGATATGGGGAGAAAGCAGGGATAGGGTACTGAATTTGGATGATCAGCCATGATCGCATTGAATGGCGGAGCAGGCTCGAGGGGCCGAATGGCCGCCTACTGCTCCTATCTTCTATGTTTCTATGTCTATGTTCCTCATACCTAAAATTCCCCAGCCCAGCTAACATCCTCACAAATCTCCTCTGCACCCCCTCTAGTGCAATCACATCCTTCCTGTAATATGGTGACCAGAACTGCATGCAGTATTCTAGCTGTGGCCTAACTCGTGTTTTATACAGTTCAACCATAACCTCCCTGATCTTATATTCTATGCCTCGGCTAACAAAGGCAAGTATCCCGTCTGCCTTCTTAACCACCTTATCTACCTGTCGTGCTGCCTTCAGGGATCTGTGGACATGCACTCCAAGGTCCCTCTGATCTTCTGCACTTCTCAGTGTCCTAACATTTATAGTGTATTCCCTTGCCTTGTTAGCCCTCCCCAAATGCATTACCTCACACTTCTCCAGATTGAATTCCATTTGCCACTGTTCTGCCCAGTCCATTGATATCTTCCTGCAGTCTGCAGCTTTCTTCTTCATTATCAACCACAAACTTTTTAATCATACTTTCTACATTCAAGTCCAAATCATTGACATACCACAACAATCAAAGGACCCAGCTGAGCCCTGCAGAACCCCAGTGGAAACAGCTTTCCAGTCACAAAAACACCCTTTGACCATTACCCTTTGTTTCCTGCCTCTGAGCCAATCTTGGATCCCATGGGCTTTTATTTCGTGACCAGTCTCCCATTTTAGCCCGTGATAAGTAGGTGTAGCTGGATTAGGAATGTTGCGTGAAAACTTTTGGTGAGAATTTCTTCCCATCCTAAAGACATTGACTGTGGTCTTGTAGTTCTATGAAGGAGCCAAGTTTTTAAAAAAATGTCTCATATTGTAATTTGTTGGGCTGATTGGTTCGGAAGTGCTGGTGATGAGAGATTTTGAATAGGGGAGAATGCAGGTAGTTGAAAACCAATCCCCTGCTGTGTGCTCTCCATAATCCTGAATCTTGCTTTGCTTCAAATATTTCTCGCGTTTCCTTTTAAAGAAGTCCCTGCTTCAAAGACTTCCTATGGTAAAGTATTCCATACAACTATTGTCAAGAAATTTCACCCAACCTCTCCTCTCAATCAGTGATTAGTTTTAAATTGATACATCATCACTGACTCCACAACCAGAGGAAATAGTCTTTCCCTACTCGCGATCAAAATGCTTCATAATTTTAATAAACCTTAATTAAATATCCTCTAGGCATTTTCTATTCTAGTGGAAATAATTACAATATCTCAGGTTTTGCCTCATAACGAGTTTCCCATTTCTGGCATCATCCCAGTGAATCTGTGCAGAATATTCTGGGTCTTCAATATCATTACTAAATTGTGTGTTCCAAAACTCTCAACTGTGGCCCAACTAATGTGTTGTATGAATTCATTATTTTACTCTTAAAGTCAATATTCTATTGGATTTCTTTGGCTTTATCTGCTGGCACTTGCATGTTCAGTGAATTGTGTTCTTGACCCCATAAGTTGATGCTCCTGTAGCTTTTATTTCTCCCAAAATGTATTGCCTAATTTTTCACTGCCACCTGTCTGTCCATTCTGCTAATGTCTTTTTTTGAAGTCTTGCACAGTCTCCTACCTGTTTGCCAAACCTACTTTTGTCATGAGCAAATTTTGCTGATGTTCCCTATTCCCAAGTCCAAATCTATATCAAGAACCAAAATGGATCTAATACGTACCCCGTGGTATGACTTCCAACTCTTGCGGTCTAACCGACATCCTTTTTTGTTGTAATTCTGTATCCTGTCTGTGAATCAAACAGCTACATCTTCTCAAACCATATTCTTGAATTTTTCTAAAACCTTTTTAAGGAACTGTTAAATGCCTGCTTGAAAAATCCATTTCCAATGTATTCCCTCTTATCTATTCAAATGATCACTGACGGCAGGGGGACACTTTAAATTGTGTGTGTGTGTATAATCAATTAAGCCACCACGGAAGATTCCTTAATTTTAAAAGCAGTCTCCTGAGAGCATCCAATCAAGTAAAATTAAGATGATAAAGTAAAGAAAAATATGAGTTTCCCCTGTTATCCTTAACTTTTTTTTTTGTATTTCAACTTTGGTGGATTTGTCATGCTCACAAGTGCCTTTTTTTGCTTTTTAAGCACACTAACGCATTTCTCATTTTATTTGATTCATCCTTCCTGGAAGGGTGGCTTGTGGTGTGAGGGCAAAGGGAAAAAATGCTCTATTCAGTAATCACTTACTGCCACACTCATTTCTCACATCCCTTGTACTTGGGCGCCCTCCTGTCAACATCTTTGTGTCTGGCTACTTAATCTCTCCCTCCTGTCTAACTTCAATGCCCTCGTTTTGTTGGGGGGGAAAATCACTGACCCCTACCTGTGTCATCGGTCGAGGATAGCCCCTAACGTCGCACCCTCAACTCCAAGGAGTGTAAATGTGTACTTGGTGTGCAACTGGCTAAGCCATCCATTGTTTGGTTTGACCATATCAATTTCGACTGGGCCTCATTATCCTCTGCCAAAATGGGCCACTATGCTTGGTCTCCTCTAGAAGGGTAAGGCTCCTTTTTTCCACAACCAACTGCCTCTTTAAGCTCTTGGCTCTCGCACTCTCCATTCTTCCCACAAACACTAAGTGGAAGGAGCTTGCCTCCCAAAACCCTCCACCTTTGTCCTCCTAATAAAAACCTTCACAAAATCCCCATTTCTTCTTTTTTGCCACGCCATCCTCTTTTTTTTTTCCTGGATTCCTATCTCTCTAATCTCTTTCAGCACCCCCCCCCCCCCCCCTGAGATATCTGCGCTCCTCTAATTCTGCCCTCTTGAGGATCCCTGATTATAATCACTCAACCTTTGGTGGCCGTGCCTTCTGTTGCCTGGGCCTTAAGCTCTCGAATTCCCTGCCTAAACCTGTCCGCCTCGCTACCTCTTTTTTTCTTCTTTTTATGACGCTCCTTTAAACCCACTTCTTTGACCAAGCTTTTGATCACCTGCCCTAATTTATCCTTATGTGGATCGGTGTCAAATTTTTTCTTAAGTTAGTCCTATGCAGCGTCTTGGGACGGTTTACTACGTTAAAGGCGCTATATAAATACAAGTTGTTCTCTTGTCTGTTTACAATATGAAGTACCTTGGGACCTTGTTTTGTTTTGAAGGACTATGTAAATGTCCCTTGCTGCTTTTCAGCCTGTCAAGTTTGTGCCAGTGCCTTTCTCTACGTGGGCCACCCACACTGCTGCTTGCTTCCCCTACCCTTCAATCACTTTTTTTAAAAACACTATCTAGTTCCATTTTAATTCTGTTTCAGTGGTTTGTGGAAGGGAATTCCCCATTCTAACCCTTGGAGTTTTTTCTAACTTCCCCCATTAATAAGTTTCTGCCCTCTTGCTACTGACTGACGATCTGTAACTTCCCCCTCGACACATTTCTGCCCTCTTGCTGCTGACTCACTGACCAATCCTATTATAACCCTTAATGTTGGAAGACCTTGATTAGGATCATCAACTGTCTTGGCTCTCGTGGAAAAAGGCCCTAATCCCTCAAGTCTCTGACCAGCTGGGATCCTTGATGTAATAATTTCCATCAATCTTTTTTTCTACTGCTTTCATTTCCTTCCTATAATTGCCTAAAACTGTACATATTGCAGCTGTGGTCTGTCTAATGTCTTGTACAAGTTCAATATTACCTCTTTGCTTGTGTATTCTATGCTTCGAGAGTCTACACCTCAAGGTAAAATACCATTTGCCCTTTTATGGCCTTATCTCATGTTAATTTTTTGACCTGTGTATCTGCACACCAATGTCCATGTTTTTATCTTGTTGTTTTCCAATACATTTATATTTATCTTGGCTTTCACTTATTATCTGTGCTGTAAGCAATACAGTACATGGTTCATTCATGGAACCCAGTCTTTCCTCACTAAAATGCACTTTGCTCCTTTCCATTTCATGTTGAACTTTTCCATTTCGGATCCTTTGTTGTGGGGATAGGTCCCTTTTTTGTCGGGCTACAATTTACATTATTTCAATTATAAATTTTTTTGTTCTTGTCCTTGTCTTTGCTTTTTCTTTTTTCTTTTCTTCTATATTTATACAGAATCTAATTGTGATCATTGTATGCCAAATGTTTCCCTACTTTTAGGTTGCCTACTGCTCACTTCATTACCCAGTACCAGGTCATATGTTCGTGCTCAGACAAAATAAATCGTCTACAGCTGGATCTAGATATATTGGGGAATGGGCTTGCATGGCAGAATTTTGTGTAGATAAGTGCAGTGTAATGCATTTGGGCCAGGCAATTCCAAGCATGGTTGCACCATACAATGCTGCCCCCTCAAGGCTGCCAAGTGGGAGATGAACTTGAAGTTTGAGACATGAAGGGCTAAGGCTGTAACGGTGTGTATAGTTAGGACAATTCCATACAAAACTAGAAGTAAAATTCTTGCCTTGGTCAGCTGCGCCAGAATATTTTGCCCAGCTTTGGTCCATTATCATGAGATATCAGAGGCCCTGGAAAAAGCCCAAGGGTGGGGGTGCACTTAATTCTGAGTTGAGGGTTGTTATTTTATAGGTGATTCAGACTTTTTTGTCCTTTTCTGCTAAAATAGCAGGTGAAGGTTCAGTTTAAAAAATAAAAAATAATTCCACTGCTGTCTGATTCCTTACTTTGTGTCAAAATCAACATGTCCAGTAACTCCTGAATTTGACATTTTAGAGAAACATTGATAGTTAATACATGCATATCAATTAACAGTAGGTGCCCACATACCCTAAATGGGCAATATCCAGGCCATCTTGTGGGATTTGTGATTCCTTTGCACACTGCATTAAACATACAAAGCTTAACAATTTAATCAAGTCATTATTTTTGCTCCAAAGGAAATATGGCAATTAAATCAAACTGGTTAGACCATTACATCATTCACAATCTGATCTTTGTGAATGAAATGTGGAATGTTGATTCTGCTAAGTTTAGAGTGCTTCATCTTAAAGTTTAAAATCCATCTTGTGAAACTTAAAAACTGAACATCAAATATAAAATGAAGAGTTGTTCAGGATTGGGACGAGCTGAAGTCTCTTTTCTGTCTTAAAAGAATGGTTGTGAATTGGTTTGCAATCGAATGTTAGACCATTGAAACCAAAGAAGTATTGAAAAATCTGCTTATCGCTGTATATGATTTAACTAATCGTGTTTCTGAGTAATGTTTAACCACATAAACACAATTAGCAGGCCAACAATTTGAAGTATCAGTACAATTCCACTGGTTTTAGAAACCATGTACAAGACTGGTGAAAAGCCAGACATTGTCCAGTCTAGATTTTCTTTTACAGGCAGTGAGTGATCTTTTGAGTTATAGTGAGTGCCTTAAAGGGATATAATTAAATCATATAATTGAAGTGAGCATTACAAGAACATTATTTTTGGAAATTAGGTGCTTTTTACAAATGTCTACTCACTGGTCTGTGCTTATAATTTGCTATTTTTAACTGCAAAATGTATATTTACTGTAAGAAAACTGGTGCTTTAATTAGCTTTAGCTTGAAGTTGTTGCAGAGACAGAACCTGGGATAAGTGATTTGTAATGATGAACGCTTGCTCTTTGATAGGTGCACACAGTGGAATTTTAGCAAAAAGAAGTTGGCTGTGCCATTCTTGGAACTGATATTATTGGAAAGACACCTGAGTACCGAGAAAAGATCAAGACCCAAGAAAACGGACCCACGAACCTGTAGCTTCATAAACACATTGGATCAAGATATTTTCTTCAATATGGATATTGATACAGATTGTGTAAACAATCTCTCAAATGAGAGCTTCAGGCTTAAAACATTTATAAACTTTCCATCTGATGTCCCAGTGTGTGAAGCAACATTGGCCAGAGCAGGCTTCTTTTATACTGGTACGAAAGACCAGGTTAGATGTTTCAGCTGTGGCGGCGAAGTAGAAAACTGGCAACATGGAGACTCTGCTGTAAGAAAACACAGGCAGCTATTCCCAGCTTGTCCGTTTATTAACGGTTCATGTGTGAATGAACAAGTACCAAACTCCAGTTTTCCAGTCACATTTCGTGACATAAGAAACTCTGAGCAAGCAGCTGCTGCGAGTCATTGCCCTTCAGAAAATGGACCTTGCAGGCACTCGAATAGTGATCGGCAATATCGTAATCAACTTCTGAGTGATCCTATAAAATCTAAAAGTATCGAAGACATGTCCCATCTACGACCCAGGAATCCTGCTATGTGCAGTGAAGAAGCCAGACTCTTGACCTTCACTACCTGGCCTAGTTATGGCATTGTAACCCCAAGGGAGCTTGCTAAAGCAGGGCTTTATTATTTATGCAGAGATGATCAAGTTCAGTGCTTTTGTTGTGGTGGGTTAATGAAAAATTGGGAACCAGGAGATCGAGCAATGTCTGAGCACAAGAGGCATTTTCCTATGTGCCCTTTTGTTTCAGGACATTCTGTTGGAAATATACCAATTGACCCAAATTTCAACACCGCAGATGTTAACCAGCCATTAAATGGTGAACCAGAAGCAAACATTTTTGATCTCCCCAAACACCCAGACAAGCAGACATTTGATTCACGGTTCCAAACCTTCGAATGCCCAGTACGTTTTCCACTTAATGCTGACGACCTTGCAAGAGCTGGATTTTATAGCACAGGTACTGTAAATTTCAAATATGCATAATTCTTTGAGCATTTGATATTTCATTCTATTTGTGCTTCTGAAGCAATCACTTTGATTTAATATCGGTTTCTGTCAAGTCAAAAGTCATCATTGTGCTGTATTTTTTTTTTTTTTAAAAGGAAATGGTGGCCATGTGTTATAATTACTTTGCATCAGTATTTAGAGCAGAGGAAGAGGTCAGCATGCCAGACATCCCAAGCAAACTAATATTGAATCAGGGATGGGGACTCACCAAAATTTATGTAAATAAAATAACAGTACTGAAGAAAATAATGGCACTGAAGAGTGATAAATCCCCAGGACAAGATGGTTTCCACCCCAGGATTTTCAAGGAAGTAGGTGAGAATAATGCAGATGCCCTAACTATGATCTTGCAAAGTTCTCTCAATTCTGGAACCATTCCTTTTAGATTGGAAAATTTCACATGTCACTCCGCTATTTAAGAAAGGTGAGAGGGAAACCAGTGAATTGGACCAGTTAATCTAACATCTGTTGTCGGGAAATTACCAGAGTCGATAAATTAAGGATAGAGTGACTGACCACCTTGAAAATTTTGAGCTGATCGGAGAAAGTCAGCATAGGTTTATAAATGGTAGGTCATGCCTGACGAACCTGGTTGCATATTTTGAAGAGGTGATTAAAGTAGTGGACAAGGGAAATGTCTATAGATGTTATTTTATATGGACTTCCAGAAGGCATTTGATAAGAGACGGTTAGCTAAAATTGGAGCCCATTGAATTGAAGGCAAACTGTTGACCTGGTTCAGAAATTGGCTGTGGGGCAGGAGACGGGCAGTAAGGATAATGGGAAGGTAGTCTTATAGGCAGGATGTGAGTAGTGGCTTCCCACAGGGACCTGTGTTGGGACCTCGGGTGTTCACAGATTTTATTCACGATTTAGATGATGGGAATAGAGAGCCACATCCAAGTTTGCCGATGACCCAAAGATAGGCGGCGTTGTAAGCAGTGTAGATAGAAGCATAAAATTACAAAGACCTAATAGATTAAGTGAATGGGCAAAACTATGGCAAATGGATTTCAGTATAGGCAAGTGTGAGGTCATCCACTTTGGACCTAAATAGGGTGACTAGATGTCCCTATTTTCTGGGGACAGTCCCCAGATGAGGGACTGTGTCCCCGGGCAAACAATGTCCACGGTTCAGGAAGTTTGTTCCCGAATATGCGGGGGTTCAAGTCGGGACCCATGTGACCCTGAGCTGCCCTGCGGTCAGTCAATAAAGTGGGCGGGGCTGTGCGGCGAGGCAGGTTTCGATTGGACTGCCAGAATTTTTGATTGACACACAAATCAACATCGAAGAATAGGTTAAATAGGGGATTGAAGGAAAAGCCAGTTAAGGGATTTGGGAACAGGCTAGACACCGGATTAAGATTGCTGCTTGTGTGAACAGTAACATGGACTAGTTAGACCAAATGTACTGCTTGTGTGGTAATATCTGTAGATTTCTTGTATAGTTACTTGTTTCATGTATAACAATGTAGTTGGGATTGTGGTTTATGCTTGTTATACATGGTCACTATGATTAACAAAGGCAGTTGTTGGTGCCAGCATAAAACATTTGTTTTATTCTCTGGATGTGTGTGTCATTGGCAAGTCTCGCATTTATTGCCCAATCCAAGTTGACCTTGAGAAAGTGGTGGTGGGCCCTTTTCTTGAACTGCTGCAGTTCTTTGTATTTTTGATGCAAGTGAGTGGCTTGCTCGGCCACTTGAGAAGGCTAATGCGTCAACCACATTGATGTGGGACTGGAGGCACCTATAGACCAGGCCGAGTAACAACAGCAAGTTTCCTTCCCTGAAGGATATTAGTAGATCAGTTGGGTTATTAGGAGTGGGAACCCTGGCTTTTGTTAAACTTCCTCCCGAGGTCAGGGATGCCAAGATAAATTGTAGAACTCTTTGCAAGATGCCCGAGCTGACAGTTAACTTAATCCAATCGGAGATGATTATCTGGGGCCGCCTTAGGCTGTGTGGTTCTGCATCTATCTAGTTGGCAATCATGGGTACCATTTTGCATAACCTCTTAAATTTGATTTGAGAACTTAACTTTTTTTTGTTTTCTCGCTGTCTTTCTCTTGCTTCCCCCCCTCACCCCAACCTTCAATACCCTTTTTAAAAAAAAAAAAAAAAAAATTTTACTTGCCTGCATGTGGTCCTCCAGTGAGACAAATCAACACTACACCTACAATTGGATTGAAATAAAATGATTCCTTTTACTGCCTGCTGCTAATAACCCAAGTGTTCACAATGATTGCAAAATGGTTAGATCGTGCTCGGAAGCAGAATACTTGGCCTGTCATCGCCATGCATGAGGAATTATCCAAAGCCAGTAAAACGGTCTTTTCACGGGTCCAAACATGCAGAGGTTCTCCTGTAAACTACAGTCATTTCAGATCAGTGCCCCTGGTTTCTGAGTGGAAAGAATGAGATTTGGCATTGTCCATTAACAGCTTGTGGGTGGGCTGTATTGTATCCTGACCGTGTTACTGGGGTAATTTTGTGTGTAGATGCTAATCAGCTGTTGGAGAGGTGGAAGAAGATAAAGACAATTGAATGAACGTTTCTTGTTTAGAACTTATTTAAATGCCTCCTAATATTACCCAAGTTTAGAATGCCAATCTTGATTCTGGTATTTTTTATAAAGCGAAGATAATGCAGATGTTCTGAAACCTGCTGTTGTCCTCTTCTGAAATTTTGCTTGTGGGGAAAACCCACCTACAACGTCACTAACTTCTCATGCCCACGTTCATGGAAATTTGTGGAAGTACTTGGTTTGTAGAAAATGTTTCCCCTTTCTCCCTTCAAAAGTGAGGGTTTTGTTTTGACTTGCTCACCATTTTCAGTGACTCATTCTGTCAATTCCAGGGGCATCAGCAAACTTCCAGTGCTGCACCTGTGGCCAAGTGACCTACAGATTGGGCAATGAACCTGAACCATGCTGGTCTGTATGGCCCAGTAACACTCAACTTGGTAAACTTACCTACTGAGGATTCAGGGGAGCCCCACCCAATTGCACTCGTGAGAAAAGCATGGTATGAAAATATTTTTATAGGAATTTGCAAAAGCCTTTTGTATTCGGAGGACTTAAATTGTGCAATATATACTGTATGTTTTGGTAAACTATCACCAAAAATGTGCTATTTTTTTACTTTAAATTTCAGGTGAAGAAGACAATGTAAAGTGTTTTCACTGTGATGGAGGCCTAAGAAATTGGGAACCCAGTGATGAAGCCTGGGAGCAGCACGCAAAATGGTTTCCAGGGTAAAATGGCAAATACGTTTAACTATTTGTTTGTGTGAAGTTGCTGTTGTGTAAATCATTTACTGCTGAATTTTTGCTGCTTTCGATTGGGTTCAAATGGTTGTTTTTCCTCTTTTCAAGACATTACTCCTCGTCATATCAGCTGTGGCTCAGTTGGCAGCACTATCGCCTGAGCCAGAAAGTTGTGGGTTCAAGTCCCACTCCACAGACTTGAGCACAAAAATCTAGGCTGACATGCTACAGTATTGAGTGCTAAACTGAAACAACAACAGAAAATGCTGGAAATACTCAGCAGGCCAGGCAGCATCTGTGGAGAGAGAAACAGAGTGAACGTTTCAGGTCTGGGACCCTTCATCAGTACTGGAAAAAGCTGGAGATGTAACAGATATTAAGCAGGAGCAGAGACAGCTGCTTTTTCCAGTTCTGTCTGGCCTGCTGAGTATTTCCAGCATTCTGTTGTTTCAGATTTCCAGCATCCGCAGTATTTTGTTATTATTTGAGTGCTAAACTGTTGGAGATGCCATCTTTCGGATGAGACGTCAAACCTATCGGGTGGATGTGAAAGATGCCATGGCACTATTTTGAAGAGGAGCAGGGGTGTTATCCATGGTGTCCAGGCCAATATTTATTCCTCAATCAACATTATTGAAGAAAAAACAGATTATCTAGTCATTCTCGCATTGCTGTTTGTGGGAGTTTTCTGTGTGCAAATTGGCTGCCATATTTCCTACATTACAACAGTGACTACACTTCAGAAGTACTTCATTGGCTGTAAAGCACTTCAGGGTGTCCTGTGGTCGTGAAAGGCGCCATATAAATCTGAGTCTTTTTGTTGCTAGAGTGGAGTTCCATGCTGCTGACTGGCCTCCAGTACCTTGCGTAATTGTTAATTATTTTAGTGTCGTCTGCTTGGTTGTATGAGGGGTGGGAAAGAGGAGAGAATGCTTCAAGCCCAAGCCCAAACTGGTGCTCGCCCACAAACCATACATAAGCATTTCCAGTTGCTGAACAGCAATCTGGAATGGTGATCACAATGCTGCTGTTTCAGCCACCTAGCTTGGATACTGATGGCACATGCAGCATCTTTACTAACACCCAGGCTGAGATCGACACTCACTCTCAAGCTGAGGACTGAATCTTTTTTACATTGTGGTCCAAGCCAGCTAAACCATTGGAGGAGCGACACATTGGTTTTATTTTATCTATCATGCACTGCCTCTCTGCCTGGATCAGCAGGTGATCTGTCTTGCGCCTTTGCTGGAAAGTTTCTCCATATTCAGAAAAATGTAGTATGAGCTTGTCTGATGTGATTTTAAAAAACAAAATGATTAGTTTAAACTAATGGTCCGTTTCCCATCACCTGTTTCTAAACATCTGGTAAGGCTCTCATCCCTATCCAATAAATGACTTGTCATTTGAAATTGGGAAGCGGCAGACTTACTAAATAGCTACTTTGTATCAGTCTTCACAGAATCCCCACAGTGCAGATAGAGGCCATTTCGGCCCATCGAGCCTGCACCGACACATATCCCACCCTATCCCCGTAACCCCACGTATTTAATCCCCTAACACTAAGGGTCAATTTATCATAGCCAAATCAACCTAACCCGCACATCTTTGGACTGTGGGAGGAAACCGGAGCACCCGGAGGAAACCCACGCAGACACAGGGAGAATGTGCAAACTCCACACAGACAGTCACCCGAGGCCGGATTTGAACCCGGGTCCCTGGCGCTGTGAGGCAACAGTGCTAACCACTATGCCACTGTGCAGTAGAGGATGAGGATAAAGTACCAGAGATGCAAGTACAACTAAATAAATGAAGAGGAGGCAATAACTAGATCCAGTATAAATTTAAAAAATTTATAAAGATTAATGGCGAAACAAATTTCCAGGACCCGATGGTTTCCACCCCAGGGTTTTAAAGAATTAGGTGAGGAAATTGTTGTTGCATAAGTCATTATCATCCAAAACTCTTGATTCAGGAATTGTCCTCTTGTACTGTATTGGAAAACTGCCAATGTCAATCCATTATTTAAGGGTAGGAGAGATAAACTAGTAAATTATAGACCTATTAATCTAGTATCAATTGTGGGGAAGTTACTAGAATCTGTTATTTGAGACAGAGTGACTGAGCACTTGGAGAAATATGAACTGATCAGAGAGCCAACATGGATTTGTATAGGGTGATATGTCTAACAAACCTAGTTGAGTTTTTTGAGGAGGTAACAAATTTAGTTAAAGGACTGTCTATGGATGTTTGTGTTCTTCAAGAAGGCATTCAACAAGGTTCCATGCAAGAGACTTAACAAAAATAAGTGTGTGTGGGATTGAAGACAACCTATTGGCTTGGATAGGGAATTGGTTAGGAGGCAGCAGACAGAGTGTAGGGTTAATGGATATGTACTCAAATTAGCTGCATGTGACAAGTGGTATCCCCTGGGACCTGTACGGGGACTCCGCTTCTCACTACATTTATAAATGAATTGGATACATGAGTAGAGAGCCCTCGATCCAAGTTTGCTGATGACGCTAAGTTAGGTGGCATAATGTAGATAGGAGCAGAAAGTTGCAAAGGGACAAAGATAAATTAAGTGATTGGGCAAAACTGTGGCAGATGGAGTTCAATGTAGAAAAGTGTGAGGTCAGCCACTGTGGATCATCAGTGATTTAGGGGTCCAAGTACAGAAATTGCTAAAAGCTATTGGACAGCTGGAAAATAATTAAAAAGGCTAATGTAATGTTGGCCTTTTTCAAGAGCTGCAACACAAAGCGGTGGAACTTGTGTTGCAGCTGTACAGCGTTCTGGTCAGACCCCATCTGGAGTACTGCATTCAGTTCTAGGCACCGCACCTCAGGAAGAATATATTGGCTTTGGAGGAGATGCAGCACAGATTCACTGAAAGGGTTAAATTATGAGGATGGGATTCATAGACTAGGCTTGTGGTCCCTTCAGTATGGAAGACCAAGGGATAATGTAATTGAGGTGTTTAAGATGATTAAATTATATGATCGGGGAGATAGAGAGAAATGATTTCCTCTGGTGGTGGTGTCCAGAACAACCGGGCATTAAAATTAGTGCTAGGCTGTTCAGGGGTGACGTTGGAAAGCATGTCATGTAAAGGGTAGTGGAAACCTGGAACACTTTTCCCCCAAAAAGCTGTTGAGGCTAGGTCAATGGAAAATTTCAAAACTATGATAAATTTTTGTTAGGCAAGGTTATTAACTTACCTACCTAGGTTCCGTAATGCTTAAGTTGAGATGCAGATCAGCCATGATGTAATTGAATGGTGCAACATACCTAGCACAAAGGAAGATGGTTGTGGTTGTTGGAGGCCAATCATCTCGGCCCCAGGACATTGCTGCAGGAGTTCCTCAAGTCAGTATCCTCGGCCCAGCCATCTTCAGCTGCTTTATCAATGACCTTCACTCTGTCGTAAGGTCAGAAGTGAGGATATTTGCTGATTCCAGTGTTCAGCTCCATTTGCAATTTCTCAGATAATGAAGCAGTCAATGCCCGCATACAGCAAGACCTGAACAATATCGAGGATTGGGCTGATAAGTGGCAAGTAAAATTTGTGCTACACAAGTGATGGACAATGGCCATCTCCAATAATGGTGTCTAACCACCTCCCCTTGACATTCAATTACATTACCATCGCCGAATCCCCCCACCATCAACATCCTGGGGGTCACCATTGACCAGAAACTTAACTGGCCAAGCCACATAAATACTGCGGCTGCAAGAGCAGGTCAGAGGCTGGGTATTCTGTGATGTCTCCCACCTCCTGACTCCCCAAAGCCTTTCCACCACCTACTAGGCACAAGTCAGGAGTATGATGGAATACTCTCCACTTGCCTGGATGTGTGCAGCTCTAACAGCACCCAAGAAGTTTGACACTATCGAGCAGTTCCCTTGATCAGTACCCCATCCACCACCTTAAACATTCACTCCCACCACCACTAGCGCACCGTGGCTGTAATATGTCCCATCTACAAGATGCACTGCAGCAACACGCCAAGGCTTCTTTGACAGCCCTTTCGAAATCCGTGACCTCGACCACCTAGAAGGACAAGGGTAGCAGCTGCATAGGAACACCACCACCTCCAAGTTCCACCTCCAAGTTCCACACCATCCTGACTTGGACATATAATCACCGTTCCTTCATTGTCACTGGGTCAAAATCCTGGAACTCCCTTCCTAACCACTGTGGGAATAGCTTCACCACACTGACTACAGCAGTTCTAGAAGGCAGCTCACCACCACCTTCCCCAGGGCAACTAGAGATGGGCAATAAATGCTGGCCTTGGCAGTGATGCCCACGTCCCATGAATGATTTTTTAAAAATTCAAAATGTAAAAATCAATGAGGGGATTAGTGGCCTTCTCTTGTTCCTATGAGTTAATATTGTCTGCCCCCCCTCTAGGTTTGAAAACCAGGTTATTGTGCAGCCGTGAGACGAGTTGTCTGCAGTGCCACCAGGTCTGAAGTGGAACTTTGTGCTATGTGTATAAACTTCCTTGGATATAAATTATTTTTCCACTTGGGACCCTTTCAAGAAGAGAAAATTGTGTACACAATTTCTGAAGCTAGTTAGCCAGATGTGTTTGCGTTTGCAGCCAGGCTACAGTTTCTGGACCTTGCAGGGCAGTCAACATTATTTTGGTGGGAGCTTTTAAAACAATGGTTAAAAAACACACAATGCTCCGATTAACATTTCTGACTATTTGTAACATAAATATGTGGTGGAAAGAAATTCCTGCAAAATGATTACATCTCTCATCCAAATAGGTGTGCATTCCTGATTCAACAGAAAGGCCATGACTTTGTCAATGATGTTCAGTTGAGGAAATTGCACTTCAATTCTACAGTAAGTTCCACGCTTGAAATGTTTTTGCTACATTCCTGTGAAACAAGGCAGCAGTGGAATCGAGTGGTTTAATAAAGGTTCTAGGTTTGCTTATTTTAATTGAGATAAACCAGGCCCCAGGGTATATGAATCAGCCATCCACAATGGTTGCTACTTTTGCAAGACCTTGACCGGATTTATTGCTGTGCTCCAGAGCAAACCATATTATGGGGTGGATAAGCATAGATGAAATGCCTTCCATCACTTGTCCTTGCAGTGTTATTGACTGGCATAACTGAGAACCCAGCAGCACAGATTTACCATGTGGTCTTAGTTGTCGATGAACATGCAAAACTGACTCGCAGGAAAAGAACAGCTAGTCCATTGAGCCTGCCCGACACCATGATGGCCAGATCATCATGAAGAATAAACACTGCTTCCCTCCCCTGCAGAGATGTAATTTCCTAGAAGAGCCAAAATACTCTGGAAAATTCCTTGCTGATCCCCCTCAGGTGATCAAAACTAGTCCAGGAGATCACATGGCCCAAGTTTTTTCTCTAAAGACACTTGGCCTTCTATATGATGCAATCTCTGCCCCAGTCAAGAATCGGTCCAGCTCCCTCTTGAAAGCATAGAGGGTCAGCACCCACCACACCAGCTGACAATGTATTCTGGAAGCTCACTACTTTCTGTGAGAAGAACCATTGCCTAACGTCCAGTTTATTCCTATTCTTGCATAGTTTAAACTCCTGTCCGTTGGTTCTCCCCAATCTATTAAAACTGGAATAATCAATAGGGACGCTATCCAGCCCTTGAATTATTTATTGACACCTATCACGTGACCTCTAAGTCTGTGCTGCTTTGAAGTAAGTAGACCAAGGTCCTTGAGTCTGAGTAGCTGAGGTTCTTTAAGCTAGGAATTAATTTTGTAGTTCTCTTTTCCAAGGCCATTTTGTCATCCTCGTCGTGGGGTGGGGGCATGGCCAGGGAACCAGAACTGGGCGCCGTACTCTAGGTGTGGTCTGACCAGCAACCTGTATAGTGTCAAAATGGTGTCCTTTCATTTATACTGAGTGGTTTTATTAATGCAACCCAATATCCTGTTGGCTTTTGCTACAGTTTCTCTACGTTGGTCATAAATCTTCAATCATCTGTGCACAGTAACACCTTGATCTATTTCTCGATCTCTGAGTATTGTTCCCTGCAAATCATGTGTGTATTCTGATGGACATTTATCTAAATTAAGCACCATTTGCCATTGTGTGGCCCACTCCCCTAGCACATGTAAATCTCTCTGGATTTGATTGCATTCTTCTACCATCTTAACCCTTGAACAGGTTTTGGTGTCATCTGCAAATTTACTTGCACTCCCAACACCACTATCCAGGTCATTAATAGACTGTGAAGAGCAGCAGGCCTCGGACTGATCCCTGGGGGACACCACTAGTAACATGTCTCCAGGCTGAACCACATCTGTTAACTGCAACTTTTTGGCTGCAGGATTGAAGCCAGTTCCCAATCTAGCGTTTCAGATTTCTACTGATCCCACAAGATTCTGTCGTGCGAAGTAACTTAGTGTGAGGTACCTTTTTATCAAATGCTTTCTGAAAGTCCAGGTAGACATTGTCTGCTGGATTTCCCTCCTCCACTGCCCAAGTGGTGACTACGTCAAAAAACTAAAATTTGTAACGCAACCTATTTTTTTCCAGAACTTGTGTTGTGAATTTCTAATGTGCCTTTCCCAGTGATCATAAACTGCATCTCTTATGATCCCTTCTAGCCTCTTCCCAGCGTGGATGTCAGGATAATAGGCCTGTAGTTCATTGGGTCGGATTTATCTCCTTTTTTGAAAATAGGACATAAATGAACTAGCTTCCAGTCCAAGGGAACTATCCCTGACTATGTTGAACTATTGAAGTTTTGGGCAAGGGACTCGGAGCACTTGTCCCATCTCTTTAATCACCCTTGGATGGAAGTTATCCTGACCTCGAGCCCTATCAATTTTGATCTTTTCTAATCTGTTCAAGATGACATTGCTGTCTAAATGCTGTTCAATACAGAGCAACCCCCATCTGGGCATCATCTCCAGGAGTATAGACTGATGTGAAATAGTCATTTAGCAGCTCTGCCATAACCTGAGAATCGCTTTGAATCTGCTCCACAGTATCCTTTAGTGGCCCTGTACTGTCCTTAATGATCTTCTGACTTCTGACATAACTAAAAATGCTTTTGCTATTATTGCCACAATTGCACACCATCTTCTTTTCCAGATATCTTTTGGCTATCCTAATGGCTGTTTTTGTCTCCCTTAATTGCATGTGATACTTTTCTCTTGTGAGCTAAACATTTTGAGTGTAGAATGCCTTCTATTTCAATCGAATTTGCCTCTACACATTCCTTGCTAACCATAATGGTTTGTTTTGCTATGTGCCCTTTTAACCATTGGGACATGCATGGCTTCATTCCGAGTGGTTTTAAATAGAACCCATTTGTTCTCTGTACTTGATTGGGTAACCCTACTAGATAGGCAGTCAACTTTTGCCAAATCCTCAGCCATTTTGGTCAAGTTAGTCCTCTTAAAATCTGGGACCAGCGTTAGATTGGCTGCAGCCTTAGATTGGCAATAAGATAACACAAGAAATAGGAGCAGGAGTAGGCCATTTGGCCCCTCCGCCATTTAATGAGATCATGGCTGATCTGAAATATTACATGAACTGGCCAGGTGTGTTCTCTCTTTCAACCCACCCCCCAACATGGAGGTTTGATGCAGCACTAGGATCATTGGTTTAAAAAAAACAGATCTAGAATTTGTTTATCCCTAGTTGCCTCACCAACATGCTTTGCAAGGAAACCATTTTCTCTTTTCAACCTCGTCTCCTGAAGACTAACTTGTGCTGTATTGCAGTTCCACAAATAGTGAAGGGCTGCTGGAATTTTGCCAAAATGATATGCAACTGCACAGCTTGCATGGCTATAATGTGTCTCCTGGCTATATCTTGTACAATATTTAAGTAATCTTGTAACATTCTAATGTGTAACATGTATCAGTTGAAGGAAATTGGAGCGGACAGTCATTTCCTTTTCCACCTTTTGTCAACATCTGTACTCCAATTGGATTGGAATTTAACAGTAGTGTTTAGGGTTTCATGTATGATGTCTAATTCAGCTTGCTTCCAACAGTCTCTCATATCCTAGTCTAAAATAGTTAACCAAGTCAGGTATGTACTTGGCAAGTCTCCAGTACAACATTGAAGTGCAACTTGACTCCTGTTTGCCAGAAGCATCAAAGATAGAACTAGCAATATATCTAACATTGAGCCTGACAACCAGGACCTCATAGTTTCCATCCCAGAGTATTAAAAGAAGTAACAGAACATGCTGGAAACACTCAGCAGGCCAGGCAGCATCCGTGGAGAGAAAAACAGTTAACGTTTCAGGTCGATGACCCTTCGTCAGAACTGGAAAAAGTTGGAGATGTAACAGGTTTTATGCAGGTGCAGAGGCAGGGAAAGGGGGCAGGGTGGCGGGGAGGAAGGAACTAAAGGTACAGTCTGTGCTAGGATTGAATTCCGGAGAGAGAAAATGTTGTAAATGGGGATGGCAGAATCGTCGACAGCTGCCACCTGAAAAAATTGGGGGGGGGCGCGTGGGGGATGTTATAGTCTGAAATTGTTGAACTCAATGTTGAGTTCAGAGGCTGTAAAGTGCCCAATCGAAAGGTGGTACTGTTCCTTGAGCTTCATTGGAACAGTGCAAGAGGCCGAGGTCAGAGTGGGAGTGGAGGGGAGAATTGAATTGACAAGCGACCAGAAGCTGGACTGAACGGAGGTGTTCAGCGAAGCGGTCACCCAATCTGCATTTAGTCTCCCCAATGTAGAGGAGACCGCATCGTGAGCAGTGAATACAGTATACTAAATTGCAAGAAGGACAAGTAAATCGCTGTTTCACCTGGAAGGGATGTTTGGGGCCCTGGACAGTGGGAAGGAAGGAGGTAAAAGGGCAGGTGTCGCATCTCCTGCGCTTGCATGGAATGGTGCTGTGGGGAGGGGAGGGGCTGTTGGGGGTGATTGTGGAGTGGACCAGGGTGTTGCAGAGGGAGCGGTCCCTTCGGAATGCTGAAAGGGGAGGTGGTGGGATCATGTTGGAGGTGGCGGAAGTGGCGGAGGACGATCCGTTAAATGTGGAGGTTGTTGGGGTGAAAAGTGAGGACAAGGTGAACGATAAGGAAATTGGAGGGAGAAGGGGAGAGAGCAGAAGTGCGGGAAATGGAACGGACACGGTCGAGGGCCATGTCAACCACGGTAGAGGGGAATCCTTGGTTAAACCTGCTGACAAAGGTGGTGCCGTTGTTTGGCAAACCGATCTCTACTGTTTGGAGGTTGAAGGCCAACTCTCTCTCACACCTCCTCCTACCTCCCCCTGAACCATGACCCCACTACCAAACCTCAAGCCATTGTTTCCAAGACTGTCACTGACCTCATCTCCTCTGGAGATCTTCCCTCCATGGCTGTCAACCTCATAGTCCCCAAACCCCGCACAACCCGCTTCTACCTCCTTCCCAAGATCCACAAACAGGGCTGCCCTGGTAGACCCATTGTTTCAGCCTGTTCTTGCCCCATGGAACTGATGTCTTCCTATCTCGACTCTTTTTTTCTCCCCTTGTCCAGTCTCTTCCCACCTACATTCGCGACTCATCTGACGCTCTCCACCACTTTAACAGTTTCCAGTTTCCTGGCCCCAACCGTTTCTTTTTTCACTGGTTGTCCAATCCCTCTACAGCTCCATCCCTCACCAGGACAGCCTGAGGGCGTTCCACTTCTTCCTTGAACAGAGGCCCAACCGGTCCCCATCCACCACCACCCTCTTTTGCTTGGATGAATTTGTTCTCACATTGAACAACTTCTCCTTTGACTCCACTCAGTTCCTCCAAATCAAAGGTGTTGCAATGGGAACCCGCATGGGCCCTAGCTACGCCTGCCTTTTCGTAGGATATGTGGAACATTCTTTGTTCCAGTCCTACTCAGGTCTCCTCCCTCAGCTCTTTTTCTGGTACATTGATGACTGTATTGGTGCAGTTTCCTGCTCTCGCCCTGAACTGGAAAATGTCATTCACTTTGCTTTCAATTTCCACCCTGCCCTCACCTTCACATGGTCCATCTCCGACTCTTCTCTTCCCTTCTTTGACTTCTCTGTCTCCATTTCTGGCGATAGGCTATCGACAAACATTCACTCCAAGCCCACTGACTCCCACAGCTACCTGGACTACACTTCCTCCCACCCTGCTCCCTTTGAGGACTCTATTCCATTCTCCCAGTTTTTCCGTCTCCGCCGCATCTGTTCTGACGATGCCACCTTCCATACCAGTGCTTCCAATATGTCTTCCTTTTTCCTCAACCGAGGATTCCCCTTCACCATGGTTGACGTGGCCCTCGACCGTATCCGTTCCATTTTCCGCACTTCTGCTCTCGCCCATTCTCCCTCCCAGAACCACGATATGGTTCCCCTTGTCCTCACCTTTCACCCCACCAGCCTCCACATTCAACGCATCATCCTCTGCCATTTCTGCCACCTCCAACGTGATCCCACCACCAAACACATCTTCCCCTCACCTCCCCTTTCAGCATTCCAAAGTGACCGCTCCCTCCGCAACACCCTGGTCCACTCCTCAATCACCCTCAACAGCCCCTCACCTGCCCACGGCACCATCCCATGCAAGTGCAGGAGATATAACACCTGCCCTTTTACTTCCTCCCTTCCCAATGTCCATGGCCCCAAACACCCCTTGCAGGTGAAAGAGATTTACTTGTACTTGCAAGTTAGTATACTGTATTCACTGCTCACGATGCGGTCTCCTCTACATTGGGGAGACTAAAGGCAGATTGGGTGACTGCTTTGCTGAACACCTCTTCAGTCCGTAAGGTTGACCCCGAGCTTCTGGTTGCTTGTCACTTCAATTCTCTCCTCCACTCCCACTCTGAACTCACCGTCCTCTGCCTCTTGCACTGTTCCAATGAAGCTCAACGTAAGCTCGAGGAACAGCACCTCCTCTTTCGATTAGGCACTTTACAGCTTTCTGGACTCAACATTGAGTTCAACAATTTCATTGAAACATAGAAGATAGGAGCAGGAGTAGGCCATTTGCCCCTCGAGCCTGCTCCACCATTCAATGCGATCATGGCTGATCATCCAAATTCAGTACCCTGTCCCTGCTTTCTCCCCATCTCCCTTGATCCCCTTAGCCTTAAGAAATATATCTAACTCCTTCTTGAATATATTTAATGAATTGGCCTCAACTGCCTTCTGTGGTAGAGAATTCCACAGCTTCACCACTCTCTGGGTGAAGAAATTCCTCCTCATCTCAGTCCTTAATGGCTTACCCCTTATCCTTAGACTGTGACCCCTGGTTCTGGACTCCCCTGCCATCGGAAACAGCCTTCTTGCATCTAATCTGTCTAGTCCTGTTAGAATTTTATAAGTTTCAATGAGATCCCCTCTCATTCTTCTAAACTCTAGCGAATATAAGCCTAATCAACCCAATCTTTCTTCATATGTCATTCCTGCCATCCCAGGTACCAGTCTGGTGAATCTTCACTGCACTCCCTCCATGGCAAGAACATCCTTCCTCAGATAAGGTGACCAAAACTGCACACAATACTCAAGGTGTGGTCTCAGCAAGGCCCTGTACAACTGCAGCAAGACATCCTTGTTCCTGTACTTGAATCCTCTCGCTATGAAGGCCAGCTTACGATTTGCCACTTTAACCGCCTGCTGCAGCTGCATGCTTACCTTCAGCGACTGGTGCACAAGGACACCCAGGTCTCGTTGCACTTCCCCTTTTCCCAATCTATTGCTGTTCAGATAATCTGCCTTCCTGTTTTTGCCACCCAAAGTGGATAACCTCACATTTATCCACATTATATACTGCATCTGCCCAATCGCCCAACCTGTCCAAATCGTACTGGAGTTCCTCTGCGTCCTCCTCACAGCACACACGCCCACCCAGCTTTGTGTCGTCTGCAAACTTGGAGATACTACATCTAGTTCCTTCGTCTAGATCATTTATATATATTGTGAATAACTGGGGTCTGAGCACCGATCCCTGCGGTACCCCACTAGTCACTGCCTGCCACTCGGAAAAAGACCCGTTTATTCCAACTCTTTACTTCCTGTCTGCCAACCAGTTCTCTATCCAAGTCAGTACCTTACCCCTAATCCCATGTGCTTTAACTTTGCACGCTAGTCTCTTATGCGGGACCTTAACGAAAGCCTTCTGAGAGTCCAAATACACCACGTTCACTGGTTCTCCCTTATCTATTCTACCAGTTACACCCTCAAAAAAATCCAGATGATTAGTCAAGCACGATTTACCTTTTGTAAATCCATGCTGACTTTGTCCAATCCTGTCGCTGTTTTCCAAGTGCTTTGCTATTACATCTTTTATAATGGACTCTAGCATTTTCCCCACTACCGATGTCAGGCTTACCGGTCTATAATTCCCAGTTTTTTCTCTACCACCTTTTTTAAATATTGGGGTTACATTAGCTATCCTCCAATCCATGGGAACTGTTGCAGAGTATATAGAATTTTGGAAGATGACCAGCAATGCATCTACTACTTCTAGGGCCAATTCCTTAAGTACCCTAGGATGTAGATTATCAGGCCCTGGGGATTTATCGGCCTTTAATCCTGTCAATTTCCCTAACACTCTTTCCCTACATATACTGATTTCATTCAGTTCCTTCCTCTCATTAGACCCTATGTTCCCCAACATCACTGGGAGTTTATTTGTGTCCTCCTTTGTGAAGATAGAACCAAAGTATGTATTTAATTGGTCTGCCATGTCATTGTTCCCCATTATAAATTCCCCTGATTCTGACTGCAAGGGACCTCCGCTTGACTTCACCAATCTTTTTCTCTTCACATATCTATAGAAGCTTTTACAGTCAGTTTTTATGTTCCCTACAAGCTTACTCTCATACTCTATTTTCCCCCTCTTAATTAATCCCTTTGTCCTCCTTTGCTGAATCCTAAACTGCTCCCAATCCTCAGGTTTGCTGCTTTTTCTGGCCAATTTATATGTCCTCTCCTTGGATTTTATGCTATCCCTAATTTCCCTTGTTAGCCAATGTTGAGTCACCTTTTTTGTTTTATTTTTATGCCAAATTGGGATGAACAAATTCTGTAGTTCATCCATGCGATCTTTAAATGGTTGCCATTGCTTATCTACTGTCAGCCCTTTAAGTAACGTTCCCTAATCCATCCTAGCCCACTCGTGCCGCATACCATCGTAGTTTCCTTTATTTAAATTCAGTACCCAAGTCTGAGTCAGTTACTTCACTCTCCATTTTAATGAAGAAATCTATCATGATCGCTCCTCCCCAAGGGGCCTCGCACAACAAGATTGCTAATTAATCCTTTCTCATTACATAATACCCAGTCTAAGATGGCCTGATCTCTAGTTGGCTCCTTGACATATTGGTCCAGGAAACCATCCCGTATGCACTCTAGGAATTCCTCTTCCACAGTATTGTTACTAATTTGGTTAGACCAATCTATATGTAGATTAAAGTCACCCATGATAACTGCTGTGCCCTTATTGCACGCCTCTCTAATTTCCCATTTAATGTCATCGCCAACCTCCGCATTACTGTTTGGGGGTCTGTATACAACTCCCACTAATGTTTTCTGTCCCATGGTATTTCTCAGCTCTACCCATACAGATTCCACATCGTCAGAGCTAATATCCTTCCTTACTATTGTGTTAATCTCTTTAACCAGCAATGCTACCCCACTGCCTTTTCCTTTTTGCCTGTCCTTCCTGAATATTGAATACCCCTGGATGTTGAATTCCCAGCCTTTGTCACCCTGGAGCCATGTTTCGTAATCCCAATTATATCATATCCATTTACATCTATTTGCGCAGCTAATTCATCCATCTTATTACGAATGCTCCTCGCATTAAGACGCAAAGCCTTCAGGCTTGTTTTTTTAACACTCTTAGACTTTTTAGAATTATTGTTTACTGTGGCCATGTTTGATTTACACCCTTGATTTCTCTGACTTCCACTTTTGCTTTTCTCCTTCCTGTCTTTTTTGCTTCTATCCTTGCTTCCCTTTCCTCTGTCTCCCTGCACAGATTCCCAACCCCCTGCCATTTTAGTTTAAACCCTCCCTAACAGCACTAGCAAACACTCCCCCGAGGATATCGGTCCCGGTCCTGCCCAGGTGCAAACCGTCCAGTTTTTACTGGTCCCACCTTCCCCAGAACCGGTTCCAATGTCCCAGGAATTTGAATCCCTCCCCCTTGCACCATTCTTCTAGCCACGTATTCATCTGAAATATCCTTTTATTTCTACTCTGACTAGCACATGGCACTAGTAGCAATCCTGAGATTACTAACTTTTGAGGTCCTATTTTTAATTTACCTCCTAACTCCCTATATTCAGCTTTTAGGACCTCATCCTGTTTTTTACCTATATATGCACCATGACAACTGGCTGTTAACCCTCCCCCTCCAGAATGCCCTGCAGCCGCTCTGAGACATCCTTGATCCTTGCACCAGGGAGGCAACATACCATCCTGGAGTCTCGTTTGTGGCCGCAGAAAAGCCGATCTATTCCCCTTGCAATAGAATCCCCTATCACTATAGCGCTCCTGCTCTTTTTCCTCCCGTCCCGTGCAGCAGAACCACCCATGGTGCCAGGAAGTTGGTTGCTGCTGCCTTCCCCCGATAAGCCATCCTCCCCAACAATATCCAAAGCGGTATATCTGTTTGAGAGGGGGATGGCCACAGGGAACCCCTACACTTCCTGCCTGCGCCTACTACTCTGCCTGGCGGTCACCCATTTCCTTCCTGCCTGTGCAGCCTTTATCTGCGGTGTGACCAACTGATTAAATGTGATATCCACGACGTCCTCAGCATCGCGAATGCTCCAGTATGTATCCATTCGCAGCTCCAGTGCCGCAATGCGGTCTGCCAGTAGCTGCAGCTGGATAGACTTCACGCACACATGGTCGTCAGGGACACAGGAAGTGTCCCTGATTTCCCACATCGTGCAGGAGGAGCATGTCACGGGGCTGTGCTTTGCTGCCATGACTTACCCTTCGATTAATTTAAATTAAATCAATACCACCAATTATACTACAATTAAATGATATACTCAAGGGCCCTTGTTTCCTAGCACTCCCTGCAGAGACCTTAGAAACTAGAACCACAAAATTAAGACTTTATAAACTATGAACCTTAAATGTCAAACTACAGAGCAGTATTAGTACTCACCTGGCCGTACTCCCCCAATCAGCTGCTCCCTCCTGCCCACGTCACGTTTTGAATCGTGACGTGGCTCTGGAACGCCACCGCTGGTCTGCGAAATTGGTACGCCTCAAAAAAAAAAAAAAAAAAAAAGCCTGTGAAAGTGAGTTTAAATACTCACTGAACCTCCACTCTCCCCGCTCCTGACACTGGCCAGACGAAACCCCCCCCCCCCCCATTTTTTCAGGCAGCAGCTGTTGATGATTCTGCCATCCCCATTTGCAACATTTTATCTCTCCTGAGTTCAATTCTAGCACCGACTATGCCTTTAGTTCCTTCCTCCCCTCTTTGCCCCCCCCCCCCCCTTTTCCCTACCTCTGCACCTGCGTAAAACCTGTTACAACTCCAACTTTTTCCAGTTCTGACGAAGTGTCATCAACCTGAAACGTTGACTCGGTTTCTTTCTCCACGGATGTTGCCTGGCCTGCTGAGTGTTTCCAGCATTTTCTGTTCTTTCAGATTTCCAGCATCTGCTGTATTTTGCTGTTGTATTAAAAGTAGGTGAGCAAATTGTAGATGCTTCGGTCATGATCTTCCAAAACAAGTGGGGTTTTTGCTTAGTAATAGTCTAATTGTCTAAGTTTACATTGCTTAAGGTAATATTTACAGTCTGTATTTAGCACATCACTGGTGGATTTTCAGTGAGGCTGTCTATTTTGTGACAGTCATACAAGCTCTTAGGCTATTGTGTTGAGCAGTTCTGACTTCCTCTAGGATGCTCTGAATTCATCTCTCTGGATACTTGCAGCAAGTTGGCAGCTTGGCCATTTTCTTTTGCCTTTTGCTAACCTTTCACATAATAGAATTCTTTATATATTAGTATTTTCAGAAAGCTTGTTTATGCAAACCCCTGTAGTTCAGGGTGCTCTTGAATTCTTTGTACTGCTTTTTAAGCTTATGGAATCAATTTCACTTTTGTAATGCACTTCATGATGATGAACTTCTATTTGGCTCTAAACAACTTAACTTTGGTTATAAACATTTGCCTCCGAGTAAGAAGATTGTGGGTTCAAGTTCCACTCCAGAGACTTGAGTGTGTAATCTAGGCTGACACTGCAGAGCAGTCCAGAGGGAGTGCTGCACTGTCGGAGGTGCCACTTTTCGGCTGACACATTAAACTGAGGCTCCATCTGCTTTCTGGTGGAAGTAAAAAAAAATTAAAAAATTAAAATTTTTTAAATCTCAGCCCTGTTTGAAGAGGAGTTGGGGCATTTTCCCTGGTGTCCTGGCCAATATTTATATCTCTACCACCACTAAAACACATTATCTGGTCATTATCACATTGCTGTTTGGGGGATTTTGCTGTTTATGCAAATTAGCTGCCACTGCATTACAACAGTGACTACACTTCAGAAGTACTTAATTGGCTGTATAGTGCTTCGAGATGCCCGGAGGTCATGAAGGGTGCTCTAAATGCAAGTCCTTAGATCTTAAACCTTGGAAAGTGTTCAACTTCCTTTTCTTGACTCTTGTAGCCTTCTTTGAACATGGTCTACAACTTCCCAAAAACGTTAACTGAATTGAGTATCCTTAAATATTTCCAAGTATCGCAAAGGAAGTCGCTCTTTGGACACAATATGACCGAGTTAACCACGTGCATCACTTTCAGAGTTGTCATTCAACTATAAATATATGTGCGTGCATAGTTCATTTTCAAAAATATAATTTTTTATTTCAGGCTGAAGCATTCCAACAAGCTAGTCTTTCTGCACATCTACCAGAATCTGGTTAGTTTTTTTGCTAACTTGAGTTTTGTGAAATCCTTTGCAAAAATGCAGATATTGACTGTTCTTTGAACCACTATGTATTGGTAAGAAGACTCATTGTGTCCCCCAATGTGTAACATGATTATCATGTTAAATATTTAATCTTTGTTTTCCTGTTTGATAATTCATCACTGTATTAATGTCCTTTTTATGTATTAATGTCCTTTTTTATATATTAGTATTTTCAGAAAGCTTGTTTATGCAAACCCCTGTAGTTCAGGGTGCTCTTGAGATGGGATTTGACAACTCACTAGTAATGGAACTGGTGAAAAAGAAACTTCAAATGACACGTGATACCTACAGGTCTGTTGAAACACTGGTTGCAGATCTTCTGGCAGCTGAAAAAGAAACACAGGATCAGGAACATGAGGGGCAGAGTGAAGGTAATTGCACGATTGCCTACCCCTTGCCTCTCCTCTCGCATCAAGCCTCCAGCAAGAGTTCTATTAAATTCAAAGTGAACACCGCATGCTTGAACTACATAGAATGTACAGCACAGAAACAGGCCCTTTGCCTCAACTAGTCAAGGCTGTGTTTATGGTCTACACGAGTCTCCCTTCACCCCTCTTCATCTAACCCTATCAGCATAACATCTGTTCATTTCTCCTAATGCTGAATTTTTTTTAAATGTATTAGCTTGAACAGACTGGGGTGATCTAGTGGATTAGAAATTGTCCTTTTGCATTTGGGACATCTCCAAATCCACCTGCAAACTGATGAGAAATTTCCTCAGTCTCATTGTACAAGTTCTATTTGACTTGTGTTTTAAGCAGTCTCGATCCAGATCCTAGTGGGCATGAATTCGTAGAACCAAACTGCCTCTGATTCAACATTACATTAGTAACTTAGCTCAAATGCAACATGACTGGGGGAAATGTACAATGTCACATCACTGATGAAGTGAGAGACCTTCATCTCCGGTAGATTCTTGGGAAAGAATCGAGCATGACTTTCTCTGCATCTAACTATGCTAGACATAAGTAGTGTCCAATGTGCAGACTGTGGGCTACAAGGCTCCTGAGCCCTGGTGATCTAGCCCTTATTGCAGGCAGTTCAGTCCTCTTGTGTTTATTCACTGGTTTGTTCTATTGTGAATGTTGTTGGCCTTAAGGGTGTGAAAGCCTTTGTAGTGCTGTCTCAAAGGCAGATGGAATACAATACTGGGAAGTGTGAGGTTATGCACTTTGGCAGGAAAAATCGTAGAGCAAGCTATTATCTTTAATGGCAAGAAACTGGAAAGTACTGAACTACAAAGGGATCTGGGGGTCCTGGTGCACGAAACTCAAAAGGTTAGTATGCAGGTGCAGCAAGTGATTAAGGCAGCCAATGGAATGCTGGCTTTCATTGCTAGGGGGATAGAATATAAAAATAGGGAGGTATTGCTTCAGTTGTACAAGGTATTGGTGAGACCGCACCTGGAATACTGCGTACAGTTTTGGTGTCCATACTTGAGAAAGGACATACTTGCTCTCGAGTCAGTACAAAGAAGGTTCACTCGGTTAATCCCGGGGATGAGGGGATGGACATATGAGGAGAGGTTGAGTAGATTGGGACTCTACTCATTGGAGTTCAGAAGAATGAGAGGCGATCTTATTGAAACATATAAGATTGTGAAGGGGTTGGATCGGGTGGATGCGGGGAGGATGTTCCCGATGATGGGTGAAACTAGAAATAGGGGGCATAGTCTTAGAATAAGGGGCTGCTCTTTCAAAACTGAGATGAGGAGGAACTACTTCACTCAGAGGGTGGTAGGTCCATGGAATATGCTGCCCCAAAAAGCTGTAGAAGCTACATCATTACATAAATTTAAAACAAATACAGTTTCCTAGAAGTAAAGGGAATTAAGGGTTACGGGGAGCGGGCAGGAATTTGGACATGAGTCTAGGTTCGGATCGGACATGGTCCTGTGGGTAGCGGAGCGGGTCCAGGGGCCGTGTAGCCTGATCCTGCTCCTATTTCGTGTGTCTAATTCTGTTAGATTCAGGAGATGGTTCTGTGATAGTGGATTGGCGGTTAGGATCAGATCAGCCATGATCTTATTGAATGGCGGAGCAGGCTTGAGGGGCCGATTGGCCTACTCCTGCTCCTATTTCTTATGTTCTTATGTTATAAATCTTACTGCAACACCCAAGATCAGTTAGTATCAGCACCTGGGACATGTGCATTCAGTCGAAACATGGCTATTAACCACCTGCCGTCCCCAAGTACCTATGCAGCCCACTGAGGAAAAACATAGACACTCGACCTGAGATTATTTGCTGTTGGATGCCTAGAATGGATGGCATTTCTCAGCAGCTTTGCCCCTTATTTAGATCAGCACAAAATTCACAACTTTTAAATTTGGGATTGCCTTTCTTCACAGCCGAGCACAACAGCTTTATGGTTCACTGAAATCGAGCATTTTTACATGTTTCATGGATACCCTTGTTTATTGCCTTTATTGCCTGGCCTGAGATTCTTGATGACCTTAAATAGAAATATATTGAGTATTAACTTTGTATGTTAGACTTGTTTCTGGGTATGTTTTTAAACCCGAGTTACTTTCTCTTTGAATATGTAGTGTTGGCATTCTAGTTGCAATTGCTTTGACTAGTTAAATGTTTTACTTTTAGAAGCATGTATATGTTAATCAAGTTTAACCTCTAAGCCTGTTTCAACAGTGTCTCTTAATATGTCTTTATAGATACAAACGTGGAGGAGCAATTGAGAAAACTAAAGGAAGAGAAGTGTTGCAAAATTTGCTGGGATCAAGATGTTTGCATTGCCTTTGTACCCTGTGGTCATATAGCCACATGTAAAACATGTTCTGCTGTGCAGAAGTGCCCTATATGTTGCTCCCAAATTCTGGAAAGAGTTAGAATATACATGTCTTAATAACTGGAAAGTAACTCATGAAAGAAGTAAAACTGACCCAAAATTGTTGCCTGAGTTTTGCAGTATGAGGATTTTATTAACTTATTGTGTATTAAATTAAGTGCCACATTTCAACTTGTTTCTTTTAACTCTTTGTGCAGTGACTTAGTCAAATAATCATTGTATAGAAAATGTTACAGCATGCCAATTAACTGGTAACCCGAAGAACACTTCACTATAATTTGTACACTATTGCTTGGATAGCTAAGAACTGTTGGATTGAAAAGGCCATTATGCTTCAACATAGCAACCTGTTGACCATTTGTGTTTTTTAAAATCTTTTACAGCTATTTATCAAACATTAGCTATTTCAGAAGGTTCTAATGCAATTCCTGCTATAGAACAGGATTCCCACTGTCTCTAATACAAACTTTTGTTAGGATATCCTTGATCATGGAGGTCTGTGTTTCACTGAACAAATGTCCTTCAATTGAAGCATTCTGTTTTAATGTATACTGTAATTTGTCATGGCACAAATTGATAAAATTTGGGCTTTCTTAATGTTAAGAATTGCGTTGAATTAACAGCACTTTATGAAACTGGCAGCCTTGGATTGAAATTGTGGGTTGAAATCTGTTTTTGCTATTGGTGGTGAATTTTCAGTCCTTTTTAGGCATGTTGCCAGATTACTGCATACTCTATTTCCATGAGGGTGGTAGGAAAAACTGGTGTGTTATGCATTTGTGAACTTGGAAATCTGTCTAGCATAACTCTGGTTGTGGATTAGTCTACATTTCAAAATGGTCCCATTTAAACAACAGAGAGGCTGTCTTGTAGGAAGTTGAGGGCAAAGGGATCGTCGATTTATTAAAAAAAAAAAAAAAAATCTGGAACAGGCTAACTACTGTACTTTCAATTTTTGGTTTGGGCTTTGAGTGCAAACTTAAAATGTGCTTGTTGAGTAAATTTATAGCTGGAAATACCCAATTAAGTTTACACCATGGGGATTAAATTAAAAGCTAACAGAATAAAGGAAGCAGTGGACTGGTCAGCTGAGTGTGTAGTGATATCATGAGAGAATTCAATATTGGGCTGTACAGCACAGTCTCTATTCTGAGTCAGATTCACGTTCTTGACCGAAGGATAGCTGCACTACCCTGGTATGAGATATCAGTAATCATGACCCTTTGGTGTGCTGGTAAACCATGACCCAACATATAGATGAGTGGACTCCATGATATTCAGCCCTTGTTAAGGGAACTGTAGTGGAATATTTCTTTTTTTTAAGCTTTCAGACTTTTTTTTATTGTTTATTGACAATTGTGTAAAATAAATTAGGAAAATATAGATATACAGTTTTAGTTGTAAGATCACCAGGTTAAAAACAAGTGGAACCTCTGACCAGATTCTGCTGGGATTGGGTGTACAAACCCACCATATTCTTGATCAGTTTTGTCCTTGTCAAAATTTTAGATAAACACAATGTACTGGTATTTTGGACCAAAGGAATAAAATCTACCTTTTTGAAAACGCTAAGATTTAGTTTAACCTGTACCTTTTTAAAGTATGCTATTGTATCTTGATGTGACTCAATCTTTGAGTTGCTGATTAACATAACATGAATTTATAGAAGTTTGTTTTTATTTAAACTACAATTGTGCATGGCTGAGAATTAATTTGTTGTAATAAAAGTTGATTTAATTCTTCCTGAATGTCTGTGTGGAGACTTGAGTACAAATAATGCAGCAGAAGATAACTACTGCCAATACAAATATAGTTTGCTGATTTTTGTACTGAATCCTATTCTGTCGTAGTCCTGCCTCTTTGTGCAGTCTAGGGCCCAGGATTACTGATTTATTCTGACTCTATCCTGCTATTTTAATGTAGAAAAACTTGTTTATGTTCAGGATAACTCAGTTATATTTTTTATATAAAAGGTTATTATTTTGGTGTGAACAGCATTAATTTTCACAGCAATATCCCACAAACAGCAAATGAGCTGGATGATTAATCTTGGTCCGGGTCGAGTTCAGTGTGCATTGCCAGACAGGATGTTTGAGGAAGCTCCTTGCTCTGAAAGTGCCATTGGATATTTTATGTTAACCAAAATGGGTAGAGAAGCTCTATTTTTCATGTCTCGTCAAAACGACAGTTGAAGTAGTTTTGGTAAGATACTGTTTTGGAACAGGATTGTCACTGGGTGCCTGACCGAACTTAAATCACTTTGTACTTCAGCCATTTGGAAAAAAAAATCGTATGAGACCATGACCTGCCAGGAATGGGTGTGCAAGCAGTTAGATATGCACATTGATTAATCGGGGGGAGGCCCGCAACAATCTTTAGTCTGAGAACAAGGTCAATGTTAATGAGCAGAAACTGGATAGGTGTTGCATTCAAACTTTTTTTTTAAACTTGAAAATCAAACTATTGGTGTTCTTGTTCATTTGTACATCTCCCTGCTTAACCACCAACTAATTTCTTGGGAACCTACAGTATTTATTTGATTGTGTGTTGTCTCCACAGTGAGGAAGTGGGAATAAAAATGAAGAAATAGAACACAAAGGAGTACTGAAATGCAAGGGATTCAGAGGCAAACAAACAATCTGTAGTAAGGATAAGAGGCAAAACACTGAGGGACTGTGGAGATGGCAATGGGTCAGCATCAAAATTAAACAGCAGGTAAAGTTCGCTTAGAGAAAATCCAGCGAAGGGGAAGCAGATGGTGAGAGGAAGAACAGAATAAAAATAGGAGCAGGCATGACCTCAAGATGGCAAAAATGAAAATGGGACAATTGTAAACATAGGAAGTTCCAACAGAAGGATGCTGAGCAAGGAACAAAGGACGCAACATACATAGGACAATACACAAAGACAGACAAAATGCAAAAGAAAACACAGATGGAAAACATGCCATACACGAGCAAAACATAAGAATTAGGAGCAGGAGTCTGCCCTCGAGCCCGCTCCATCATTCAACAACATCATGGCTGATCTTCAACTCCACTTGCCCACCTGATCTCCATCTCCCTTGATTACCCCTTGAGTCTAAAATTCTATTTATTTCAGCCTTGAATATACTCAACGATTCAGCATCCAGAGCCCTTTAGCAGAGAGAATTCCAAAGACTCATAACCCTCTGAGTAAAGGAATTGCTCCTCACATCAGTCTTAAAAGGCCAGCCCTTTATCCTGAGACTATGCCCCCTAATTCTACAGCCGAATGGCAATCACATGTACAGGGAATGACAACAGAAAAGAGAAATGCACCAAGATGACGACAGCACAAAAGACAGACATTGTATGAGGGTTGTCATGTAATACATTAAAACACTTTATGTTCCTTTACAACACACTTAGTTGATAATGCCTGTGGTAAACCACTGTTATACCTGTATGTGTATTCCAGTAGGTACAGGTCTGGACATGCCTCAGCTGACTCCTCCCACTATTCCAGGTATATAAGTGACTACCTCCCAGTCCCTTAGTATTCTGGACTGGTCGACCACTCGAGACTAGACCTTCATTCTTTAGTTAATAAAATTGATGGCGCATCAATGCCCTTTTATTGTAAAAATGTAGATCCCCAGGGAGCACGTCATGAGCAATACCACGAGCGCTGCAAGTTTGAAGTGAAACCAGAGCAATAAAATTACGGTGTGAATAAAAGATTTTAGACATTTGAATTAAGAGTTTTATTGAGGGGACTGTCATTTGTTGCTGTTTAATTTCTTATTCAATTATAACCCCGACACCAAGATTAATATAAATTGTTCTGTCAGTTTACTGCTCTGTATTTTTTCTGCGACTGGTGATGAGGTAGTGCTGGGTTATACAGAACAACTCCCAGTGGAATCTTGAATCTGATCAATTTGCCGTCTCCTTTTTGAGGCACCACTCTGTTATCTTGATAGTGAAGACAATGATTTGAAGAGTTTTTTTCAAACTCTTAGTACTGTTGTGTTAGATCAATAATTTCTCCAGACGTCAGTAACCTCATGTTACCAATCAGTTTTTGACAATCAGTGACTGTGTACCGTGTGTGTCTGCATGTCAAAACATGCTCAGATGCCATATGGGACTTGGAGCAGCTTTGGTAAACATACACGTACCCAAGAGCTCAAGTTACGCAAAATGTTAAATTACTGACGCTGCAATGAAGCAGAAAAACTCTAATAGCATCATTTAATCCACAATAGAATTTCTGAAGCAATAAACACCTGGTGCTAGTTTTATTGTTTTAAAGCAAATTCAAAGTGACCTCTTTAGAAATGTTTGCATTAGAGTTTAAATGTTTGCATGCACTTTCATCACATTTTCTATGACTTTTTTTTCATAAGATTTTACAACACAGGTGGCTGTCATTTGGCCCATCGAACCTGGGTCGACTCCTTGAAACAGCTGTCCACTTTGTTTCATTCCCCCGCCCGTTACCATACCCTTTTAATTTTTCTTTTACAAATATTTATCTACTTCCCTTTTACAAGGTATTTTGGTTTCTGCTTCAACTGTTTCCGATGGGGAATACCGCATCCTGACAATCGCGTTTAAAAAAAACCCAAAAAAACCTACATCGAGCAGGGGTACTTTCCAGCAGGAATTGCAGGATAGCAATCAGAAGCAGCAACTCCGGTGGATTTTTTTTTCTCCCATCCTAACTATGGGCACTGTGGCGTTCTGCAGATTCCTACCAGAACCAGCTGAGGACAGCTAAGACCAAGAATTGAACTTGGGACTTCCCTGGCTCAGTTTCTCACTGGATAAACTCACTGCGTCATTGGGTTAGCTTGGAATGGTTTTTTGAATGCTTTTCTAATGTACGTCTATTGACAATTCTTAGTTTCATGTCAAAGGTTTTTTTCTGTTTGAATAACAGGAAACCACACAGGGCTTTTGTAGTTAACCCCAAAAGGATACAATGCTATGTTACCCCTGTCACCATCTGTTTGTGTGTAACTGGGAATAGTAAACACAGGGGAGTGAGAATTAATTTCCAAAAAGATTCTCCTGATTGCTGTAACTTTGGCGGAAAAAACATGAAAACCCGAGAAAAATGGCATAAACATTAATGGGCCAAAATTTGCAGTGGGTCCGAGAGTATGCTGTCATACTGCCTTTGAAATGGACACGCTGGGGTCGTGGGCCATTACGCTGCCCTCGATTACGCAGCGTCAGAGAGAAAGTTCGCGAAAGAGGTTCCCCATCAGGTAAGTTCGTATTCTAGTCACTGACCGCAAAATGCAGGCCATCAATTTATGCCCCATTTCTGGGGTTTCTGTGGCTCTTCCGACTAAATCACAACAGATGAGTGGGCGAACGCCCACGGAAATTCACCCCGTGATATCTTGTATGACTGGAAGTTATTGATGTCAAAAGGATTAAAACTAATCTTGATGTTTTGTTTTGAGGCCTTTTACAATGTTTTATTTTGTTGCATTTTTTCTACTCCATCACCTCTTCCTCCCTCCGATGCTTTGCACCATATTCCCCAAGCAAAGCATATGGATATTGCCACTTTGAAAGTGCACAAAAAAGATACATGAGAGTGACTTATGCTGATATAACATTTATTTTCCAACTCTTCCTGACGGACTGCCTTAGAGAATCTGGCAAGTTTATTCTGGGATTGTGGCCAGCTGCACGAGGTGCTTGCATTAAGAGCCAACAATCTTGGCACCTCATGTAGGCTTTAAAATTACTGCTTTTACAAATTGCCACAGAAATGCATTTGCTGTATGTACAGATTGAACTGCTACAGCACATATGAAGCATTGCCTATTGACTTAAAGTCTAATATAATTCTGTTTGAAGGTTACATTTAAGAAATAGGCGTTTTGCAGTTCTAATTTTCAATTTAGACCAGTTGTGATCCTGGGTAGTCTGGTGCCAGAATTGCAGGTTCTGTATACTGTGGCCCCTCTATAGCCGAAATGCAAGAGCAGTTCAGCCTTTGCTGTAACACAGCAAATTTATTGGAGAAGGATAAGTCAGAAGATACATTCTCTATCTTACCTGTCCCTATGTATGATTGTTCTGTCATGGATTTTCACACATGAGCTTATTTTCAAAGGTATCTTAGATACACTGATCCAGATTAATTATTCAATTTTCCAAAATATTAACAGTTTAATAGCTATATTGAGGAAAAAGGCCACAGACTTAATTTCCTTCTGCAGCCACCCAATCCTACATGCACAAATTTTCTTTCCTTCTCTTCTGAAAGCATATGTGTGTCGTCTACCTGACCAGTGTACATTGCAGCTGAACCCTATGCTATCTTTGACATCTACAAACTTGCATTTTTCAATGAGTGCCACTGGATAATGGTTAGGATGCAGGAACCCTGGGATTTTTCCTCTTTTTAAGCCAGGGATGCTGAGACAAACTGTGCTCGCAACTGCTCCTGTTTTTTTTAAATATATACAGTAAAAGGGGCAGGGGGAATCTCAGAATGCTACAGCATTCTGTATTTGAGTAGCTCAATAATTATACTTGCCACTAATTGACCACATTACTGATGTTGGTGTCATAAGGAGGGCAAATATGGAGTGTGCCTAACTGGCTAAATGGATAAATGCAACACCTGTTGACCTACTGAGCCATACCAAAAAAATGCCCAGGTAGTACCTACGGCTCGGGGAGGAGAAAATGTATGTGCATCCGCGCCTAGTGAGAACAGGATTAGGCTCAGCTGTGATGGTCTACATATTGAATAGCCAGTCAATACTCACTCATTACATTCATACATTATGAATAGCCACTTTGGGGAGGTTCTGCAAGGTGCTCGTGAAGCTGTACCCAAGCAAGAGTCAACGCTTCAGTAGAAGAAATATTGGCGGGGAGGGGTGGTGGTTGGAAATTAACAAAGCGTAAGTGGGCTTTTCAATGAGCAGCATATGAATTTCACAATGCAACCCTGTCTAAAAATTGGCACTGCTGTTATGTTCTGTCCTTGTAAAGTTCAACAGATCAATTAACCTTTCCGGTAGCTCTCCGAGCTATATTCTTATTCCCTGTCCTATTAAGCTGAGTAAATTTTGTAATAAGCAGTGTTAATTCTTTGGCTTATTCTGTTTTAATTCTTGGATAGCAACTGAGGTAAGAAAAGTCTGTAATTCCCTTTGATTATAGTTACTTTAAAGGAGCATATATTTTAAATTAAATTTAATGTAACCCCATTCGTGTATTTTTTGTGAAATATTTAAATCTTAATTGGGGAAATGATACACAAATGGAGTAGTTGTTACTCCCCTTCCAGGTTGCTTGTAGAAATAGATTAAAGTGCATTAACATATCGTATTGCACTCTACTTGGGGAATGGAATCTAGCTGTAGCAGGATAGGAACACACAGCTCCACTGTGCTTAGGGTGTCCCTGGTGAGTTAATAATTAAGGCATTACAATTCTGTTACAATTTGGGATTCTCCAAACACTCTTTATGCATGCTTACAGCACCAAGGGAGTTTCCATGGGCCGGACGCACCTCCTATGATTCAACACTTGCAAACCTCAAACTTGGAGTGAATTGCTTGGTGTGCTACAAGACTAAGAATTAATTGAACTTATGGATATGTGAGAAATGTTTGTGAGTTTTGCCAATTTTCTCCCCCTTTATCTCCTCATCTTTTGTTGTGAATATCTGCTGGAATATGGTTCTATGGACTCTTAACAGCGCTCTGATAACTCACTGAAGTGTCCAATCTTTATGTGGGTGATATTCTCCTCCCTAATCCAGGACAAAGAGACCAATTGTAGCATCCCTGCTGCCAACCAGCTGAGACCAGTAAGTCAACATGAAATGTGAATTCAACCTAAAATATTGTCTGTTTGGCTCACTTAATCACTGGCTTTATCAACTGAGCCATATATAAAATTGCTGAACAGTACTTGTACACTCCACAGCAGCTGAATACAGTACTTTCAGATAATATGACACGCATTTTGTCTTTTGGTTCCTTGTGAATATACAGGAGAAAATACAAGTGAAAATGTAACAAGAAAAGTTTGTAACAATTAAATTGTCTACAGGCTATTTGACATCACAGCCAAATTAATCCAAACTAAGCCAAACAATAATGTAGCTTTCTGATCAGTTTCCAGTTTGGATCATTCAAAGGCAATCTCACCCTGGTATCTCCTAGAAGTGCAGAAAAACCTGGAGAAAGTTTATTGGGGTCCAACAGAAAAATCACAGATTTGGGGTGGCCCGCTGCATGGTCTGACACTGTGGTGCAGAAAATGATGGTTAAGTGCATCTGAACCAATGCATATAAGGGACAGAGTTCCATGTGCCAGCAGTGGGAAATCGTTTCTCAGGCTGACAAAACACTGCATGACGATTTGGTGCTGGTATCCGTACAGACATTTTGATTTGATATCGAAGGTTGAGCTGCAGCTGATGCAGTTGTTTAGTTGGAATATAGGCCACGTTAGAGAGGTAAAAAGGTCATATGTGTAATGTATATACCTTTAAGGGGGGAACTATCTTTTACAGCTCATGTATACTGTAGTACCGGCAGTGACCACACCTGTATATAGCACTGAGTAGTAATCTGTACAGCTCAGTTCCCGTGTGAGCCACGTTGAGTAAACACCTGTTGTACCGTTTCTCCTGCAGTCTGTGTCTTATTATACACGGACACAACATTGGCGACAAGGCAAGTTCGAACCTACCTGCAACTCTGCATCACCTCCCGGGGATTCGTTCCTGGAGATCAGTGGATTGGAGGTCAAGGCCAGAGGCTCGGGCGTCGACCACGGGCAACCGCCCAGTCATCCAGCAGAGACTTGAGAATTGCGGGGGAGGCTGTCGAGAGCCAGGCTTGGCTTTCCAGTCGAGGTGGTCCAGCGAAACGGGCTGGCAACAGGTAGTGCGCAGACCCTTCCCGGACAGCGGCGGGCTAGAGCCCGACCGAGCGGCACAGCAAAGGGCCGAGCAGCGTCAACGGGGGAGAGAGAGAGAGGGCAGAGCGCACAGGGCGCAGCCGGTGTTCAGGGGCCGAGCAGCGTCGAAGAGAGGGAGAGAGAGACGCGCAGAAACCCACGAGGCGCCGCCATTGCCACGAGGACCGCCGAGAGCGGCGTTGGCAGCAGCGCAGGAGAAGCGCGCGAAACCTACAGGGCGCCGCCATTGCCACAAGAACCGCCGGGAGCGGCGTTGGCAGCAGCGGGGGAGGAAGGAAAGCGCGGGAGACGCCATTTTAAGCCATTGGGAGACGCCATTTTAAACCACACCCAAAATGCCAAAGAGTGGCAATATCACCGCATTTGACAATGAAGTCGAAGATTGGACTACATATGTTGAACGAATAGCGGTGTACTGCAAGGCAAATGAGGTGTCAGATGACAAGAAAGCGTCGGTATTGTTAAATTTAATGGGTGCAAAGACATATGGTTTATTATGAAATCTAGTAACACCAATGAAGCCAATGGAAAAGAGTTTTGAAGACATAGTAACAATGCTACAGGAACATTTAAACCCCACACCGCTGCTGATAGCAGAAAGATTCAAGTTTCACAAACGGAACCAGCATAAGGATGAAAGCAATGCTGATTATTTAACAGAACTGCGCAAACTATCGAAACACTGCCAGTTTGGAGCGGGACTGGCAGATACTTTAAGGGACAAGTTTGTGTGTGGGCTTCAAAGTGAAGGAACCCAGAAACGGCTTTTATCTGAAAAGGACCTTACGCTGGAAAAGGCTTTCAGCATTGCGGTATCATATGAAGCAGCAGCACGGGGCGCTGCAGAGATACAACAGAGACCGCAAGAATATGGCACAAACGAAATGTCATATGGAACAGAGAAGTGCTATCGCTGCGGCAGAACAACACACGACCAGAATGATTGCTGGTTCAAAGACAAAGTGTGCAGACAGTGTGGAAAAGTAGGACACATAGCACGAGTCTGCAGGTCGGGAAAGAAAACCAGCAATAAGAAACCTACCAAAGAAAAGTACAAGAAGGTACATAAGATGACGGAGAATAGTTCAGACGAACAAAAGAGTGATAACGACTCCGAAAGCAGGGAACTGAGTTGTCTGAAACTACATAATGTGATCACAACGGAGGATCACCGAACCATTTGGGTCACTCTCAAGATAGCAGGAGTCCAGGTAAAGATGGAATTGGACACAGGATCAGCCCTAACAGTCATAAACCGACGGGACTACGAGCGGCTATTCTAACACATACCCTTGAGAGACACAAAAATTATTTTGAAGACGTACACGGGGCAAAAAGTCTACCCCAAAGGAAAAATAAGGGTGACCGTTATATATAACGGTAAGGAAACACCAAAACTAGACCTGTATGTATTGCAAGATGGAGGACCACCATTACTGGGACGTGAATGGATCTGGAAAATACAACTGGATTGGCATTCCATACAGGCACTGACTGTGGCTGACAAAAAGGATGACGACGTCACACCTGGGCGACTGTCAAAGATCCTAACTGACGCGAAAGAAGTGTTCCAGCAAGGACTCGGAACACTAAAAGGCATGACAGCTGTGGTGTATGTGCCTTTAAGAGCAATTATGGTGTATGTGCCTTTAAGAGCCCCAGGTGTGCGTAATGCCGGTAATTGCCACTTGGGCTGTATAAGCCTGTGTATTGTGTATATCCTTTAGAAACCCCCCCCAGACTTGCTTAGTAAATACCTATGAACCAACTCCTGTCTTCAGTGTCTTTATCTACACACGGACACTACAGTGGCGACGAAGTGGAAACGGACTTACCTGCAATTCGGCAGCACCTCAAGGACATCGATTCCTCCAGCGTCCAGAAGACTCAAGGAAGTAAGAGAAACTGTGGTTTCACCAGCTGGCCAAGCTGGTGACAGGTACTGCGCTAATCCTTCCTGGGCGTCAGGCTGGAGCTCCAGCGGCGGGCTCTACAGCTGAGACAGGCAGCGAAATCGGAGGCAAGCAATAACGGACTGGGAGGGTGCACTTGAGAGACGGCCGGCGCGGCAAGCAGGTCAGCGTTTAGACCTCCGTCGGGAACGAGTCTCCAACAGTGAATAAACGGAAACCACAGTAAAACAGCGTTGTTACCGATAGCAGCGGCGGGAAAGCGCGGGAAGCGCCATATCTTTGCTACAGAGAAAAAAAAAGCGCGGGAAGCGCCATATCTTTTCTGAAATGCCTAAATCTGGTAATATTGAGGCTTTTGATGGCGAAATAGAAGATTGGACCACATACGTGGAAAGAGTAGAGGTTTATTGCACTGCAAATGGAATAACAGATGAAAAAAAAGCTTCAGTACTTCTGAACTTAATGGGCGCGAAGACATACGGGCTGTTACGAAATGTAATCACTCCAGCCAAACCAAAGGACAAGACTTTTAAAGAAATTGTTGATACCCTGCAGGAGCATTTAAACCCAACACCGCTGCTGATAGCGGAACGATTCAAGTTCTTCAAGAGAAATCAACACAAGAATGAAAGTAACGCTAATTACCTAACCGAATTCAGAAAGCTATCAAAGTACTGCCAATTCGGAGCAGGACTATCAGATTATCTTCGAGACAAATTTGTTTGCGGTCTCTTAAGTGAAGGAACACAAAAAAGACTGTTTTCTGAAAAAGATTTAACATTGGACAAAGCTTTCAGTATGGCTGTATCATACGAAGCAGCAGCAAAAGGAGCTGCAGAGATACAACAAGAGACACAGGACTTCGGCACCCATAAAATGACACAGGAGTTCGGAAGATGTTATCGCTGCGGCAGATCCACCCATAACCAGAGGGACTGCTGGTTCAAGGGCAAAGCATGCAGGCAATGTGGTAAGATTGGACACATTGCACGGGTATGCCAATCTGGACAAAATAAATCCACTGACAGAAAAAAAAAATCAATAAAGAAAAGTACAGGAAGGTACAAATGATGACGGACAATAGCTCCGAAGACCAGAATAGCGATAGCGACTCCGGGAACAAAAGACTAAGCTGTCTCAAATTACATAATGTACTTGCCAAAGAGGATTACCAAACCATTTGGGTTACCCTCACAATAGCAGGGTCCCCAGTTAAAATGGAGCTCGATACAGGATCAGCTCTAACCGTAATAAATCGACGAGATTACGAGAGGCTATTTTCACATATACCTCTAAAAGACACATCCATTATCTTAAAAACATATACGGGGCAGAAAGTCTACCCCAAAGGAAAAATAAGGGTGCCTGTGGTATACAACGGCAAAGAAATACAAAAGTTGTATTTATACATTCTACAAGATGGTGGTCCACCGTTGTTGGGACGTGAATGGATAAGGAAGATACGTTTAGACTGGCACTCAATTCAGGCACTGACGGTGACCAGTAGGGAAAAAAACAATGATGACATCATACCTGAACGATTAAAAGACATCTTGGCCAACGCCAAAGAAGTGTTTCAAGAGAAACTAGGAACCTTGAAAGGCATCACCGCCTCAATAAAAGTGGAAGATACAGCAATTCCAAAATTTTTTAAGGCAAGACCGGTGCCATACGCAATACGTCCGGCAGTCGAGGCAGAGCTGAAGAATTTGGAAAAGGCAGGCGTATTATCCAAAATAGATTGGAGCGAATGGGCAACACCCATCGTTCCAGTCATGAAAAAAACATTGAAAAATAACTCTGAGGAACAGGAAAAAATTCGCATCTGTGGGGACTTTAAGGTGACTGTAAACCCGGTCCTTCACACGGTACAGTATCCTCTTCCGAGGATAGAAGATATTTTCGCCTCACTATCTGGAAGGAAACGTTTCACAAAAATTGACTTGGCACAGGCATATCTACAGATGGAGGTTGAGGAGACCTCTAAAAAGTATCTCACAATAAACACACACAAAGGCCTGTACCAGTACAATCGACTGGTTTTTGGAATAGCATCAGCTCCAGCTATCTGGCAAAGAGCTATGGAGCAAGTCCTGCAAGGGATTCCGGGGACTCAATGCTACCTAGACGACATCCTTATAACAGGAGAAAACGACAACGAGCACCTTGCCAATTTGGAGCAGGTGCTCACTAGGCTGAAAGAACGGGGCCTACGAGCAAATCGCCCCAAGTGCGAATTTTTCCAAAATCAGATATCATATTGTGGCCACATAATTAATAAGGAAGGGTTGCATAAGTCACCTGAAAAAATTGAAGCAGTTATAAAAGCCCCAGCACCTGAAAATGTTTCACAATTAAGGTCATTCCTGGGATTAATAAATTACTATCATAAATTTTTACCGAACTTATCAACTATTCTACACCCTCTTAATGATCTTCTACAGACAGGAATGATTTGGAAATGGAACGAAGACTGTAAACGTGCCTTCCATAAATGTAAAGACTTAATCACATCCGAGAAAATTTTGGCTCATTGCAACCCATCACTACCAATCAGACTGGCGTGCGATGCATCCCCTTACGGCATAGGAGCGGTATTGTCCCATAGATTCCCTGATGGCTCGGAACGGCCGATAGCTTTTGCGTCACGCTCATTGAACTCAGCTGAGCGTAACTATGCCCAGATAGACAGGGAAGCACTCAGCCTGGTATGGGGAGTGAAGAAATTCAACCATTACCTACACGGACAAAAATTTACCTTGCTGACTGACCATCAACCCCTCATCTCCATATTCAACCCTAAAAAAGGTGTCCCCATTATGACGGCACAAAGACTACAGAGGTGGTCCCTTTTTCTAGGGGCACACCAATACAACATTGAATACAAAGGGTCAAAACAGCATGGGAATGCTGACGGTTTATCACGCCTACCGTTGCCAACGATAGAAGAGGCACCTACAGTAGACCCAGTAGAGATATTCCACTCTACCATAGTGGAATGTCTACCGGTGACAAATTCTGCCATTGAAAGGGAGACAAGAAATGACCCTACTCTCTCACGGGTCTACGATTTAACAGTGAAGGGATGGCCAGCACATGGCGAACCACTGTTGCCAGCATTCTCGCAAAGAAGAGAACAGCTGTCAGTGTGCCGAGGAACCTTGATGTGTGGATCCAGAGTAGTGATTCCACCCAAACTCCAGGATAAAGTGCTAAAGGAGCTTCACGAGGGGCATCTGGGTGGAGTGAAAATGAAGAACCTAGCTAGGGCGTTTGTATGGTGGCCAGGTATCGATGGAGACATCGAAGACATGACCAAGAGCTGCCTAGGATGCCAGAAGGTCCAAAATGCTCCGCCACAGGCCCCTCTACATCCATGGGAGTGGCCCTCATCTCCCTGGCAAAGGGTGCACATCGACTTTGCTGGTCCATTTGTGGACTCAATGTTCTTAATCGCAGTTGATGCACACTCCAAGTGGCCGGAGGTAATAAAGATGTCCTCCACTACCACGGAAAAAACCATCACAGTATTAAGGACCATATTTGCCAGGAATGGGCTGCCGGAGCAGATATGTTCTGATAATGGACCGCAATTTGTGTCCGAAGAATTCAGAAAGTTCTTAAAGAACAATGGGGTAAAGCACTACACGTCCGCCCCATACCATCCCGCCACCAATGGATTGACTGAAAGGTTTGTCCAGACCTTCAAGAAGGCCATCAAGGCCATGGGTAATGAAGACATAAAACTTCAGCACAAGGTGGATAACTTCTTATTTGCATATAGGAAAGCAACGCATATGGTTACTAACCAAACTCCCGCCATGATGTTCTACAATAGAAACCTAAGATGCCGGCTGGATTTGGTCAAGCCCAACATCCGAAGGGACGTGGAGAACCGGCAGTTTCAGGGCATGAATGAAAGGCCAACTAGGGCCTTCCAGATAGGCCAACCGGTTTTGGCCCGGGACTACCGTACCGAGAAATGGCAGCCTGGAACTATCTGCACACGATTAGGACCATTGATGTATACCGTGGACATCGGAGACAGCATAATAAGGCGCCATGCGGACCAAATCATCAAGTCATCCGAAAAGGGACAACCTACACCACCACTCTATACATCTAACGATGAAGTAGAGATACCCATATCTACCTCCGATCCGGTGATACTGGAGCCCGATGAACCCGACACTGGCCTTCAAGCCGAATCAGCCTTGCCAGAAGAACCTACTACACCACCAGAAACTACTACACCCCCGAGGCGTTATCCGGACCGAGTCAGGAAGCCTCCTGAGAGACTAACTTATAATTAATTAATACAGCAATGTATATTATTTTGCATATAACATGTAATTAATAATTACTTAAAATATGATGTACTAGTTAGCTAGAAGGGGAGGAATTGTGGTGTATGTGCCTTTAAGAGCAATTATGGTGTATGTGCCTTTAAGAGCCCCAGGTGTGCGTAATGCCGGTAATTGCCACTTGGGCTATATAAGCCTGTGTATTGTGTATATCCTTTAGAAACCCCCCCCAGACTTGCTTAGTAAATACCTATGAACAAACTCCTGTCTTCAGTATCTTTATCTACACACGGACACTACAACAGCGATGATTAAAATTGAAGAAAACGCAAAGCCAAAATTTTTTAAGTCCAGACCGGTACCTTATGCGATCTGCCCAGTCGTCGAAGCAGAGCTGGAGAGTCTGGAACATTCAGGTGTACTGTCCAAGGTAGACTGGAGCGAGTGGGCTACACCCATCGTCCCTGTGATGAAAAAGTCGTTGAGCAGCACGCCTGGGGAACCAAGGAAGGTTCGCATCTGTGGGAATTTAAGGCAACAGTGAACCCGGTCCTTCACACCGTACAATATCCACTTCCGCGGATTGAAGATATTTTCGCCTCGCTGTCTGGAGGGAAACGCTTCACTAAGATTGATCTGGCCCAGGTGTATCTGCAAATGGAGGTAGAAGAAGCATCAAAAAAATACCTCACAGTCAACACCCATAAAGGTCTCTACCAATACAACCGGCTGGTATTCGGGGTAGCATCAGCTCCGGCTATTTGGCAGAGGGCAATGGAACAAGTCCTGCAAGGGATCCCAGGGACCCAGTGTTATTTGGACGACATCCTGGTCACGGGCGAAAATGACAGTGATCACCTTGCCAACCTGGAGCAGGTGCTCACTAGATTGCAGGAATATGGGCTCTGAGCTAACCGCCCCAAATGTGAGTTTTTTAGAAAACAGATCTCGTATTGTGGCCACGTTATCAATAAAGAGGGGTTACATAAGTCCCCAGAGAAGATTGAGGCAGTAGTCAAGGCTCCAGCACCGGAAAATGTGTCACAACTGAGGTCGTTCCTCGGGCTGGTAAACTACTACCATAAGTTTTTGCCAAATTTGTCTACAATACTACACCCACTGAACACCCTACTGCAAACTGGGGTGCCATGGAAGTGGAGTGACGAATGTAAACGAGCTTTCCAGAAGAGCAAAACACTAATCACATCGAAAGAAGTATTGGCCCATTACAACCCAGCATTACCAATTCGGTTGGCATGTGATGCGTCACCCTACGGCATTGGAGCGGTGCTGTCGCACAAATTCTCGGACGGCTCAGAGAGGCCAATAGCCTTTGCGTCACGATCGCTAACCTCAGCCGAGCGTAACTACGCCCAGATTGACAGGGAGGCCCTCAGCCTAGTGTGGGGAGTGAAAAAGTTCAATCACTATCTGCACAGGCAGAAATTCACCTTGCTGACTGATCACCAGCCTCTTGTCTCCATTTTTAATCCGAAGAAGGGCGTTCCGGTGATGACTGCGCAACGACTACAAAGATGGTCACTTTTTCTAGGGGCGCACCACTATGAGATTGAATATAGGGCACGAAACAGCATGGAAATGCTGATGGGCTATCACGCCTGCCACTGCCTACTGCGGAGGAAGCACCAGCAGTGGATCCTGTCGAAATATTCCATTCGACTAGAGTCGAATACCGACCGGTAACTAACGCTTGTATCGAAAAGGAAACTCGAAATGACCCGACACTGTCTCGGGTATATGATTTGACGGTGAAGGGATGGCCAGCACATGGCGACTCACTGTTGCCAGCATTCTCGACAAGGAGAGAACAGCTGTCAGTGTGCCAGGGGACCTTGATGTGTGGATCCCGAGTGGTAATTCCACCCAAGTTAAGGGATAGAGTGCTCAATGAGCTTCATGAGTGTCATCTGGGAGGGGTAAAAATGAAAAGCCTAGCCAGGGCTTACATGTGGTGGCCGGGAATCGATAAACAAATCGAGGACCTGACCAAGAGCTGCTCAGGATGCCAGAAAGTCCAAAATGCACCACCACAGGCCCCTCTACACCCATGGGAGTGGCCCTTGTCTCCACGGCAACGGGTGCATTTTGATTTTGCTGGTCCATTCATGGACTCAATGTTTTTAATAGCCGTGGATGCGCACTCGAAATGGCCTGAGGTCATCAAAATGTCCTCCACCACCACGGAGAAAACTATTGCAGTCCTACGGACCATTTTTGCCAGGAATGGCTTGCCAGAACAGATTTGCTCCGACAACGGACCACAGTTTGTGTCCGAAGAGTTCCGGAGGTTCTTGAAAAAGAATGGGGTAAGGCATTACACATCCGCCCCGTATCATCCAGCCACAAATGGATTGGCTGAGAGGTTCATACGAACCTTTAAGAAGGCAATAAAGGCTATGTACAATGACAACATTCCGCTGCAGCACAAGGTGGACAATTTCCTGTTCGCCTACCGGAATGCGACACATGCAGTCACCAACCAGGCCCCAGCCATGAAGTTCTTTAACCGAAGGTTAAGATCTCGCCTGGATTTGCTCAGACCAAACGTACGAAGAGATGTTGAGAGTAAGCAATTCCAGCACATCCATGAGAAGCCAACAAGGAGCTTCAATGTAGGGCAACCAGTCTTGGCCCGCGACTACCGAACAGAAAAATGGCAGCCAGGAACGATATGCACACGGCAGGGCCCAGTAATGTACACAGTAGACGTTGGGGAGAGCATCGTGAGACGCCATGCTGACCTGATCCTAGAGTCACAGGAACAAGTCAACCCCATGCCTCGCCCATACGTACCTGGTGATGAACCCGATGTACAGGTCGCATCTACCCCAGAAACAGTAGCATCGGAAGCTGATGACCCAACCGACGACAGGGTGCCAGAATCGCCTCCGCACCAAGAGCAAGACACTCGGGAAAGGCGCTATCCAGAAAGGATCAGGAAGCCTCCCCAAAGACTGAATATGTAAATAGACTATTTTCAGCTAATGTTGCATGTTAAAAGTGTTAATTGTAATTAGTTTGATATTTAATTGTTAAATGAGTGTTATGGTACTGTTTATCTAAAAGGGGAGGAATTGTAATGTATATACCTTTAAGGGGGCAACTCATGTATACTGCAGTACCGGCAGTGACCACACCTGTATATAACACTGAGTAGTAATCTGTACAGATCAGTTCCAGTGTGAGCCACGTTGAGTAAACACCTGTTGTACCGTTCTCCTGCAGTCTGTGCCTTATTATACACGGACACAACAATATGGCCCATCAAAGTTCATCCCTCTAGTACCTTAACTCTCCTATCTGGTGGATAGCTAATGTTATAGCTATATTTAAGAAGGGAGATTGAACATGTCCAGGGAACTATAGACCAGTTAGTGTAACATTGGTAAGTAGGGAAAATAATGGAACCCCTAATACTAAAGAAGAAAATAGAAAAACATCTAGAAATCAAAAATATAATAATGAATAGTCAACATGCATTTCAAAAGGGATAGTCTTGCTTAACCAACCTCATTGAATTATTTGAAGTGCTAACAGAGAGGGTAGACAAAGGCAATGCAATAGATGTAATATATCTAGATTTTCAAAAGGCCTTCGATAAGGTACCACATAATAGAGTAATGAATAAGGTCAGAGCATGCATATTCAGGGGACAAGTAGCAAAATGGATAGCTAGCTGGTTGAAAGACAGAAAGCAGAGAGTAGAGGTAAAGGGTAGCTATTCAGAATGGCAGAAGGTGGGAAGTGGGGTCCCACAAGGATCAGTGTTGGGGCCACTGTTGTTCACAATTTATATTAACGATTTACACTTTGGAATCAAAAACACAATTTCTATGTTTGCGGACGACACCAAATTGGGAGGAATAGTCAACACTGAGGAGGACTGCAACAAATTACAAGAAAACATTAATAAACTTGCAGAATCGGCATATAATTGGCAAATGAATTTCAACATAGATAAGTGTGAGGTATTAAATTTTGGTAAGAAAAATAAGGAGGTCACATATAACTTAGAAAATACGAATCTAAATGGGCTAGAGGAGCAAAGGGATTTGGGAGTGTAAATACGTAAATCAATAAATGTTGCGATGTCGGTCAATCAGGTCATAAAAAAAGAAAACCAGACACTAGGGTTTATTTCTAAAGGGATAGAATTGAAAAGTAGAGAAGTTATGCTAAACTTGTATCGAACTTTGGTTAGACCACACTTGGAGTATTGCGTACAGTTCTGGTCGCCACATTATGAAAAGGATATAGAGGCACTGGAGAGGATGCAATAAAGATTTACAAGGATGATACCAGAACTGTAAGGTTATACCTATCAGGAAAGGATGAACAGGCTGGGTCTCTTTTCTCTTGAAAAGAAAAGGCTGAGGAGAGATCTAATAGAGGTCTTTAAAATTATGAAAGATTTTGATAGAGTAGACACAGAGATTGTGTTTCCATATGGGGAAGAGTAAAACTAGAGGCCATCAATATAAGATAGTCACCAAGAAATCAAATCGGGATTTCAGAAGAAACTTCTTTCCCCAGAATAGTGAGAATGTGGAACTCTCTACCACAGGGAATAGTTGAAGCAAATAGTACAGATGCATTTAAGGGGAAGCCAGATAAGCATCTGAGGGAGAAGGGAATCGCGGGTCACGTTGATAGAGTTAGATGAGGAAGGATGGGAGGAGGCTCGAGTGGTGCACAAACACAGGCATGGACTGGTTGGGCCGAATGCCCTGTTTCTGTGCTGTATATCCAATGAAATCTTCGTGTTTAGTTGTACATCCGTAAATAATTTTGTCCTGCATGGCAGATTATATTCCAAATATTTATAACTCATTGGAAGTAAAATTCCTTTTGCAAATCTATATATATAAAAGGATACTTCTGTCTGTCATTCTGTCTGTCTGTCTGTCCGTCTGTCTTGAATTAACTCGAAAGTTATAGAGTGTACCTACACGTGCGTTACGTCGAAAGAAAGCTGACGATTCCAGAACCGTCCTAAGCGTATTTACGTTTCGGCGGACAAAAATTGCGCCCGCGGTATCCAAAAAACGTTCAACATTCCGCTCATTATCCGCTCATTAACATCGAGTGACGTCGAGGTCGACCAATCGTACGGCAGGTTCCTGGCGCGTGCGGCCGGGCCCTCCTACGGTCGAGTGACGGGACGATTGACCAATCCTACGCTTCGGTGACCTGACGGTCCACCAATCGGTGCCTGTGTGGGCGGGCCTTATCGTTCTGAACCGAGGTGAGTCGCCGCCATCTTGATTCCAAACTTTTCATTTCTTTTTCCCGCTTTCTGCGTGTCTCTTTTCAAATCTACATTTCCAGCAAAAAAAAAGTTGCTTTTAAAAGACAAATTGTTTTTTAAAAAAGTTAATTAATTTGTAAATCTTTTGTCTAACCTCTATAATTTTCCTACCTTTCACCGTTTTTCCAGGCCTCAAAGCCTGGGCGCCTGTTGACCAGCCACGCCCGAGCTAGGCGCCTCCCGTCGCGATCGACAAAAGGCCAGCGATCGCCGCCATCTTTGTGAAGGCTGGAGGGGGCGGGCCTGAGCTGAACGTCGCCACCGCCACGATCTTAGTAAAGGCGGGCGGGGTGGGAGTCAGCGTCCGCGTCATCTTCTGCCCGCAGCGCAATTTGAGTCCGGCTGGGCCTCACGCGGTCGGTTGCGCGGCGGCGTCTCTCTGGTCTTGAAGCCGGCTCGGGTGGGGACATCGGGAGATCGCGGGGGCGGGACATCGGGAGATCCGGGGGCGGGACATCGGGAGATCGGGGGGCGGGACATCGGGAGATCGGGGGCGGGACATTGGGGGACGGGACATCGGGAGATCGGGGGACGGGAGATCGGGGGGCGGGAGATCGGGGGGCGGCACATCGGGAGATCGCGGGGCGGGAGATCGGGGGGCGGGATATCGGGAGATGGGACATCGGGGGCGGGAGATCGGGGGCGGGGCTCGGGGACTCCCCCTCCTCTCTCCCCTTCCTCCCCCCTCCCCTTCCTCCTCCCCCCCTTCCTCCCCCTCCCCTTCCTCCCCCCCTCCCCTCCACTCCCTCCCCCCTCCCCCCTTCCCTCCCCCCCTTCCCCCCTCCCCCCCCTTCCCCCTTCCCTCCCCCCTCCCTTCCCCCCAGTCGCTCTCTCTCTTCCCCCCAGTCGCTCTCTCTCTTCCCCCCAGTCGCTCTCTCTCTTCCCCACCAGTCGCGCGCTCTCTCTCTCTCTCTTCCAACAACAACATGCCCTCGAAAAAGCCTCGGCACCGCTGGGCACTCCAGCTAGTAATTTTAATAAACAAGTTGGTACAATTACAAAACGGGCAAACCGGGAGTTTCACCTCACTCAATTAAAGTGTTCCTGATGTAGACATGGAGGTTGGTCTTAAATGATAGAAATCTATTCTTTGGTATTAGTGTTCCAGTCATAACCTTTGAAAAATGAACCACTCTGCCACTTTACTCTGTGTTGTGGAGGGTGGACTAAGTTGCGCTCATTAAATTGACTTGTTTACATGCTCCTCATGGAGAAAGATTATCGTCAATAATAAAAACAGAAATTGCTGTAAATACTCAGCAGGTCAGGCAGCATCTGTGGAGAGAGAAACAGGCCTTTCGTCAGAACTGGAAGAAGTTGGAGATTAACAGTTTTTAAGCGTCATTTCACAGCATCTGATTTTTGTTCATTCCCAACAGAAGATGCCTCTGGGCACCTTTTTATTCCATACTCGTTAATACACTGAAATGTTTGTTACGGATGGGATTCTGCTTTTTAATGCAACATTATCAAATGATTTAATAATATATGTACCTACATTTCTTTTTTAGTAAATGAATATTTTTAGCAAAATTGTAATTTAAGCTGACTCTAATTAACACAATTATGAAAGCAGGGTCTGCTTTACCTGCTACCTATGTGTAACATTTATCTGTTACTTATGTATAACATTTACATATGAAATAATAAAATGTTCTTCCTCTGTTCTAGTACTGTATAACCTACATTACAACAGTGGCTACACTTCAAAAAGTACTTAATTGATTGTAAAGTGCTTTGGGACATCTGTGGTCGCGAAAGGCGCTATATAAGTGCAAATCTTTCTTTGTTTCTTAAACTGCAAGTAACAACACACTGCACCTACACATTCTCGCACGTAGTCACAAATGACACGCACGCACGCACAATGGAACTTACGCTCGAGCGAACCAACGAGCGAACCAATGATTGAACGATTGAATGGGTAAACGATGCCAGTAGGACTGGCGTGATACAGGGTTTTTTTTTCTTGGTTTATTTAAATATAGTGGTAGTTTGTACTGTAAATATTATTGATTTATTTGTAAAAAATTATCATTGCATTTATATTGTTAACCATAAAGCTGATTTTTTTAAGGCTTTATTCTTTTCTTATTGTGGTCAATGGATTTACTTTGTAATTGATGAGTTGTATAAGTACTGTTGTACTTGAATAATAAAGAATAAAAACACACTGCACCACTTGCAGAGCGAGCCTATTTCCGGGTCTGCCCCAACCGCGCGATCCCTTCCCAGTTTGCCGCTGAGCAGGCAAGTGGACTGTCAAAGAAAGCGGTCGCGTCCTCCGCCCGGTAGGGGGAGCGCAAGGCTGGCGACATAGCGTCGCGCCACGATCTGCCGGTTGGGTGGCGATGGGGAAGCGGGGGGGGGTGAGAATTGGGCAGAAGGAGTAGCGGCAGCTGCCCGATAGGGGGCGGCCGCTAGCCGGGTGGCTCAACTCGGCGCTGGTGCAGGCCTGGGCCGCTGCCGACAGAGGGCGCAGCGCCTCCCCTGCGCTGCCCTTTGTCCGCCAGATGGCAGCTTCACCTTCAGTCGGAGTGAGCGCAACGACATAAACGGCCGCCTGCAAAAAAAAAATTAAAAAAAGAAAAAAAAATCAGTTAAAAAACAAGCATTTGACCCGGCGAGTGACAGCCCGAGTGCGGCCAGCTTCACCTGCCAGAGCTGTGAATATTAATAAACATCGAGAGAGAGAGAGCGTGTGGGGGGGGGGAAAGAGAAAAACGGAATACAACAGTTGTGGAGAGGGGGGGAAAAATAATAAAAAGGTAAGCAAGAGAATTTTTTTTGATTTTTAAAAAAAATCTAAAGAATGTTCTGGAAGAGGGGGGATAAAAAAGTTGTGGAGGATGGGAAGGTTGGTGCGTTTCTTTCTTTTTTTAGGCCTGTGTTTTGAGGAGAGAGATTCGGCAAAATGGAGGCCGGGCCGAGGTTTGTTTTTAAAATTCGCAATCGGGGCCTAGTGGGAAAGATCGAACGAGCGAGAGAAAGAAGGAAAGAAAAAGCACCAACCCCCCCCCCCCCGCCGCAGGTTAAACTACTCCAAGCCCTCGCCCTCCCTCCCCCGGACAAACTCCCGTCTCCCACCCGAGTCAAACTAAAGAACAAAACGCCCAAGTCGCTTTGAAAAAAAAATAGAAAAAAGATCACGTTAAAAATGAAAATCAAATTGGTGTTGGCGACATCGCAGGAGGGAGAGTGAGACTTTTTGGCGCCACTTTTATTTATTTTTTTAAAAACTTAACCTTTTAGAAACATTTCTCTGTCCTTAGTTCCACTTTTTTTTGTTGGAAAAAAATGGACAAGTCTGCAAACGGCGCTTTTATGCCGACGACGATCTTTTTGGGCAAACATTTTTTTTTGTAGCATCACTTCCTTATCGGAAATAGAAAAGCTGCTCGTTCTTGTTCCTCACGGCCGAGCCAAGATAGCAACTTCTTAAAATAAAGTGTTTTTAAAAAAAAAAAAATGTTTCTAGTGAGTTTATTTCGTGTTTAAAAAAAGGAGTTGAAGTAATCCTCTTGCAGAGTAAGAATGGCTGTAGTCATGTCCGGGTCCATGTGACAATGTTGTAAACACTTGGCGATAGAGAGGAGACATTATTCCACTAGAGTAGGGGCTTTATTTCATTTTTAATGACCTTACCCAACAGAAGTCGCTTCTTGGCACTTTTTTATTCCACATGCTTGCCATCTCTTTCAACATTTGTGTTTATGGATGATTATTTTTCAAGAAAAATAATTCACAGTAAACAGATCCCCATAAATCACCCTGCAATTTCTTAGCCACACCCTGTTTATGCCTAATCTGGTAGATTTCGTGGGAGTACTGTAACTCGGTTTCTTGTTAACCGGCGGTTTGTCTTTTTTTGTAAAGCAAACATGTTGGAGCGTAAGTCGTATTTCAAATTGGCTTTTTTGCTTGTTTTTTTCCCCTCCCAAAGCCTTGGATAAACTGTTGATGTTCGCAGGGAGTTTGGGCTTCTACACTTTTAAATGTTATTTCGCATTTACTGAGATACTTAAAAAAGAGACTGTCGGGAGTAAGCCTCTGATCCTATGTAAATTGTTTTTCCAACTTTGACTTGTCGCGTGTGCGTTTTCATCCAGGCGTTCACTATGCCACAGTTTACTCATTAAAAACAATACGTGGCCGCTTTCATCTTTATGTATCTGGACGTGTTTATGCTCAGTATAGTGCTAGTTGAATGGAAGTAAAGCCATCAGGGTTTTTAAACAAATTCAGTTGTTCTACATTTTAACTTGCAAATGAGTATCCTATTGACAACAGAAGGATCTTTGTTGTAGTTTACAACTGAAATATCCTAAGAGGAATTAAAATAGTGGACTCACAGTCCAGGTTACCACACCACAAATCGTTGTGGTAATACTCTTGTGTAGTTTGTGTAAATTCCTGTCTTTGGTTAGAACTTGCTCATCAAATTTGTGTTTGTGGTGTGTGCGCCAACTAACATTGCATCTAAGATTGTTTATAACTCTTGCGTGCACAGTTTATAAAGATGGCATGTCTCTTAGAATACCAACGAATGGCTATTAATATAGTAAATTGCGTTTTGTTGTGGTCAAGGCACTGGAATATCGTGAAATTGTAGCGATGTGAGTTGTAGAAATGCATAAGTAACCATAAATATTGGTTTATATATTGCACCAACAGTCTTTTTTTCTAACTTTTTAATGTTTGACTCTTTTGGTTTTGTATTTTTAATTTTTTTTACACTTTGATTAAACAATTATTTTAGTACTTAATTTGGTTAGAAAGAATCCAAATTGCAGTATATATTTAGGTAAAATTATAAGTAGGCTATGTGAACCAGTTTAGTTTTGTAGTTAAGTATTGTATTGAATCTCGGGATGGTTACCAGTGTTCTAAACCGGTGCTCAGTCCAAATGACGTCAGCATCTTACAGCACTGTACTCTGCAAGAAGCTGAAGGGGCTGTTGAACAGGAAGTGGTACAAGTGAACCCCAGCGTTCTTGGGTTAAATTTCTCAGCCAATAATGTCAGTTGCCCAGCTGAAAATTAGATTTCAGTGTCTGGTCTTGTTATCACAATAATGTTAGTCTTCTGAGAAACCGGGCATAAATGATTAAATTAGAGTACATGTAACAATGTGTATCTTGTTTGTACTGACTCAGAAAACAATCAGATCAGACTAGTTTAGGTTTCTGTGGGTAAAACATTCTAACAGTGATGACGTAAATGATCCTTGAATTGCAGTATTGGTAGTAACATTTTTTGAAAAATATCAGAACTGCAAGATAAACTGCTTTTATGCAATTAACATAGTTTAAAAGGTTTTATCTTTGGTGTTTTAAATACAGAATTGGCAGAAGAGAAAGCAGGCCTCAATTTCTTGAAGTGAAAATTAATTATTTTGTGCAGTAGACCTCAGTATTACAAAAATATATATTTTTTATAGTATGGAGTCCCTTTGATCGCTGCACTGGAGTCACAACTATTGAACAACAACTCTTTCGTATGGTAGTAGCAAAGCAAATCAAAAGAAAAGAACAACTTGTAACTCTAGTGACTTTGACAATGGGAGACTGGACACATTGCAAAAGTTTGAAGAGTTGCATGAGATAACAGAAGACATGGTCAAAGTGGATTTTGTGAAGGCTTTTATAGTTGGAGAGATGTAGAAAAGTGGAGTTTAGGAAGAGTTCTGCAGTTTAGGGCATGTTGACAGGAGGCACTGCCACTGACGGAGCAGGAGAGGGAATAAATACACAGTAAACAAATGGAAGAATGGAGGGTTTAAGCTTCTGGAGAGCAGAGATGGAGAAAGTAACAAGTAGGATGAAGCTAGGTCATGGTGCAAGGGGCGGTGGCGGGGGCTTTGTAAATGGAGATGAATTCCTGTACGTCTTGTGGTAAATATTGCTCTTGATTTGTGAGGACAGCATTGATTTTGACACACATGTCTGGTTGTGGATTTGGTTGCCGTTCCCCTGTTGCATGCCCATTTCTATTTTTTAAACTCAATCCTGTTGAGTTTCTTTCAGTTTTGTTGGCATCCGACTGCTGTCGATAACCCAGGTACAGTATCTTGTTAAAGCTTTTACATGCCTCCATTTGACTGATTGTGTTCTCTGGCTTCTTGCCAAATTGCTTAATGATTTGCAGTATATCTGGTCAACTGCTCCCAGCCTGGAAATCGGTGTTTATTTAATGTTGGTCAGAATTATTCGCGTACACATCCAGCAGTCCCCATAACTTGTTTTCCGTTGACCTGTTTAAAGAATTAATATGGATCCGTTCTGAAATAATCACAGAACTAAATTTAACTGTAGCATGTGAACTGCTGAGAGCAGCTTAATTTAGATTTGGTCTGAACGTGATGTACCCTCCTCCAGGATCATTAACGTGGGAAGGCATTGACCTAATTGTTGGAAGTCTTGTGATGCAATCATCATGACAGCTTTTGTTTTATTTTTTCTGGAAACTTTTTCATTGTGATGGCATTGTAGAAATATTTAAAGTTGTGTGACGGAAGCATGTACTAATGTTTTGTTATTGATCAATCTTACAGTGTGAACAATATTTGTTTATATTTATCTTCAGCTGGTAAAGCTTGTGTGGGTTGTTACTATTTCTAACACGTGCTAAGAGGCAAAAATGTGAACCATATTTGCTTTTTTTGCTACTGACAAAAGGGGATAAATTTTTCAAATTCTATTACTTTCCAAGTTTCTGTCAGCTGTGGACTTTAATGATAGTGACAAGCAAATAACTAAATGCAAATGATCAGTACTGTATAATATAATTGCAAAATACTGCAGATGCTGGAAATCTGAAATAACAACAGAAAATGCTGGAAATACTCAGCAGGCCAGGCAGCATCCGTGGAGAGAGAAACAGAGTTAACGTTTCAGGTCTGGGACCCTTCATCAGAACTGGAAAAAGCTGGAGCTGTAACAGATATTAAGCAGGTGCAGAGACAGGTGGGGGGGCGGGTTTAGGAGGGGAGGAAGAAATAGAAAGAACATCCTGTACTTTTGTAAGAGGCAGGAAAGATAAAATGTTGCAAATGGGCATGGCAAAAATCATACTGCATGAAAAATGGGGGCAGGGATAATTATCTGAAATTGTTGAACTCAATGTTGAGTCCGGCAGGCTGCAAAGTGCCCAATCGAAAGATGAGGTGCTGTTCCTCGAGCTTACGTTGAACTTCATTGGAACAATGCAATAACCCGAGGACAGAGAGATCAGAGTGGGAGTGAAGCGGTGAATTAAAGTGACAGGCGACCGGAAGCTCAGAGTCACCCGTACGGACTGAACGGAGGTGTTCCGCAAAGCTGATCAGTACTGTATGTTGTATTTGAGTAAGCTGTTGCAGGATCTCATCTGTCCAGTGATACCGCAGAAAGCTCACAAACACCTGTTCCCAGCTAGTGGTTGTCCCTGCAGCATTGTTTATGCAGAAATCATCTGGTAATAACAACCATGACCTATTAGGTTTATACATTCGAGAATGTCACCTTCCTTGTTTTACTGTGCTAGGACACATGGTGTCCTGCTAAACAAATGAAAAGCACCATTGCAGATGACATGATTGTGCAGTGTAGTACATTCTGAGTACTGTACAGTACCATGCACTGCATAGCTTTTTCCTCCTACTTTTCTCCCCTCCGCTCCTCGCCTGAAGGCATAATCTAGGAGCATATAGGAACAGGAGTAGGCCATTCAGCCCCTCGAGCCTGCTCTGCCATTCTCTTCGATCATGGCTGATCTGTACCAGACTTCCATTTACCCGCCTTGGTTCCATATCCCTTAATACCCTTACCTAACAAAATCTACCAATCTCAGTTTTGAAATTTTCAATTGACCTAGCCTCAACAGCCTTTTGCAGGAGAGAGTTCCAGATTTCCACCACCTTTTGCATGATCAGCCTAGCTCTAATTTAAAGTAAAATACTGCGAATGCTAGAAATCAAATATATAAACAGAAAATGCTGGAAATACTCAGCAGGTCAGGCAGCATCTGTTTCATGTCTGTGGCCTGTCATCAGAACTGTTAAATGTTAGAGATGTAGCAGGTTTTAAGCAAGTACAGAGGCAGGGAAATGGAGGGAGGGGAGGAACGAACAGGAGGGAAGGTCTGTGATAAGGTGGGAGTGATTTAACGAACAAAAGCGACGGTAGTGTCCGAAAATGGGCGCAGTGGCTATGATTTGAAATTGTTGAATTCTGTCGAGTCCGGAAGGCTGTAAAATGCCTAATCGATAGATGAGGTGCTGTTCCTGGAGCTTCATTGGAATGGAAGCTTGAGGAACAGCGGCTCATCTTTCGATTAGGCATTTTACAGCCTTCCGGTCTCTCCATCGAGTTCAGCAATTTCGAATCGTAACCACTACTCTCTTTTTAGGATATGATCATCCCTTTTGTCGTTTAAATCACTCCTGCCTTCCACCCGATCACAGACCTTCCCTCTTGTTCTTTCCTCCCCTCTCTTCTCCGCCCCGCCCCACTTTCCCAGCCTCTGTACTTGCTTAAAACCGGTTACATCTGTAACATTTTCCAGTTCTGATGAAGGGTCACAGACCTGAAATATCAACTGTTTCCCTCTTCACCAATGCAGCCTGACCTGAGTATTTTCTGTTTCTATTTCTAATTTTAAGGTGATGCCCTCTTGTCTGAACTCTCCCAGAGAAAATAGTTTCTCACTGGCTACTCTATCATATATTTTAATCATCTTAAACAGCTCAATTAGATTTTCTATACTTGAGGGAATACAAGCCTAGTGTATGCTATCTGACCTCATAATTTAAGCCTCGGTATCATTCTGGTGAATCTGCGCTGCACCCCCTCCAGGGCCAGTATATCCTTCCTGAGGTACGGTGCCCCGAACTGAACGCAGTACTCCAGATAGGGTCTAACCAGAGCTCTATACAACTGCAACATAACTTCCACCCCTTTGTATTCCAGTCCCCTTGAGAGGATTATTTCCCCCCTGCAGTTAAGATAATGCTCAATTGTTGCTTAAGGGTGCTTTCCCCAAGTGGCCATTCTTCAGGCGTGAGCCTAGGTACAGAGTGTCAGCAGGTTATTTGACCATTGGGGACATCACAACAGCACCTGGATACTAATCAGGAGTGGGAAACCTGGCTGATCTTACCCTCTCGTGACCCTCGAGGCATTGACACCAATTGTAACACATTTACTGTTGCCTGGGCTGAGATCAGCTAACTCAGAACAGGCCAGAATTCAAGCTTGGGGCCTTCCTTGTCTTTAGGGGCTTTGTTCTGCACTGGTAACAATGCATCAGTTGAGCCATTGGGGTGGCCAAAGAAATATTCCAAAATTCTTAACGAATATACATTCCATTGAGAAATAAAAACTCCAGGGGAAAAGTGATCCATGCATGGCTAACTAAAGAAGTTAAGGATAGTATTAGATTAAAAGAAGAGGCTTATAATGTTGCGAAGAATAGTAGTAAACCTGAGGATTGGGTGAGCTTTAGAAACCAGGAAAGTATGACCAAAACATTAATAAAAGAGCAAATAGAATGAGAGTAAACTAGCAAGAAATATAAAAACAGATTGTAAGAGCTTCTTCAAGTATGTAAAAAGGAAGAGAGCGGCAAAAGGAAACATTGGTCCCTTCGAGGCTGTGACATAATGGGGAATAAGGACATGGCAGAGGCTTTTTAAACAAATATTTTGTATCTGTCTTCACAGTAGAAGACACAAAAAGCATACCAAAAATAGTGGGAAACCAAGGGGCCAATAAGAGTGAGGATCTTAAAGTAATTAATATCAGTAGAGAAAAAGTACTTGCCAAACTAATGGGACCAAAAGCCGACAAATCCCCATGACCTGATGACCTACATCCTAGGGTTCTAAAAGGTTGCTGAAGAGATAGTGGATGCATTGGTTGTGATCTTCCAAAATTCCCTAGATTCTAGAACGGTCCCAGTGGATTGGAAGGTAGCAAATGTAACCCCGCTCTTCAAGAAAGGAGGGAGAGAGAAAACTGGGAACTATAGGGCAATTAGCTTGACATTAGTAATGGGGAAATTGCTAGAATCTATTATTAGGGACGTGGTAACAGGGCACTTAGAAAATTGGAATAGGATTTGGCAGAGTCAACGCAGATTTATGAAAGGGAAATCGTGTTTGACAAAGCTGTTAAGAGTTTTTGAGGATGCAATTAGCAGGGTAGATAAAGGGGAACCAGTGGATGATGTATATTTGGATTTCCAAAGGGCATTCCACATAAAAGGTTGATGTGCAAGAGCTCATGGGATTGGGGGTAATATATTAGCATGGATAGAGGATTGGTTAATGGACAGAAAACAGAGATTAGGGATAAATGTATCATTTTCCGGTTGGCAGGCTGTAACTTAGAAACATAGAAGATAGGAGTAGGCCTTTCGGCCCCTCAAGCCATTTAATGAGATCATGGCTGATCATCCAAATTCAGTGCCTTGTTCCTGCTTTCTCCCCATATCCCTTGATCCCATTAGCCTTAAGAAATATATCTAACTCCTTCTTGAATATATTTAATAAATTGGCCTCAACTGCCTTCTGTAGTAGAGAATTCTGTACGTTCACCACTCTGGGTCAAGAAATTCCTCCTCATCTTGGTCATAAGAACATAAGAAATAGGAGCAGGAGTGTGCCAATCGGCCCCTCGAGCCTGCTCCGCCATTCAATAAGATCATGGCTGATCTGATCCTAACTGCCAATCCACTATCACAGAACCATCTCCTGAATCTAACAGAATTAGACACACGAAATAGGAGCAGGATCAGGCTACACGGTCCCTGGGCCCGCTCCGCTACCCACAGGGCCATGACCGATCCGAACCTAGACTCATGTCCAAATTCCTGCCCGCTCCCCGTAACCCTTAATTCCCTTTACTTCTAGGAAACTGTCTATTTCTGTTCTAAATTTATGTAATGATGTAGCTTCTACAGCTTTTTGGGGCAGCATATTCCATGGACCTACCACCCTCTGAGTGAAGTAGTTCCTTCTCATCTCAGTTTTGAAAGAGCAGCCCCTTATTCTAAGACTATGCCCCCTAGTTCTAGTTTCACCCATCATCGGGAACATCTTCCCCGCATCCACCCGATCCAACCCCTTCACAATCTTCTATGTTTCCATAAGATCGCCTCTCATTCTTCTGAACTCCAATGAGTAGAGTCCCAATCTACTCAACCTCTCCTCATATGTCCATCCCCTCATCCCCGGGATTAACCGAGTGAACCTTCTTTGTACTGACTCGAGAGCAAGTATGTCCTTTCTTAAGTATGGACACCAAAACTGTACGCAGTGTTCCAGGTGCGGTCTCACCAATACCTTGTACAACTGAAGCAATACCTCCCTATTTTTATATTCTATCCCCCTAGCAATGAAAGCCAACATTCCATTGGCCTTCTTAATCACTTGCTGCACCTGCATACTAACCTTTTGAGTTTCGTGCACCAGAACCCCCAGATCCCTTTGTGCTTCAGTACTTTCCAGTTTCTTGCCATTAAGATAATAACTTGCTCTACGATTTTTCCTGCCAAAGTGCATAACCTCACACTTTCCAGTATTGTATTCCATCTGCCAAATCTCTGCCCACTTACTTAGCCTGTCTATGTCCCCTTGCAGGTTTTTTATGTCCTCCTCACTCACTACTTTCCCTCCCATCTTAGTATCATCTGCAAACTTTGATATGTTACACTCGGTCCCCTCTTCCAAATAGTTAACATAGATTGTAAAGAGTTGGGGACCCAGCACTGACCCCTGCGGAACACCACTAGTTACTGATTGCCAGTCTGAGAATGAACCATTTATCCCAACTCTCTGCCTTCTGTTAGATAGCCAATCCTCTATCCATGCCAGAATATTACCCCCAATGCCTTTTGGAAGTCTAAATACACTACGTCCACTGGTTCCCCTTTATCCACCCTATATGTTACTTCCTCAAAGAACTCCAGCAAATTTGTCAAACATGACTTCCCCTTCATAAAACCATGCTGACTTTGTCCTATTAAATTATGATTATCCAAATGTCCTGTTACTGTCTCCTTAATAATGGACTCCAAAATTTTACCTACCACAGATGTTAGGCTAACCGGTCTATAGTTTCCAGCCTTCTGTCTGCTGCCCTTTTTAAATAAGGGTGTTACATTAGCAGTTTTCCAGTCTGCCGGGACCTTTGCCGAGTCCAGGGAGTTTTGGAAAATTATTACCAATGCATCCACAATCCCTACCGCCACTTCCCTCAAGACCCTAGGATGTAAGCCATCAGGTCCAGGTGATTTATCCGCCTTGAGTCCCATTATTTTACCGAGTACCACTTCCTTAGTGATTTTGATCGTGTTTAGCTCCTCCCCCTCCCCCCCCCCCCCCCCCCTTTAGCCCCCTGTTTGTCCAGTGTTGGGATATTCTTAGCGTCTTCTACTGTAAAGACTGATGTAAAATATTCATTCAGTGTTTTTGCCATCTCCATATTTCCCACCATTAATTTCCCGGTCTCATCCTCTAAGGGACCAACATTTACTTTAGCCACCCTTTTTCTTTTTATATAACTATAAAAACTCTTACTATCTGTTTTTATATTTTTTGCTAATTTACTTTCATAATCTATCTTCCCTTTCTTAATCAATCTTTTTGTTATTTTTTGCTGTCTTTTGAAGTTTTCCCAATCCTCTCTCCTCCCACCAGATTTGGTTACCTTATATGCCCTTGTTTTTAGTCGAACACTATCCTTAATTTCTTTACTTAGCCACGGATGGCTGTCTTTTCTTTTACACCCTTTTTCTTCTCAGTGGAATATATATTTTTTGGAAGTTGTAAAATAACTCCTTAAATGTACACCACTGATCATGTATCGTCTTACCCTTTAATCTATTTTCCCAATCCACTCTACTCAATTCCGCTCTCATACCTTCATAGTCTCCTTTATTCAAGCTTAGCACGCTTGTTTGAGATCCAACCTTCTCACCCTCTAATTGAATATGGAATTCAACCATGTTATGGTCACTCATTCCAAGGGGATCCTTTACTAGGACATTTTTAATTAATCCTGTCTCGTTACACAGGACCAGATCTAAGGTTGCTTGCCCCCTGGTCGGTTCAGTTACATACTGCTCAAGAAACCCATCCCTAATACACTCAATGAACTCATCCTCAAGGCAGCCCTTGTCGTAAATGGCTTACCCCTTATCCTTAGACTGTGACCCCTGGTTCTGAACTTCCCCCGCCATCGGGAACATCCTTCCTGCATCGAGTCTGTCTAGTCTTGTTCGAATTTTATAAGTTTCAATGAGATTCCCCTCTCATTCTTCTAAACTCTAGCGAATATAAGCCTAATCGACCCAATCTCTCTTCATAAGTCATTCCTGCCATCCCAGGTATCAGTCTGGTGAATCTTCGCTGCACTCCCTCCATGGCAAGAACATCCTTCCTCAGATAAGGTGACCAAAACTGCACACAATACTCAAGGCGTGGTCTCACCAAGGCCCTGCACAACTGCAGCAAGACATCCTTGCTCCTGTACTCGAATCCTCGCTATGAAGGCCAACATACCATTTGCCCTCTTAACCGCCTGCTGCACCTGCATGCTTACCTTCAGCGACTGGTGCACAAGGACACCCAGATCTCGTTGCACTTCCCCTTTTCCCAATCTATTGCCGTTCAGATAATTTGTCTTCCTGTTTTTGCCACCAAAGTGGATAACCTCGCATTTATCCACATTATACTGCATCTGCCATGCTTCTGCCCAATCACCCAACCTGTCCAAATCATACTGGAGTTTCTCTGCATCCTCCTCACAGCACACACGCCCACCCAGCTTTGTGTCGTCTGCAAACTTGGGGATATTACATCTAGTTCCCTCGTCTAGATCATTAATATATATTGTGAATAGCTGGGGTCCTAGCACCGATCCCTGTGGTACCCCACTAGTCACTGCCTGCCACTCGGAAAAAGACCCGTTTATTCCAACTCTTTGCTTCCTGTCTGCCAACTGGTTCTCTATCCAAGTCAGTACCTTACCCCCAATCCCATGTGCTTTAACTTTGCACGCTAATCTAATAGATTGGGCCTATACTCCCTGGAGTTTTGAAGAATGAGGTGTGATTTAATTGAAACATATACGATATTGAGGGGATTGACAGGGTAGATGCTGAGAGGTTGTTTCCCCTGGCTGGAGAGTCTAGAACTAGGGGGCATATTCTCAGGATATCGGCCATTTAAGACAGAGATGAGGAACAATTTCTTCACTGAGGGTTGTGTATCTTTGGAATACTCTACCCGAAAGAGCTGAGGATGCTCAATCGTTTAATATAATCAAGGCTGAGATAAAGTGAGTTTTGGACTCGTGGGGAATCAAGGGGTATGGGGTTTGGGCGGGAAAGTGGTGTCGAGGTCTAAGATCAGCCATGATCTTCTTGAATGATGGAGCAGGCTTGAAGGGCCGTATGGCCTACTCCTGCTCCTAATTCTTATGTTCTTATATGCCCAGTTCTGCAAAACTTACACTGATTCACCATTTATTCATTGTGTAGAATTATGAATGTAGTAAGAACAAGTGTATTTTTAATATCTGAATAGAATGTCTGCACTCATTGTAGATATTTTTGAGAAGTTTTTCTGATTCAGTGTAGATCCATGCATGAGGAAGAAGATATGAGTATCTGCCGAGAGTTGCTTTTTTGTAGTTGTGTGTGCTTCAGCTGAACACAAATGTAGTTGCGGAGTTCAATGTAAATGTATAGATTATAGGTTGCATGTGAAATATCACATTGGAAGAATGAGGATGGATTAATTTTTCCAATTTCATTCTGTCACCCCACCCCCTCCAAACAAGAACCATTCTAAAATTTGTTGCACAAATGCTGCACAGACTGGCTTTGATATTTACTGAAGCTTAAATTAAATGTTTTTTTTCTGCTTGACAAACTTGATGGTATTATGTTGGTGTCGATGATGCCAAAAAAGGAGCATGTGACATCATAATAGGAGTTTAACCATTTGTTAGAGAACAGGTGCAGTAAGTCATGAAGTAAGTCATGAAGTATCAGATGTAACTAGACTGTAGAGAAATAGGAAGCATAAGTATTAATTATAAACTTAAATTTCTTTGTTTATTGACGGATGAAAATTTGAAAGTGATGTACTCTTAGGTAGAATTTTCAGTGCTCCTTTTCTACTAGCTTTAAATGACCTTTGCCTGTTTTTTAGCCTTAACCATACTGCACTGAAACCCTTCCCTGAAACCTGACTTGCTCTGGTGTGTTTACATGGGTGCTAGCAGCCCTCGGGCATCATCGACGTTCACGTGTGTGTAGACTGTGTTCCAGAAGGGTTTTCAATTTTTTCTTTCTCTCCCTTTCTCCCCCGCGTGCCACCCTCGCCCCTTCTTTCTGGAAGACTGGATCAAATTTATGCTGTGGTACAGTTCCACGCATACTGGGATTCTTACAGTACATTGCTCAAGTCGCTACTCTTTATCTGTTCACCTCGAAAGTGCATGTTAGTAGGCTAGAGAAATGTTGGAACATCATAACCAAGTCAGATACTGCCCTAAATCAGTGCTTGTACATGCACACTTTCCACCAGAGAATGCAATCTGGAGTGTGAGCCTGATTGATTTTTGTTTTGTTGACACTGCGTTAGCGAGGGGAAATGGGCCCGTTGTAGAGCCCCACCATTGACCTGGCTGAAATCAATAAATGTAGCAGACTGGGTGTGAATTTATTTTGGAACCATCATGATCTGCAGAAAGGCTCAAAACAAAATGGTGTATTTGCCTACGTGGTCATGGGGAAGCTTTGTAGTTATGGCTTAATAGCTTAATCATTGCAACCATGTTCTTTGCTCACATCCAGTAAAGGTTTTTTTTGTAAAATGTTTAACTTGTCTGAAAACAGGCTAGTTTGTTCAAGTCACATATCTACAATATCACGTGGGATACCCATCTTGTGTTTCTCAACGAGTCACTCCAGGCAATCGGGGTTAAGTCTTGTTTGTTTACACCTCAAGAATCCTACCTTCTGCTATCACTAAAAATCATTCCTAGGACTCTATAGTTTGACCAGTGTACATTTTATGTTGTTTCTGTAATTGTGTAGATAGAAACAATTTCAAATTAGTGCATTTGACTGCAGTGTTCAGCGCCATTTGCAACTCCACAGATAATGAAGCAGTCCATGCCCGTATGCAACAAGACTTGGACGACGTTCAGGCTTGGGCTGATAAGTGGTAGGTAACATTCGCGCCATAGAAGTGCCAGTCAATGACTATCTCCAACAAGCGAGAGTCTAACCACCTTCCCTTGACATTCAGTGGCATTACCATCGCCGAATCCCCCACCATCAACATCCTGGGGGGTCACCATTAACCAGAAACTTAACTGGACCACCTGCATAAATACTGTGGGAATAAGAGCAGGTCAGAGGCTAGGTATTCTGTGGTGAGTGTCTCACCTCCTGACTCCCCAAAGCCTTTCCACCATCTACAAGGCACAAGTAAGGAGTGTGATGGAATACTCTCCACTTGCCTGGATGAGTGCAGCTTCAACAACACTCAAGAAGCTCGACAGCATCCAGGACAAAGCAGCCCGCTTGATTGGCACCCCATACACCACCTTAAACATTCACTCCCTCCACCACCAGCGTACCGTGGCTACAGTGTGTACCATCTACAAGATGCACTGCAGCAGCTCGCCAAGGCTTCTTTGGCAGCACCTCCCAAAAATGGCAGCAAGCGCATGGGGACACCACCACCTCCAAGTCACACACCATCCTGACTTAGAAGTATATCGTCGATCCTTCATCGTCGCTGGGTCAAAATCCTGGAACTCCCTCCCTCGCAGCACTGTGGGAGTACCATCACCACACGGGCTGCAGCGGTTCAAGAAGGCGGCCCACCACCACCCCCTCAAAGGCAACTAGGGATGGGCAATAAATGCTGGCATTGCCAGCGATGCCCTGATACCATAAATGAATATTTAAAAAAAGGAAAAAAAATTGAGATAAAACCAGGCAATGTAGGAACTGCTACATCATCTGTAGAAAATTACAGTTCACATCTATAAATACAAAGCTTTTAATTAAAAAAAAAAGTAATTTTAACATTTGCTTTAATTTTTATTTAAATTGCCATGTTTGGACCATTAAAATAGCCATTCAGCAAATATTGTATTTTATAACCTTGTGTAATGGGCACTTTTATTAAGTGCTGAGGATGTAATTAAAGGTGCCATTTTCTATTGTGATCAATCTGTGAGGTCCATATTATCACACTGAAAAATGTCCCTTAGTCATATTGCAAGCTTCTATGATGAATATAGAACCAAATTTTCAAGGGACAACTGTTTGTCATTATATATAAGAAAGTAGATAAGATTTTACTAATTATTACTGTGGACTTCAGTAAGATTCTTAGTATATTTGAAGTGACTTGGATTATGATGCACTGGAGCTTGAGCAGTTTTACAAAATACAGTATTATAATAGGTATTGCCACCATTTAAAAATTGTACAGAAGATTTGTCTGAGAAACTAAATGTCCGTTTTTAACTAAGTTTTAAGAAGCTGCAGAGTAATCCTGCGCAAGGACCTTATGGTTTGTTTCTGCTTGTATATCCAGTGACCCTGGGCTAGGGGAAAGAAAAATCAGACTGTGTTCTTGTTCCTGATTTTGTCCAGTTGTCCTGCTAGAAAGTGTGCACATAACTGTACAGGAGGACAGGATTGAGCTTCGCAGTGATATTTTCTACAGTTGATTAACCTGTCAACACTCTCATGTTTACTCATGAAGAATGGTGACTTCAATAAAATACTGGAGTCATTGATTTCAATGGAAATAAAAATTGTGTGATTTTTTTTGCAAGGGTCAGATAGGTGATCTGCCTTGATGGTTTACAACCCAAATGTTGGAGATGAAAATCCCCTCCCCCCTCCCAGTGTCTATTGAACTATGCATCTGTGTATCAGCAGCTTGAAGGCAGAAAATTAGATTGGGGGAAATGGCTGTCTTGGATCACACCAGTGGTTTTTATTCTCCCACCCTCCTTATCACAGTATCTGTGTCTTGAATGATTCCAGAGTCTTTGCATTCAGTACCCTACCTGGAACACATAACATGTATTTTCTATTCTTTGTTTGAAGAAGTGCTTTCTGATCAGTCCTAAACTTAAGTATATTGTGTCATCAGTATGATGGGGATAAATTACATAAATTACCTCGAGTGTCGGTTTACTGGGAAAATAAACCACTGAATGTTGCATTGCATGGTAGGAACAGTTTTCATCAATGAGCGTGCGGTGTAACTTATGGTGCATTTATGCTGTAACTTCAGCATTACTGCAAAGCAGAAACTGCTTCACAGTGGCATTGAAGTTGCAGTATAATTCCAGAGTTGCGACCCAACACTGTTCTGGAGTCTCGGGGAGGCAGTCTTGCACTGGTTGACATTACTGGCGTGTAGTGCCAGTGTAATGTCAGATCTGAATGAGAACAAGTGCAGGTGGCCCTTTGGACCACTTTTAAAGCTGTCTTGGAGTTGAATTAAATATTTTGAGAATGTGGATACTTGGACCTGTGCTGTTTAAACATGTAAATTATACCAGCTGGGAGAACATATTCAGAGCTTTCTTTTGGGCACGGGAATTGTCGTTTGCGCCAGGCTGTATAAATGAGCCACTGTCTGATTAGAACCAATAACTGCAGGATAAAAGCACAATTAGTGTACTTAACAAAAATAGACACTTGGGTATTAAGTAACGAGGAGCCTTTTAAGGCTGTAAACACAGTGTTCAGGTGTAAATGCCTATCAATTGAATACTTTTAGCTTGTACTGTATTGCAGCACATTTTTCTGTATTTACATACCTGAAATACATATAGCCATACTCAAGTTGATACTGTAGTCTACTATATTCAGTATGAAAGCAGTTTTATAAAATTATCCATTGCAGTTAAGCATGCACAGTATGAATTGTGCAGCAGTAAATCAGCTTCTCATTTTGTGGCAAGCAGGTTGATGAGGGGTTGTCTTAATTGTTTATGCAACTTTCTTATACAGTCAAATATGAATTCAAATCTGGTGCCGTATAACCTCTCCAGTGTCCATGTTTGTTCACAGCTCTTGTCTTTATCCTAAATCAGTTATTGTTTTTCCCAAACGCCTTCAATTTAAAATTCTCATCCTTGTATTTAAATATCTTTTAGACCTATCTCCTCCAGCCGTAAAATTACTTCCACCCTCTTTCTCCGCCCCCACACCTCCCACCTGTTTCTTCTCACCAGTGGCTGCCATGCCTTCAGTTGTCTCAGCCCCGTGCTCTAGAGTTCACTTCTTGAACCACTCCACCCACTTCCCTTCCTTTAAGTCCCTCCCTAAAACCCACCTCTTTGACCAAGCTTTTAGTCACCCCAGCTACTGTCTCCGTCTTTGTCTCACCATCCATTTTATCTGATTTCTGCCTCTGAAGGATTATAACAGTTGAGTATATGATAGCGATTTACTTGTACTTCTTGCAATCTAGTATACTGTATTCGCTGCTCACGATGTGGTCTCCTCTACATTGGGGAGACCAAACGCAGATTGGGTGACCGCTTTGCGGAACACCTCCGTTCAGTCCGCAAGGGGGACCCCGAGCTTCCGGTCGCCTGTCACTTTAATTCACCGCTCCATTCCCACTCAGACCTCACCGTCCTCGGCCTCTTGCATTGTTCCACGGAAGCTCAGCGTAAGCTCGAGGAACAGCACCTCATCTTCCGATTAGGCACTTTACAGCCTTCCGGACTCAATATTGAGTTCAACAATTTCAGATCATAACCCCGGTCCCTATCATATTTCTATATATATTTTTTATCCACACCTTTGGTTTGTGCCTTTTCCCTTTTTTTCTCCCACATGGCAGCTGTCTCTCATTCCGCCAGCACATTTCACACTTCATCTAGAGCCATTTTTTGTCTCTTCACCTGTCTTATTACCATCTCGTCTCATCTTGAATATCTCTTAATGTCTCTTCACTTTCCTTTTGTTCTTTCATCCCCTCCCCCATTTCCCAGCCCCCAAACTGGCATTTTAATCTGTTTCATTTCCTGCCTTTTTTTCCCTCAGTTCTGAAGAAGGGTTTCAACCTGAAACGTTGACTCTATTTCTCTCTCCACGGATGTTGCCTGGCTTGCTGAGTTTTTCCAGCGTCTTCTGTTGTTATTTTTGAGTACATGATAGCATTGTTCATCAAAAAAGAATAGCTTGTTAGTAGCCGAATAGCTGAGATAGTTGATCATATCTAACTTACAACTAGTTGGTCACAGGTTCGAGTTCGAGATAAACATGCTTATGCTTGGGAGTTGGTTTCATTACCAAGCCTACTAGTTTGATGGCAGTACTTTGCTGCAAATAGGGCATTCAATTTTGGGAGAAAGAAAGACTTGCATAATATAAGCACCTTTCACAACCACTGGACGTCTCAAAGTGCTTTACAGCCAATGAAGTACTTTTGAAGTGTAGTCGTTGTTGTAATGTAGGAAACGTGGCAACCAATTTGCACACAGCAAGCTCCCACAAACAGCAATGTGGTAACGACCAGATAATCTGTTTTAGTGATGTTGGTTGAGGGAAAATATTGGTCAGGACACTGGGGATAACTCCCCTGCTTTTCAAAATAGTGCCATGGGATCTTTTATATCCACAGGGCATCTGTTTAATGTCTCATCAGTACTGCATTCGAGTGTCAGCCTAGATTTTTGTACTCAAGCCTCTGGAATGGGACTTGAACCCACAACCTTCTGACTCAGGCGAGAGTGCTACCAACTGAGCCACAGCTGACATTAGGAGAGGAATTTAAAAACTGGTATGGTCAGTTTGCACATTATCAGATCATAAGAAATATGAACAGAAGTGGGCCATATGGCCCCTCGGGCCTGCTCCGCCATTCAATAAGATCATGGCTGGCCATCTACCTCAACTGCACTTTCCCGCTGTATCCTTTGATTCCCTTTGTGTCCAAAAATGTATTGATCTTAGTCTTGAATATACTCAACAACTGAGCATCCACAGACCTCTTGGGTAGAGAATTCATAAGATGTGCAACCCTCTGAATGAAGATGGGATGTGCTTATAACAGATATAAAAATGCTCTTGTTATATCCTAATTTAAAAAAAAAAAGGATGGAAGTTGGGAAGGAAGAAAAGCAAAAGTCTCAAACAATTCTTTATAACAACAGCAACTTACATTTATATAGCACCTTTAATCAGTCGTCGGGAAAATACCGGAATCCGTTGCTAAGGAAGTGGTATCAAGTCACTTAAATCATAACATGATTAGGCAGAGTCATGGCGGTTTTATAAAAGGGAAATCATATTTGACAAATTTATTAGAGTTGTATGAGGATGTAACTCGCAGGGTAGATAAAGGGGAACCAGTGGATGTAGTATATTTGGATTTCCAAAAGGCATTCGATAAGGTGCCACATAAATGATTATTAGACAAGATTAGGGATCATGAGATTGAGGGTAATATAGTAGCATGGATAGAGGATTGGTTAATGGACAGAAAACAGAGAGTAGGGATAAACAGATCTTTTTCAGGTTGGCAGGCTGTAACTAGTGGGGTGCCACAAGGATCAGTGTTGGGGCCTCAGCTATTTACAATCTATATTAATCTAGATGAAGGGACCGAGTGTAATGTATCCAAGCTTGCTGACGATACAAAGCTAGGTGGGATAGTAAACTGTGATGAGAACACAAAGTCTGCAAAAGGATATTGATAAACTAAGTGGGCAGTAAGGTTGCAGATGGAAAATAATGTAGGAAAATGTGAGCTTATTCACTTTGGTACGAAGAATATTTTTTAAATGGTGAGAAACTTTCAAATGTTGTTGTTCAGAGAGATTTGGGTGTCCTCGTGCAAGAAACACAGAAAGCTAGCATGCAGGTACAGTAAGCAATTAGGAAGGCAAATGGCATGTTGGCCTTTATTGCAAGGGGGTTGGAGTATAAGAGTAAGGAAGTCTTGCTACAATTGTACAGGGCCTTGGTGAGACCACGCCTGGAGTACTGTGCACAGTTCTGGTCTCCTTCTCGAAGGGAAGTGTATGCTTGCCTTGGAGGCGGTGCAACAAAGGTTCATTAGATTGATTCCTGGAATGAGAGGGCTGTCTTATGATGAGAGATTGTGTAGAATGGGCCTATACTCTCTGGAGTTTAGAAGAATGAGAGGTGATCTCATTGAAACATACAAGATTCTGAAGGGGATTGACAGGGTAGATGCTGAGAGGTTGTCTCCCCTGGCTAGAGTGTCTAGAACTAGGGGGCATAGTCTCAGGATAAGGGGCAGGCCATTTAAGACTGAGATGAGGAGGAATTTCTTTACTCGGAGGGTTGTGAATCTTTGGAATTCTCTGCCCTAGAGGGCTGTGAATGCTGAGTCTTTGAGTATATTCAAGGCAGAGATAGATAGATTTTTGGACTCTAGGGGAATCAAGGGATATGGAGATCGGGCTGGAAAGTGGAGTTGAGATCGAGCCATGATTTTGTTGAATGCTGGAACAGGTTCGAGGGGCCTTATGGCCCACTCCTGCTCTTACTTCTCATGTTCTTAACATAGTAAAACGTCCGCAGGCGATTCACAGGAGTATTATAAGACAAAAAATGTGATACTGAGCCACATAAGGACAAATTAGGGCAGGTGACCAAAAGCTTGGTCATAGAGGTAGGTTTTACAGAGTGTCTTGAAGGAGGAAAGAGAGGCGGAGAGGTTTAGGCAGGGATTTCCAGAGCTTAGGGCCGAGGCAACAGAAGGCACAGCCACCAGTGGTTGGGCGATTATAATCAGGGATGCTCGAGGGCAGAATTTGAGGAGTGCAGATATCTTGGTGGGGTGGGGGGGTTGTTGGGGTTGTGGGGCTGAAGGAGATTACAGAGATAGGGAAGGGCGAGGCCATGGAGGGATTTGAAAACAAGGATGAGAATTTTGAAATCGAGGCGTTGTTTAACCGGGAGCCAGTGTAAGTCAGCAAGCACAGAGGTGATGTGTGAACAGGACTTGGTGTGAGTTAGGACACGGGCAGCCGAGTTTTGAATGACCTCAAATTTACGTAGGGTAGAATGTGGGAGGCCAACCAGGAGTGCATTGGAATAGCCAAGTCTAGAGGTAACAAAGGCATGGATGAGGGTTTCAGCAGCGGATGAGATGAGCCAGGGGTGGAGACGGGCGATGTTATGGAGATGGAAATAGGTGGTCTTAGTTATGCTGCGGATATGTGGTCGGAAGCTCATTTCAGGGTCAAATATGACACCAAGGTTGCGAACAGTGTGATTGTTAGGGAGAGGGATGGAGCCAGTTGCTGGGACCAAAAACAATGGCTTCGGTCTTCACAATATTTAATTGGAGAAAATTTCTGCTCATCCAGAACTGTATGTCGGACAAGCAGTCTGACATTTTAGATGCCGTGGAGGGGTCGAGAGAAGTGGTAGTGAGGTAGAGCTGGGTGTCTTCCGTGTACATGCGGAAACTGACATGTTTCCGAATGATGCCGCAAGCGGCAACATGTAGATGGGAAATAGGAGGGGGCCAAGGATAGACCCTTGGGGGACACCAGAGGTAACGATGCGGGTGTGGGAAGAGAAGCCATTGCAAGTGATTTTCTGGCTACGATTAGATAGATAAGAATGGAACCAGGCGAGTGCAGTCCCACCCAGCTGGACGGCGGTGGAGAAGGATGGAGTGGTCAACTGTGTCAAAGGCTGCAGACAAGTCAAGGACGAGGAGGGATAGTTTACCTTTGTCACATGACTTTGATGAGAGCTGTTTTGGGACTGTGATGTAATCTTTATCCAAAGTAAAATTCACTATTAAAGGACTACAAAATATTTTTTGTTTGAACTCCAAATCTGTATCTTGGTTAATATTGAAAATCAGAAGTCAACAGTCGAAAATGTTGTCTCATTAATTTAAGCTCCACATGCAGATGAATATGGTGGTCAAACTGGGGGCAGATATAATGTTACACTTTAAAAAATGTAACATCCCCACCTACACCTGGGAATCGCTGGCCCAAGACCGCACAAAGTGGAGGAGAATCATCGGGGAAGGCGCCGAACACCTCGAGTCTCTTCGGGAGCAAGCGGAAGCCAAGCGCAAGGAGCGCACGTCAACCCAAGCACCCCGCCCCTTCAACCACCGTCTGCCCCACCTGTGACAGAGACTGTAGGTCCCGCATTGGACTCATCAGTCACCTGCGAACTCATTTTTAATGTGGAAGCAAGTCATCCTCGGTTCCGAGGGACTGCCGAAGAAGAAGAGCTATAATGTAGGAGAATTATTGTAACACTCCCTCTTAATATAAGTGGTGCAAGTATACAGTCAACTGCAAGTGCCCCTTTTGTAGAATTGTAATATATCACTTATAAGCTTGTCTTAATATAGGTATGAACGGAGTGAGTGATCCTGCCCTGGCAGTATGGCTGCGAACTGAGAGTCATTGACCCTGCCCTGGGAGTATGGGTGGCGAATGAGTTGATGTTCAGTGTGCAGAAAAGGCAGAAATAGTTTGCAAATGTTTTGCGGCACGCACCTAATTGAGTGCTGCAAAAGAATCGAATGCTTAATAGAAATAACAACAGAAAATGCTGGAAACACTCAGCCGGTCAGGCAGCATCCGTGGAGAGAGAAACGAGAGTCAGCGTTTCAGGTCTGGGACCTTTTGTCAGAATTGGAAAAAGTTAGAGATGTAGCAGCTTTTCAGCAAGTACAGAGGCAGGGAAACGGGGGAGGCGAGGACTGAACAAAAGGGAAGGTCTGTGGTAGGGTGGAAGGTAGGAGTGATTAAATGTTGCAAATGGGGATGGCAGAACCATCAACAGCTGTCGCCTGAAAAAATAGGGGCAGAGGTTATAGTCTAAAATTGTTGAACTCAATGTTGAGTCCAGAAGGTGCTGTTCCTCGAGCTTCATTGGAACAGTGCAAGAGGCCGAGGCCAGAGTGGGAGTGGAGCGGAGAATTAAAGTGACAAGCGACCGGAAGCTTGGGGGCCACCCTTACGGACTGAACAGAGGTGTTCCACAAAGCCGCCACCCAATCTGCGTTTGGTCTCCCCAATGTAGAGGAGACCGCATCGTGAGCAGCGAATCTATCTATCTTCTATATTATTTTATTCTCTATATATATATATATATATATATATATATATATAATATATATATTTTTTTTTATATATGTATAAAAGAGCTCTTCTGTCTGTTTCTGTCTGTCTGTCCTTCCGTCTATCTGTCTGTATGTACTCTACACACTCAAGTTATAGAGCGTACCTACACATGTGTTATATCAAAAGAAAGCTTATGATTCCGGAATGGTCATAAGCGTATTTACTTTTTGGTCAGACAAAAATTGTTCAGATGGTATCCAAAAAACGTTCAAAATTCCGCTCATTAGCATTGAGTGACGTGAAGGTTGACCAATTGTACAGTCGAGCGACCTGACAGTTGACCAATCGCTGCGTCACGGGGGCGGGTTCATTGCGTGTGCGGGCAGGCCATCCTAGAGTTGAGTGACGTGATGATTGACCAATCCTACAGTCCAGTGACCTGATGGTTGACCAATCGGTGCGTGTGTGGGCGGGCCTAATCCTTATGAGCTGAGGTGAGTGGCCGCCATCTTGATTCCTAACTCTTCCTTTTTCCCACATTCTGCGTGTTTATTTTCAAATCTACATTTCCAGCAAAAAAAAAGTTGCTTTTAAAACACAATTAAATTGTTTTTAAAAAAAGTTCATTGATTTGTAAATATTTTCTCTAACCTCATTAATTTTCCTACCTTTCACCGTTTTTGCAGGCCTCGAAGCCTCGTCCTCTGTTCCCCAGCCACGCCCGAGCTAGGCACCTCCCGTCCCGCTCAACAAGCGGCCCGCGATCGCTGCCATCTTTCTAAAGGCTGGCCGGGCGGGTCTGAGCCGAGCGTAGCCACCGCTGCCATCTTTCTAAAGGCTGGTGGGGCGGCACGGAGCTCCGCGTACCCATCGCCGGCGCTGGGCTCGGGTGCTTTGTGGCCTGCGGCCGAACGGCGGCTGCAGAGCTCGGGCTGACCGGGGCGCTGCGCTCGGCTGGGCCATGTCAGTGCGGGTGCCCAAGGCCCTGGGGCCTAGCCTTCTCCAACCGCCGCCGGCAGCGCAACTCTCAACACTGGCAGAGGGGAGAGGGTCTGCTGGCTCCCTCCCTCCCCTTTCTCTCCCCTTTCTCCCCCCCCTCCCCTTTCTCCCCCCCCGCCCCTTTCTCTCCACCCGCCCCTTTCTCTCCATCCTCCCCCCCACTTCTTCCTTTCCCCCCCTACTTCTTCCCCCCTCCCCCCTTCTTTCCCTCTCTCCTTGTCTCTGTCGCTCTCTCTCCTCCCGCCCCCGCGCGCCCCGGCCCCCCAGGTCGCGCGCGCGCCCCGGCCCCCCCAGTCGCGCACAACCTACCGCGAGGCCCGGCCGGACTCAAGTCGCGCGCGCTGACTCCTGCCCCACCCGCCTTTACTAACATGGTGGCGACGCTCGGCTCAGGCCCGCCCTCTCCAGCCTTCACAAAGATGACGGCGATCGCGAGCCACTTGTTCAGCGCGACGGGAGGTGCCTAGCTCGGGCGTGGCTGGGCAACAGAGGCCCAGGCTTACAGGCCTGGAAAAATGGTTAAAGGTAGGAAAATTCTAGATGTTACAGAAAAGATTTACAAATTAATTAACTTTTTTAAAAAACAATTTGTGTTTTAAAAGCAACTTTTTTTTGCTGGAAATGTAGATTTGAAAAGAAACACGCAGAAAGCGGGAAAAAGAAATGAAAAGTTTGGAATCAAGATGGCGGCGACTCACCTCGGTTCAGAACGATAAGGCCCGCCCACACACGCACCGATTGGTGGACCGTCAGGTCACCGAAGTGTAGGATTGGTCAATCGTCCCGTCACTCGACTCTAGGAAGGCCCGCCCGCACGCGCCAGGAAGCCGCCCCCACCATGCAACGATGGGTCGCTCGACCGTACGATTGGTCGACCTCGACGTCACTCGATGCTAATGAGCGGAATGTTGAACGTTTTTTGGATACCGCGGGCGCAATTTTTGTCTGGCCGAAACGTAAATACTCTTATGGTTCTGGAATCGTAAGCTTTCTTTTGATGTAACACACGTGTAGGTACGCTCTATAAATTTCGAGTTTATTCAATACAGACAGACAGACGGAATGACAGACAGAAGAACTGCTTTATATATAGAAGATAGATAGATAAAATAAAAAACTAGCTGGAGTGCCTGGCGGTGCCGAGGGTTTTTTTTGAGGGCGCGCGCGCGCGACTTGTGGGGGGGGGGGGGCGGCGGGGCGGCACGCGCGCGCGACTGGGTTGGGGGGGGGTGCTCGGGGACTCCCCCCCCCCCCCCCCCAAGTATTGTATAAGTTGCACAAGAAGTACAAGTAAATCGCTGTTTCACCTGCAAGGAGTGTTTGGGGCCCTGGACAGTGGGAAGGGAGGAGGTAAAAGGGCAGCTGTTGCGTCTCCTGCACTTGCACGGGAAGGTACTGTCGGGAGGGATGGGGCTGTTGGGGGTGATTACGGAGTGGACCAGCGTGTTGCGGAGGGAGCGGTCCCTTCAGAATGTTGAAAGGGGAAGGGAGGGGGAATATGTGTTTGATGGTGGGATCACGCTGGAGGTGCCGGAAATGGCGGAGAATGATCCGTTGAATGTGGAGGCTGGTGAGGTGAAAGGTGAGGACATGGGAAATCCTATCGTGGTTCTGGGAGGGAGGGGAAGGCGTGAGAGCAGCAGTGCGGGAAATGGAACGACACGGTCGAGGGCCACGTCAACCATGGTGTAGTGGAATCCTCGGTTGAGGAAAAAGGAAGACATATTGGAAGCATGAGTATGGAAGGTGGCATCGTCAACAGATGCGGCGGAGATGGAGAAACTGGGATAATGGAGTAGAGTCCTTACAGGAAGCGGGGTGGGAGGAAGTGTAGTCCAGGTAGCTGTGGGAGTCAGTGGGCTTTTAATGGATGTTTGTCGATAGCCTATCACCAGAAATGGAGAGAGAAGTGCAGGTGCAGGCCCTAGAAATAGTAGATGCATTGCTGGTCATCTTCCAGAACTCGATAGACTTTGGAACAGTACCCATGGATTGGAGGGTAGCTAATGTTACCCCACTGTTCAAAAAAGGTGGTAGAGAAAAAGCGGGGAATTATAGACCGGTAAGCCTGACATCGGTAGTGGGGAAAATGCTGGAGTCCATTATAAAAGATGTAATAGCAGAGCACTTGGAAAGCAGTGACAGGATCGGACAAAGTCAACATGGATTTACAAAAGGTAAATCATGCTTGACTAATCTACTGGAATTTTTTAAGGATGTAACTGGTAAAATAGATAAGGGAGAACCAGTGGATGTGGTGTATTTGGACTTTCAGAAGGCTTTCGGTAAGGTCCCACATAAGAGATTAGCGTGCAAAATTAAGGCACATGGAATTGGGGGCAAGCTATTGACTTGGATAGAGAACTGGTTGGCGGACAGAAAGCAAAGAGTTGGAATAAACGGGTCATTTTCCGAGTGGCAGGCAGTGACTAGTGGGGTACCGCAAGGATCGGTCCTAGGACCCCAGCTGTTCACAATATATATTAATGATCTGGACGAGGGAATTGGATGTAATATCTCCAAATTTGCAGACGACACAAAGCTGGGTGGGAGGGTATGCTGTGAGGAGGATGTCATAGAGTCATACAGCACAGAAAGAGGCCCTTCGGCCCATCGTGTCTGCGCCGACCATCAATCCCTGTCCAGTCTAATCCCATTTTCCAGCATTTGGTCCATAGCCTTGTATGCAATGGCATTTCAAGTGCTCATCCAAATGCTTCTTGAATGTTATGAGGGTTCCTGCCACTACCACCCTTTCAGGCAGTGAGTTCCAGATTCCAACCACCCTCTGGGTGAAAAAGTTCCTCCTCAAATCCCCTCCAAACCTCCTGCCCCTTACCTTGAATCTATGCCCCCTTGTTATTGACCCCCCGACTAAGGGGAAAAGTTCGGCTTTACCCTATCTATGCCCCTCATCATTTTGTACACCTCAATCAGGTCCCCCCTCAGCCTTCTTTGCTCCAAGGAAAACAACCCCAGCCTGTTTAGTCTTTCTTCATAGCTGAGGCGCTCCATCCCAGGTAACATCCTGGTGAATCTTCTCTGCACCCTCTCCAAAACAATGACATCCTTCCTATAGTGAGGTGACCAGAACTGCACACAGTACTCCAGCTGTGACTTCACCAGCGTTTTGTACAGCTCCATCATAACCTCCCTGCTCTTATATTCTATGCCTCGGCTAATGAAGGCAAGTATCCCATATGCCTTTTTAACCACCTTATCTACCTGTTCCGCTGCCTTCAGGGATCTATGTACATGTACACCAAGGACCCTCTGACCCTCTGTGCTTCCTAGGGTCCTACCACTTATTGTGTATTCCCTTGCCTTATTTGTCCGTCCAAAATGCATCACCTCGCACTTTTCAGGGTTAAATTCCATTTGCCACTTTTCCGCCCATCTGACCAATCCGTTTATATCGTCCTGTAGCCTGAGGCTTTCCTCCTCGCAATTTACCACCCCACCAATTTTCGTGTCATCTGCAAACTTACTGATCATACCTTTTACATTCTCATCCAAATCATTTATGTAGATCACAAACAGCAAGGGACCCAGCACCGATCCCTGAGGTACCCCACTGGACACAGGCTTCCCGTCACAAAAGCAACCTTCGACCATCACCCTCTGCCTCCTGCCACTCAGCCAGTTTAGGATCCAACGCGCCAAGGCACCCTGGATCCCATGGGCTCTTACCTTCTTGACCAGTCTGCTATACGGGACTTTGTCAAAAGCTTTACTGAAATCCATGTAAACCACATCCACAGCATTTCCCTCATCCACACACCTAGTCACCCCCTCGAAAAATTCAATCAGATTGGTCAGACATGATTTACCTTTGACAAAGCCATGCTGACTATCCCTGATTAATCCTTGCCTCTCCAAGTGGAGACTAATTTTGTCCCTCAGAATTTTTTCCAATAATTTTCCTACCACAGATGTTAGGCTCACTGGCCTGTAATTCCCTGGTTTATCCCTGCTACCCTTCTTGAATAATGGTACTACGTTAGCTGTTCTCCAGTCCTCTGGTACATCCCCTGTGGCCAGAGAGGTTCTGAAAATTAGTGTCAGAGCCCCTGCAATCTCCTCCTTTGCCTCACACAACAGCCTGGGATACATCTCGTCCGGGCCTGGGGATTTATCCAGTTTTTGGCCTGCTAAAACCGCTAGTACCTCCTCCCTCTCGATGCTAATGTGTTCAAGTATGTCACAGTCCCCTTGCCCGATTTCTATGTCTACATCGTCTTTCTCCATAGTGAACACAGATGCAAAAAATTCATTTAAAACCCCGCCTACATCATCTGGCTCTACACACAGATTGCCACTTTGGTCCCTAATGGGCCCTACCCTTTCCCTGGTTATCCTCTTGCCCTTAATATACTTATAAAACATCTTAGGATTTTCCTTTATTTTGCTCGCCAGTGTTATTTCATGGCCCCTCCTCGCCCTCCTAATTTCTTTTTTAAGTATGCCCCTGTACTTTTTATACTCCTCTAGGGCTTCCTCTGTCTTTAGTCTTTTGTAACTGCCAAAAGCCCCCCTTTTTTTCCTAATGCATTTTTGTATATCCCTTGTCATCCAAGGTTCCCTTTGCTTGTTGGTCCCACCCTTGACCTTTACAGGAACATGTTGGCGTTGTACTTTCTCTATTTCCCTTCTGAAAGTCTCCCACTGCTTTGATGTGGATTTTCCTATAAGTAGCTGCTCCCAGTCCACTTTGGCCAGATCCTGCCTTATCATATTAAAATCGGTGTTTCCCCAATTTAGAACCCTTATTTCCGGGCCGTCTTTGTCTTTTTCCATGACCACCTTAAATCTCACCGAATTATGGTCACTGTCGCCAAAATGCTCTCCTACTGACACTTCCACCACTTGCCCGGCTACATTCCCTAGAATTAGGTCCAGTACCGCCCCCTCTCTTGTCGGACTTTCTACGTTGGCTCAAAAAGCTCTCCTGGATGCACTTTAAGAATTCTGCACCCTCTAAGCCTTTCACACTCTGACTATCCCAATTAATATTGGGGAAGTTGAAATCCCCCACTATTATTACCCTATTATTTTTGCACTTCTCTGAGATTTGCCTACATATCTGTTCCTCTATCTCCCCCTGACTGTTTGGGGGCCTATAGTACACTCCCAGCAAAGTGCTTGCCCCCTTTTTGTTTTTAAATTCTACCCATATGGCCTCATTAGAGGAACCCGCTAATATATCATCCCTCCTTACAGCAGTAATTGATTCCTTAATTAATATTGCAACACCCCCTCCCCTTTTACACCCCCCTCTGTCTCGCCTGAAGATTCTATACCCCGGAATATTGAGCTGCCAGTCCTGACCCTCCCTCAACCATGTCTCCGTGATAGCAACAATATCGTACTCCCACGTGTTCAGCAACAACTTCAGTTGATCCACCTTATTTGCAAGACTCCTTGCATTAAAAATAAATGCCTTCCAGCCTTGCCATATTCCCTTTTGCCTTCATATATTTGCTCTGCCTTCCCAGCTGACTTGTTTTTTCCTCCGTATTTGGCTGTAAATCACCCCCTACTATAGTTCCACTCTGTATCCCATCCCCCTGCCAAGTTAGTTTAAAACCCCCCCCCCCCCCAACAGTGCTAGCAAACCTTCCCGCAAGGATATTGGTCCCCCTCTGGTTCAGGTGTAAACCGTCCGACTTGTACAAGTCCCACCTTTCCCAAAAGCAGACCCAGTGATCCAGGAAACTAAAGCCCTCCTTCCTGCACCATCCCTTTAGCCACGCATTCATCTGTTCTATCTTCCTATTCCTATACTCACTAGCACGTGGCACCGGGAGTAATCCAGAGATTACAACCTTTGAGGTCCTGCTCTTTAATCTTCCACCTAGCTCCCTAAATTCTTGCTGCAGGACCTCATCCCTCTTTTTACCTATGTCGTTGGTACCAATGTGGGCCACGACCTCTGGCTGTTCACCCTCCCCCTCCAGAATGCCCTGCAGCCGCTCAGTGCCATTCTTGACCCTGGCACCAGGGAGGCAACAAACCATCCTGGATTCACGTCTATGGCCACAGAAACGCCTATCTGTTCCCCTTACTATAGAATCCCCTACCACTATTGCTCTCCCACTCTTTTTCCTCCCTTCCTGGGCAGCAGGAGCACCCCCAGTGCCAGGAAGTTGGCTGCTGCTGCCTTCCCCTGGTGAGTCATCCCCCTCAACAGTATCCAAAGCGGTATACTTGTTTGAGAGGGGAATGGTCACAGGGGTCTCCTGCACTACCTGCCTGCTTCTATTGCTCCGCCTGGTGGTCACCCATTTCCTATCTTCCTGTGCAGCCCTACCCTGCGGTGTGACCAACTCACTAAACGTGTTATCCACGACCCTCTCAGCATCGTGAATGCTCAACAACCCATCCACCCGCAGCTCCAGCGCCTCAATGCGGTCTGCTAGTAGCTGCAGATGGATGCATCTCTGGCACACGTGGTCATCAGGGGCACCGGCAGTGTCCCTGAATTCCCACATAGAGCAAGAGGAGCATATCACGGGGCTGGGCTCTCCTGGCATGACCTTCCCTTTAATTAATTTAAATGAATTTACTATCACCAATTAAAGATATCTCTAAGGCACTTGTATAGTCTACCAACAGTCCCTGCTATACCAGACAAGACCCTAGTAACTATAAACTACAGAGTTAAAGTTTAAAAAAGAGAAATACTCACCAACCAATCACTTACCTGCTCCCTGGTGACGTCACACTCTGATTACTTTTTACCTCTTTCCCCGCTGCTGAGTTGGTAAGCCTCGCTGGGCTCCTCCTCGCTGCTCCGAGTGGTCTCGGGCCTCGCTGGTTGCCGGTTTTTAAGCCGGGCTCCTCCTCGCTGCTCCGAGTGGTCTCGGGCCTCGCTGGTCGCCGGTTTTTAAGTCGGGCTGCTCCGAGTGGTCTCGGGCCTCGCTGGTCGCCGGTTTTTAAGCCGGGCTCCTCCTCGCTGCTCCTCCCTGCTCCGAGTGGAACTCCAGTACGATTTGGACAGGTTGGGTGATTGGGCAGAAACATGGCAAATGCACTATAATGTGGATAAATGTGAGGTTATCCACTTTGGTGGCAAAAACAGGAAGGCAGATTATTATTTGAATGGCAATAGATTGGGAGAAGGGGAAGTGCAAAGAGACCTGGGTGGTGTTGTGCACCAGTCGCTGAAGGTAAGCATGCAGGTGCAGCAGGCGGTTAAGAAGGCAAATGGTATGTTGACCTTCGTAGCAAGAGGGTTCGAGTACAGGAACAAGGATGTCTTGCTACAGTTGTACAGGGCCTTGATGAGACCGCACCTTGAGTATTGTGTGCAGTTTTGGTCGCCTTACCTGTGATAGAACGGATTCTTTTATCCTCAGTCTGGTTCAGTAATCACTGAGTCGAATGCAACTGGAGAATTCAAACGATTTATTTTCCACGGAGTCTTACTCTGAAATGTCGGCACCGACTCCTGCAAGAGTCTGACGAACCCAACAGAGCAAGCAATTTGTCATAGTGTGCTACATTATTATACTTGCATTTGAGAAGACATTAACACCTCGTATATTCCTGCACCAATCCTGAGCTGTGCACGTATACATTTAATTTGATTTCCTGGCCTGGCAGTTTGAAATAAAGAAGTCACATTTAACTGAATGGGTTACAGCTAAGTAAACATCCTGGTAATGTGTTCATGATCACCTAAAACATTATGGTAATGCGTTTGTAATCATGGTAATGCGTTTTCTGATCGCCTATTGTCTGTATAACTTCTGCACGCTGCCTTACATTGGTCCTATCAGCAAGGTGTGACATTGTGGGCGCCAGCCATATTAGCAGCCAAAGATCAGTTTAGCCTTTTTATTTTACTTCTTGCTGCCTTCACAGTTTCTTGTTTCTATTTCCTTGACCTTGGTATTCTCACCTGAGGAAGGACGTTCTTGCCATGGAAGGAGTGCAGCGAAGATTCACCAGGCTGATACCTGGGATGGCAGGAATGATGTATGAGGAGAGATTGTGTCGATTGGGCTTATACTCACTGGAGTTTAGAAGATTGAAACATAGAAACATAGACATAGAAGATAGGAGCAGGAGTAGGCCATTCGGCCCTTCGAGCCTGCTCCGCCATTCAACGAGATCATGGCTGATCATCCAAACCCTCGCACCCGGTCCCTACACCGACAGGGGATCTCATCGAAACCTATAAAATTCTGTCAGGCCTGGGCAGACTAGATGCAGGAAGGATGTTTCTGATGGCCGGGGAGTCCAGAACCAGGGGTCATAGTCTAAGGATAAGGGGTAAGCCATTTAGGACTGAAATGAGGAGGAACTTCTTCACCCAGAGAGTGGTGAACCTGTGGAATTCTCTGCCACAGAGCGCGGTGGAGGCCAGTTCATTAAATATATTCAAGAAAGAGTTGGATATATTTCTTAAGGCTAAAGGGATATGGGGAGAAGGCAGGGACAGGGTACTGAATTTGGATGATCAGTCATGATCTCATTGAATGGCGGAGCAGGCTCGAAGGGCCGAATGGCCTACTCCTGCTCCTATCTTCTATGTTTCTATGAGGGAAGGGTGGAAATTGGAAGCCAAGTGAATGAAATTTTCTAGTTCAGGGCGAGAGCAGGAAACGGCATCAAGACAGTCATCAGTGTGCTGGAAAAAGAGGTGAGGGAGGGGACCTGAGTAGGACTGGAACAAAGAATGTTCCACATATCCCACAAAAAGGCAGGCAGAGCTAGGGCCCATGCAGGTTCCCACAGCAACACCTTTACTTTGGAGGAAGTGAGTGGAGTCAAAGGAAAAGTTGTTCAAAGTGAGAACAAGTTCAGCCAGGCGGAGGAGGGTGGTGGTGGATGGGGACTGGTTGGGCCTCTGTTCAAAGAAGAAGCGGAGCGCCCTCAGGCCGTCCTGGTGCGGGATGGAGGTGTAGAGGGTTTGGACAGCCATAGTAAAAACGAGATGGTTGGGAATTGGGAACTCTTAAAGTGGCGGAGGGTGTCAGAAGAGTCGCGAATGTAGGTGGGAAGAGACTGGACATGGGGAGAGAAAATAGAGTCGAGCTAGGAAGAAATCAGTTCCGTGAGGCAAGAACAGGCTGAAACGATGGGTCTACCAGGGCAGCCCTGTTTGTGGATCTTGGGAAGGAGGTAGAAGCGGGCTGTGCGGGATTGGGGGACTATGAGGTTGATAGCTATGGAGGGAAGATCTCCAGAGGAGATGAGGTCAGTGACAGTCTTGGAAACAATGGCTTGGAGGTTTGGTGGTAGGGTCATGGTCCAGGGGGAGGTAGGAGGAGGTGTCAGAGATTTGGTCTTCAGCCTTCACATGGAACTTTGGTGAGTGGCGGTGCTTGTGTTCATTCAAAAAGATTTATGTAGAACATGTCCGATAAGTTAGTAGGAGCCCTGTGCATTGGGTGATTTATGTAAATAACTTTTTTCATAATAGTCAAGGTAAGGGTGGGTAGATGACACGTGCCCAGCCTTCCTCCATCTTTCGAATGAAACATTAAACCGGAGCCCTGTCTGTAAAAGATCCTATGGCACTATTTTAAGAGATGGGGACTTTTCCTGATTTTCTGACCAACATTTATTCCCTCAGACAACATCACTAAAACAAGTTATCCAGTCATTTATCTCATTGATTTTTTTTCAGGATCTTGCTGTGCACAATTTGGTTGCCACTTTTCACTACAACAGTGCCTACAATTTACAAGTGCTTCATTTGCTGCAAAGTGCTTTGAGATATCCTGATGTTGTGAAAGACATGATATAAATGCAACTTCTTTCTTGTAATATTTCATTCCATTAAAGAATACTTTGGCATTTGTGCCATCATCAGATGATTCAACAGTAGTCAGATGAGCACTGACCAAAATCTTTTAGTCTATTTGTTAAATAAAAGAGAATGGTGTTGTTCTTGAGTTACTTTCCATTCTTTGCTCCAGACATAAATGTTGACACCAGTCCTGAAAACAGTGGGACAAGTGGTTTAACAAGGAAGCTGTTTAAAAAAAGAAAGATTTAATTCCATTTCAGCATTCTTATGTACTAGGGCATTTCATACACATATAGTACATACTGTTTAGTCCCTCATATCTCAGTTGACCAGGAGCTTACTCCCATTAGCAACATCAATACAGGCCTGAGCAAGCAGATTCTGCATCACAAACACTTAACCGTGCTGGACCATCTGTTGCCAGATGGATCACCTAAGAGATTAATATGACACGATGGAAGTTGCTGACAGACCCTGTGGGACCCTCTTCTTTGGAGGAGAACTTTGCATGCTGGACCCTAATTGTATTCTTTGACAACAATTGTTGGATAGCTTTTAAAATTCTAGAAACTATTAACACAACTTAAAAGCCCTTAAGCAAGAAGACAAATGAATATGCCAGTCTTGTTGCAAATTGTTTTGGCAGGTATATATGTTGCTTGAAAAGTAAGCATCTTCCAGCTATAGCAACACAGGCTTTTATTGCTGATGGATTGCTCATAAGTCTGGGATAAACAGATTAATTGGAATAACGTGCTAACTATTTAAACGAGTGGCAATGACACAAAGCTATAAACGTATATCCTTTTAAAGGAACTACATTTGAGACAAAATTGTTATTAATTGTAGATTGCTGAAATATTCCCATGAGATAACACTGCAACATTGGTAAATATATAAGTAAAGCGTAGGATATTTGATTTTCAAAAGTTGAGTCAAAGGTTCAGATTGTTTTTAGGCTTACCACCATTTGCTAGTTAACATTTGTGAAAATGGTGTAGTAAGTACTTCAAAGCAAATGCTGTAGTTTGCCCTTGTTATGAAAGTTGTTGTAAGAAGTTTACAGCCATGGTGTGACGCATGGTTATTTTACCAATTTGGTGACAGTTGAAAGTAATTGTATGAAAGAGTGATGTACTGCTCCTGAGATTATAGAAATCTTGTTTCTTACCGCATATTGGATTTATCATTCATCAGCCTCTCTACCAATCCACCGTGAGTTACATAACTACTGTACATTGTTAATTTTCCGTTTCATTTTTAATTTTGTACTAATGGCCAGGGTCAGAGGATATCAGAGTAACTGCAAATGCTGTTGAAATCTACAAGTGCTAAATATATAAGTAAAAATACTAAATTAACTGTACAATTTTGGACGATACATAAGAACACTTTTCCATTGATGTGCCTCAATAATCCCGAGACTCGGTGTTAGCGAACCAAAACAAGGCTTTTATTAACTTAGAAGATAACACGCAGTGGAGAGAGGTATCTTCCCTGGAGGTCTGCAGTACTGGCTGTGAGGCCAGACTGAGCTGGCTTACATAGAGGCCAGGTATGGGCGGAGCCCTACACACAACACATTCCATACATTCCAATACACAATACAATGGTGAGGAGAAACCTGAAACCAACCACAGCCACAGGCAATACAATGGTAAGGGGGAACCTGAAACCAACCACAGTCACAGGCAGTGATGAATGGAATATTTCATCACATTCACCCCTTCTATAGATTTAGTCTGTTCGGGGGTTTGGTAGTCCTCTGCGACCGACGTGGCTGTTGTGGTGTCGGCTGGGTGTCCCCGGTGGCCTCCTGGGTCTCTGCCGGGGGTGCCGCCAGGGTTGTTGAAGGGGTAGTTGGTGGGGGTGCCGTTGGTCGATGTTCTTCCGGGGGTGATGAAAGAGTAGTGGGTGGGTAAGAGTTGCTGTGGTCGTTGTTGCTGCTATTGCCGTGGTTGTTGTCGTTACCGGCTGGGGCGACGTCTTTTATTGACACGGTGTCCTCCCTTCCGTCGGCGTGCCGGACATACGCGTATTGGGGGTTGGCGTGGAGTAGGTGCACTGGCTCCACGAGAGGGTCCGTCTTATGGCCCCTCACATGCCTTCGCACGAATACCGGACCCGGGGTGGAGAGCCATGACGGCATGGATACGCCTGAGGTGGATTTCCGGGGGAAGCTAAACATTCGTTCATGAGGCGTGGCATTAGTGGCAGTACACAATAGCGACCGTATCGAATGGAGCACATCTGAGAGGACTTCCTGCCAGCGGGAGATAGGGAGGCCCTTGGTCCTTAGAGCTAGAGTGACTGCTTTCCATACTGTCCCGTTCTCTCGCTCCACTTGACCGTTACCCCGGGGGTTGTAGCTGGTGGTACGGCTCGTGGCGATACCCCTGGACAGCATGTACTGGCGTAGCTCTTCACTCATGAAGGACGCCCCCCTATCCGTGTGGATGTAGCTCGGCATACCGAACAGGCAGAACAGGCTGTTGAGGCATTTAATGACCGTGGCGCTGGTCATGTCTGGGCAGGGGAAGGCGAATGGGAACCGGGAGTATTCGTCCACAATGTTCAGGAAGTAAACATTGCGGTCGACGGACGGGAGGGGGCCCTTGAAATCTAAGCTGAGCCGCTCAAAGGGCCGTGTAGCTTTGATTAAGTGGGCTCTATCAGGGTGGTAGAACCGAGGCTTGCACTCAGCGCAAGTGCGGCAGTTCCTGGTCAGAGACCGAACTTCCTCAATCGAGTAGGGTAAGTTGCGGGACTTTATGAAGTGGAACAGCCGCGTGACCCCTGGGTGGCAGAGGTCGTTGTGGAGGGTCTGTAGCCGATCCCCGGTGGCGCTGGCACACATCCCTCGTGAGAGGGCATCTGGGGATTCGTTAAGGGCCCCTGGCCGGTAAATGATGTCATACTCGAAGGTGGAGAGCTCGATCCGCCACCTAAGAATCTTATCATTTTTGATCTTCCCCCTCTGTTTATTATTGAACATAAACGCTACCGACCGCTGGTCGGTAAGTAGGGTGAAGCGTTTGCCGGCTAGGTAGTGGCGCCAGTGGCGCACTGCCTCCACGATGGCTTGGGCCTCCTTTTCCACGGAGGAGTGTCTGATCTCGGGCCCTTGGAGGGTCCTCGAGAAGAAAGCTACGGGCCGCCCCGCCTGGTTGAGGGTGGCCGCCAAGGCAAAGTCAGACGCATCACTTTCCACTTGAAATGGAGTGTTCTCGTCCACTGCCTGTAGCGTGGCCCGCTCAATATCCTGCTTAATGCTTTTGAAGGCGGCGTGGGCCTCAGCAGAGAGCGGAAAAGAGGATGCTTTCAAGAGGGGGCGGGCTTTGTCGGAGTAGTTGGGGACCCATTGGGAATAATAAGAAAATAACCCCAGGCACCTTTTCAGGGCTTTGGGAGTGTTGGGCAGGGGCAGCTCCCGTAGGGGGCGCAATCGGTCGGGGTCTGGTCCGATTTCCCCATTCTCCACCACGCTGCCTAGTATGCAGAGGCGCGTGGTGTTGAAAACGCACTTGTCCTCGTTGTAGGTGAGGTTGAGTTTTTGTGCGGTTTTCAGGAACCTCTCGAGGTTCGAGTCGTGATCCTGCTGGTTGTGACCGCAGATGGTGACGTTGTCGAGGTAGGGGAAGGTTGCCTGCAAGTGGTGGTCATCGACCATGCGATCCATCTCCCTCTGGAAGACCGAGACCCCATTCGTCACCCCAAAGGGGACTCTGAGGAATTGGTAGAGGCGTCCGTTCGCCTCGAAGGCGGTGTACGGGCGGTCCTCTGGTCTGATAGGGAGCTGGTGGTACGCTGACTTGAGGTCGATGGTGGAGAACACCCGGTATTGGGCGATTTGGTTCACCATTTCTGATATGCGGGGTAGCGGGTAGGCGTCTAGTTGGGTGTACCTGTTGATCGTTTGGCTATAGTCGATCACCATCCGTTTCTTCTCGCTACCCCTTACCACCACCACTTGGGCGCGCCACGGGCTATTGCTGCATTCAATAATGCGCTCTTTCAGGAGCCTGTCTACCTCGGTTGCGATAAACCGCCTGTCCTCCCAGCTGTACCTCCTGCTTTTGGTCGCTATTGGCCGGCAGTTAGGGGTAAGGTTCGCAAATAGCGAAGGCGGCTTTACCTTCAGGGTAGCCAGGCCGCACACTGTGAGGGGCGGCTGGGACCCACCGTACTTGAGCGTGATGCTTTGGTGGTTGCACTGGAAATCCAGGCCCAAGATCATGCTCGCGCATAGATTCTTCATGATTAATACTTTAAAATTATCGTATACAGTCCCGTTAACGGACAATTGTACCGTGCAGTAACCCAGAATGATCGATGTCTGGGTTTTATCAGCCATAGAGATGGTACCCCGAGTAGGGACCACCTTTAGGGAGAGTTGTCGTGCCAGTTCGGGGTGGATAAAACTCTCCGTGCTTCCACTGTCAATTAAACATTTAACCCCGCACCCGTTTACCTCGATGTCCACCATTGATTTGGATAGCGGGTGGGGCCTGGTCTGGTCCACTGTGACCGATGCCACTGTAGGGCCCTGATCGAGACAAGATGGCGTCCGCGCTGTCTGCTCACAAGATGGCGGACCCCACGAGGTCGGGCAAGATGGCGTCCAAGATGGCCGCTCCCACGGCGCACATGCGGCGGTGGCGGGTTTTGGTTTTCCAGCGGGGTTCCCTCTGCACACCTTCCCAAAGTGCCCCTTCTTACCGTACTTCAAGCAGGTGGTGCCTTTCGCCGGGCACAGGTTTCTGGTGTGCTTTGGCTGCCCGCAGAAGTAGCAGTTGGGTCCCCGACGCGTCGCGGCTGTCGTAGGGCTTCTGGGGGGAGAGCGGGGCCCCGACGGTGTCGGGCTGCCGGGCGGGGAAGATGCCTTCCAAGATGGCGGCGCCCTTGGTGCACACGTGGCGGCGTGGACGGCGCGGGCTGAAGAGTAGGCGTCCGAGTTTCTCTGGGCCACATCCAGGGATCGCGCGGTGTCCGCAGCCTGTTTCAGGTCCAATCCCGTTTTTTCCAGCAGTCTTTGCCGGATGTAAGTGGAGCTGAGGCCTGTGATAAAGGCATCGCGAACAAGCTCGTCGGTGTACACTGCGGCTTTTACATCTCGGCACTTGCAGTCTTTGCCAAGCATTTTCAGGGTGCCTAGGAACTCCTCCACCGATTCCCCAGGTCGCTGTGCGCGAGTGGCGAGCAGATGCCTAGCATACACCTCATTCGTAGGCTGCTGGTAATGCGCCTTTAAGATGTCGCAGGCGGCCAGGTACGTGTCGGCGTCTTGGATGAGGGGGTAAACCCGGTGGCTTACCCAATTCCGCAGAATTCCGAGTTTCATACTCGCAGCGTCCGTAGCGTCTTTGACGGCTGCGGAATTGTCCAGGAAGAATTCCATACACATAAACCAGTGTCCGAAGCGTGCTGATGCGTCCGGAGCATGCTGATCCGAATCCAAACGTTCGGGTTTCAGGAGTTGATCCATTGTGTTGAAAAATAAGTTAATAAAATTGATGTGCCTCAATAGTCCCGAGACTCGATGTTAGCGAACCAAAACAAGGCTTTTATTAACTTAGAAGATAACACGCAGTGGAGAGAGGTATCTTCCCTGGAGGTCTGCAGTACTGGCTGTGAGGCTTACATAGAGGCCAGGTATGGGCGGAGCCCTACACACAACACATTCCATACATTCCAATACACAATACAATGGTGAGGAGAAACCTGAAACCAACCACAGCCACAGGCAATACAATGGTAAGGGGGAACCTGAAACCAACCACAGTCACAGGCAGTGATGAATGGAATATTTCATCACATCCATTTAATTTCTTGTTCTGTCAGCTTGAAAATCACTACATGATAACTAACACCACAAAGTGCTTGCTTACTATTGTGATAAAGGGCGAATATGCACTGCAAAAGCTCATCTAAAGTCATGGGAGCCATTTTAGCAACGTGTAGTGCCTTTTTGTGGTATTTTCCCCGGGCTTCAATTACCATGAATTAAAATGTTATATACAGTTGAAAAGCATTACATATTTATTAAAGAAGTCAAGTGTAAAGTGTTCAGTTTATTTTGGAATATTTAGGTCATGGTTTGATACTTTATGACTACATCTTAATTTGTGCCTAGTTTCAACTATTACATTGGATATAATTTTACTTGGTGAGTTTCTCTCTCCAGAAATTATTTTATGTAGGCAGCAAGTTCTTTCACTGCAAGTCTGTGTTATCAATATGAAAGGTGGATGAGAGCTCTTTCTGCAATCCATTCTCTGGGTCACCATGTTTATGCACTACGAAAATTAAGATGTAAAAATTATCACAAGTTTGCAAAACAAGAAGTCAAAAAACCAAATTGAGCACCTTGCCACCTGCTCACCAGGTATATTTGAGGTGTTTCAAAATCTTCAGAATCTGGGGAAGTGTTTCAATTGGCACAGCTAGACATATTATGTTACTAAGATGCTTCAGCTGAGGGCCCTGGTCCCCTTTTAGTTCAAGAGTACTAAGCCTTTCAAAGCTAAGACTCAGAAAAAGAAAATGTTATCTGACTAAGAGTCAGAAGTCTTGATCTTTTGTATTATAACTCAGTAAAATTTGGATCTTGGGAGACCAGCAACAAAAGTGAGTCTCTGGTGCAGTTGGTTGTACAGAGGTAAGGTTATTTATGTTCAGGAATACAGGCAGTTGGACAAGAATGATGCGTATGCAGTCAATGGCACTACATCAAGGTAAAAGTGCCTTAAAGTAGCGTGGACTGTGGACTCCATTTAGGAGTGATTTCAGCTCCGTGCCAACAGTTTGTATGCTACACCCTTGGGCTTACATTCAACATATTGCAGGAAAACTTGCTTATTTTGAAGCTTACTTTTATTTTTTGCATGTAAATTACTCCCCAGTTTAAAAAAAGTTTTGCTGCTTCAAGTTGCACTGCAGTCCATACTCTTCTTCCAAAGAAGTATCTTTTTTTCATAATTTTATTTGGCATTTTCTTTGACCTGAAAATCTCAAATTAAATATCAGGCTGTTAATGCCACACGCACACCATTACTGTAACAAGTTTTCGCAAAACTTAAAGTTGAGAATGCACACCAGTTTGTCCACTGTTTCCTATTCTTCCCTCCTTCCAATAGACCGCAATTGCTGGAGTCAGTTGACACGGTATCCACTGCAGGCAGATGATCTTTTCCTGCACGTCCAGCAAAAGACACTTGACTCTGCAGTGTTTTTCTGCTCCTCATCACTCTGCACGACGCATGATGGGTCCAGCTGAAAATCAACAACATCTGGTCACATTTGAGCTGGTTCAGCCAATGGCTGAGAGGACAACCGGAAACTATACTTTAGTCCATTACTGCAATAGGAGAAGGAGCTGCATTACAGCAACAAAAAGCCACATGCAGCTCACGATGTCTGTTGGCCACCCTTGCAGTAGTTATTTTATCACTGTTTCCTCCCCGCCCCCATCCTTTGCTTTGCCTCTTCTTCCTTCAACTCTAATGCCAAGTAATGGGAGCTTGTCTCAAAGATTGAAACTATGTGTAGTTTCCTCAGTCTAGATCTGTCCTCAATATTTCTCTCTCTTCCTTAGACTCCTTACACTCTAGCTTCTCCCCATCTTCTCTCCCCACCATTAGCCTCATCAGATTCATCTTGCCTAAATAAGGCTCACTCCTGGTCCCTTGATCCACTCTCTACTCAGCTTCTGACCACTCAATTACCTTTTCTTTCCTTTCCCAATGCTCCCTCTGATGGGCATATTTCCAGGAATGGCATCTGTATTTAATTTTGTATGTTTTTATTTTGGAAATTAAACATTTACATTTCTATGGGGTAAAAATGACTTTTTTTTCAAAGAGCATTTTGAGTGATTTCTCGCCACTAACCTTGCTTTTGATTTATCTGTTCTCTACTTCAGTTATGATTTGCTGTTGTCTACTATTGTACTTTGAGACAGTGAACAAAATATGACAGCGAAAGTATGATGCAATGTGTTGATGGCAGAAGTGTGACTGAATCTGTACAGCATGTGTGCACTAAACCTGAAATAGTGCACTAATTGAACTCCCATGGCATTGTTAACAATGAGTCTTCTGCCTCAGTAACCTTTGTGTATGCCTCATTCGGTCTCTGACATGTCTGTCATTTTCCCTGCTGTTACCTTCATTTTTTTTCTCCCTGTCTTGTTCTTTCTGTCTGTTTCTGTTGCTGATATCTCTCTCCCTTGATTGTTTGACGTGATTTTCTCGCCTGCTTCAGTTTTTCTGTTTCTGTGTGTATCTCTACCCTTTTCACTGTCCACCATACTTTGACACTCTTCTACTTCTCTGATGTTTGACTTTGCCACAATCTCTCTCTGCCTTGTATATCTCCACCCTTCTATCTCTATGCTGATCTGTCTCACTTCTATCCATTTATTTCTTCCCCCCCACCATCTTTATAGATATCTATTCACCCCCATCTGTTCCACTGTCTTTCTGTTCCCCTTTCGTTTGGTGTCTTTCTCTTTCTCCATTTTTCTCCACATCTCCCTCTGCAAATGTCTTCAATGATCTGTTCCTTCCCTGTTTTTTGCCTCAACTCCTCCCTTGTTTTGTGTTCCCCTTTACACTCCTGTCCAATGTCTCTGATCCCACATCCACTATTACTGTTCTAAAACAGGCGACATTTAAAAAAATATGAATTGCTGGTAAAGCCAAAGGGAAGAGCAGTCAGGGACAGTTTAAAAAAAATAACTGGCTGGTTTAAAAAAAGGAGGGTGGCTGCTGAGCGTGAGTGAGTTGATGCCAGGTGCATAGATGTATGATAGGGAGGGGACCTAAAGTGATCGACAAGTAAAACCAAACAAACCTCATTAGATTAAATAGCTGAGAGGTAAAATCAGGAAGAAATTGTTTGAATTAAAAATCCACTTACCTAATTGGGGAAAGAGGTCAACATCGAGTGAAAAGAGAAAATGTTGTGCCCCTGTCACAGTGCCATCACTGCTCAGAGGACTGAATAGCAGGTGTTCGTGTTACCCATTAATGGTAATAGAAGGAAGTATTGTAAGTGATTAATAACTAGTAACCTGCTGTTACTTCATAGGTGAAAATTTGTGATGAAACAAGCTTTCCCAAATGACTTAAAGGCACAACAACAGTAAATAAGCATGACAAACTGGACGTCTCAAGAATTTTAAGGTATTCTATACAGATAGATGTCTTATTAGTGCTCGATTCCTCCCACCCTAGTCGTCGTCTTCCATTCCTGTCCATTAGCAATGCCACATGATTAACTTGTCTAATTTACAATGCCTTGCTGTAGGGAAGCAGATATGATGGCATTCTGTTCAAACAAGAATGCGATGGGTTCACATGAAGCAAACGGACATTCTGTTGGTGAAGGACTCTCATTCAGATTGCTCTGCTTTTTCAGTAAATGCACTGGTGTTTGACATCTGAGATTAAGAAGTAGCCATGCTTTTCCCTTGTACAGAAGCAAGCTTGTAGTCAATTAATCACCAGTGTTAAAGAAATGTTGCACACAAAAGTGAGTTTTTCTCATTCAGTACTGTGTTGTATTACTTCCCTTGCAAGTGAGAACTGTTCACAGGCCAAAATAACCCACTGATGTAGAGCTGCCCACCTCAGTGCATTGAATTTAACTGGGATTTAATTGATCCATATAAGAATTTAATCTACAGAGCTACGGTTATGGCAGTAGGTTGTCATATAACTGCAGCGTAAGTAGAAGGGAGATGGATTTAAAACTACAAGTGGGGTCTTGCTTGTTCACCATTTTTATCATCATCCATTTCAGCAATCCCTGCATTTGGTTTGATAAAGTATGTGGGATGCTATCAAATTGGTTACTGTAATATAGGTTTTTTTTTGCTTACAAACACTTCAAAAATATCCTTAAGGAATACCCTGCACTTGGGTAGAGGAGGCAAAATTTCAGAGTTCGTAGATGACACAACTTGGAAATGTAGTTAACAGGATGATAGTAGCAGACTTATGTGAAAAGACTAGAGAAGCTGGGATTGTTCTCCTTAGAGCAGAAAGGGTTATGGGGAGATTTAATAGAGTAGTTAGGGAGAAACTGTTTCCACTGGCAGGAGAGCTGATAATCGGATGACAGATTTAAGATAATTGGCAAGGACCAGGGGCAATATCATCAGAATGTCTTTCACACAGTGAGTTGTTTGATGTGTAATGTACTACCTGAAAGGGTGGTGGAAGCAGATTCAATTGTAACTTTCAAAAGGGAATTGGATAAATACTTCAAGGGGAAGAAATTGCAGCACTGGGGCAAGAGGAAGGGAGCGGGTCGAATTGGATAGCTCTTTCAAAGAGCTGGCACAAGCACAATGGACCAAATGATGACCTCCTCTGCTGTAAGATACTGTGATTCTAAGAATGTTTTTCATTCAGGAATAATGTGCTATTAAATTAAATGTTTTGTGCACTGGCACCAATACAATAAATTAAGCTGAATAATGATGCTGATTTATTTTTAGGGCAGTGGTGGATTTTAATCTTTTAGATTTTATAAAAGATTAAAAGTTTAATAAATGATTATAAGTTTTAGAAACAAGCCATAAAAATAAGTAGTTGCTGGTGGGAGGTCAAAAACTTGAGTTTCCACTGTTGGATTTTAGAACTTGGCAGCAACAGCAACTGCTTACAGATCACAATCCTCTTCACTTCTATTCTGTCAAATGTATTGGAATCACTAACGGGAATTGTTGCTTGTCTGGACTCCATTTCACAATTGTGTATTCGCACGTACATTTTGTTGTTTAATTTTTGGCCATGCATGTGACAAAAATCACAGGACAATTTGACCGTAGTTAGTCCAAATTTATAAATGCATGAACCGTCAACTCAAATCAGTATATGAAAATCTTTGTATGGTTTTAATACAGCTTTTGTTGTTAATGTGAAGCAGTATCAAATGTGCATTAATGAGAGTAGCTGTGCAATTTGGCATTCCCCATCTGACTCCTGATCCAGAAGGTGTGAGACCACCTCCAGTAGGTAGTCCTGCTTCACTTGGGCTTTGCATCAGGTATACCGACCGCTTGCTGCAAATCCAAGTTTAAAAAGTGTCCCCCTGGTTCTTTGGCCAATCTGAGAATTTTTAAAACATTGTTTGGAATCTTTTTAGTGTTGGGAGAGAAATGGTGCTTCCATTGTGCGCTCTTAATATTGAAAATGAATGGCATACTGAGTGGAGCAAGGCACAGCACACTGTACAATTGGAGACCAGTACATATGGTGTCCTGGCAACTTAGATATTGATGAACATGAATACATAATGGTGTGAAGGAGCTATTATCTCACTTATGTTTTATGCTATTTATTTTAATTGGTTGTCTGTTTGATTTTTCTTAGTGTTTTAACATTTAGTTTATTAGACAATTGTAGGTTCCAGATGAGGTCTCTAAATACTTCAGTCTATTCTAGCCAATTATTGATTGGTTACAATCCTGTTCAGTCCAGTCCCCTGATTGTTTCTAAAATTCATACTGTCACACATTCTAATCCTTTGCAGACATTCTTCAATGTAACTGGTCACCGGAGCTGTTTCCTCTCAGCAACAGCTACAAGGGGATGGTTTCTAATGCAGTCCCACTTACTAATTTGGCTTGTTGATTTGAATGCTGAGAGAGTTGACATGATAAATAACCTTGGCTTTGCTTTTGCAATGTTCTGGTTTTCAAGTAAGCGGGAGGAAGGACTCTCGCTGTTAATTCTGTCAGGTGATGAGAACCTTACTATATTGCTTTTGTTAATTTTTCCAGGAGGGTGAAAACAGGTCGGCTCCATAGGTGAAACATGAAACTGTTGATTGTTGCAGTGGAAACATTGTAACAGCCTTGCTGTACATTGCAGGAAGTTATCAGAGTTGGCCATTTTCTATTTCTGTGTGTACGTGGACAAGTCGGGCAAAACTGGGTGGGCGTGTGTGCTGTGAGGAGGATGCAGAGAAACTCCAGTATGATTTGGACAGGTTGGGTGATCTGGCAGATGCAGTATAATGTGGATAAATGCGAGGTTATCCACTTTGGTGGCAAAAACAGGAAGGCAGATTATTAGAACGGCAATAGATTGGGAAAAGGGGAAGTGCAACGAGACCTGGGTATCCTTGTGCACCAGTCGCTGAAGGTAAGCATGCAGCTGCAGCAGGCGGTTAAGAAGGCAAATGGTATGTTGGCCTTCGTAGCGAGAGGATTCGAGTGCAGGAGCAAGGATGTCTTGTTGCAGTTGTACAGGGCCTTGGTGAGACCACATCTTGAGTATTGTGTGCAGTTTTGGTCGTCTTATCTGAGGAAGGATGTTCTTGCCATGGAGGGAGTGCAGTGAAGATTCACCAGACTGACACCTGGGATGGCAGGAATGACGTATGAGGAGAGATTGGGTCGATTAGGCTTATATTCGCTAGAGTTTAGAAGAATGAGAGAGGATCTCATTGAAACTTATAAAATTCAAACAGGACTAGACAGACAGGCTGTTCCTGATGGTGGGGGAGTCCAGAACCAGAGGTCACAGTCTAAGGATAAGGGGTAAGCCATTTAGGACTGAGATGAGGAGGAATTTCTTCACCCAGAGAGTGATGAATCTGTGGAATTCTCTACCACAGAAGACAGTTGAGGCCAATTCATTAAATATAGAAGGAGTTAGATATATTTCTTAAGGCTAAGGAGATCGAGGGATATGGGGAGAAATCAGGGACAGGGTACTGAATTTGGATGATCAGCCATGATCGCATTGAATGGCGGAGCAGGCTCGAGGGGCCGAATGGCCTACTCCTGCTCCTATCTTCTATGTTTCTAAAACAACATCATCAAAGATGAAATTGGTGTTCTTGTTTTTGAGTTGTACAGGGTAGGTGCTGAAATAAGGTAAGGCACTCTGAAAACTTACCCAATGTTAACTCCATCTGTAAGTCGTATTGAGTCCGGGTTATTGTCACCGTCATCTTGATGGTGTGGTGTTACCAAGTCGGCTCCAGACCGTAATCTGAGGCTGCCTCGGGCTCTTTGATCTTGAACGCAAGAAATGGGTGTTTCTGATTTGAGCCTGGATTGGAAGAGATCTTGTACTTTGCGTAATTGCTACCACTTGAAGGGCAGCAGCATTTGACTGGCTAGAACTGCACCAGGAAAATTTATTTACTTACTGGGTCTGCGTAGAATGTCGCACCACCTCAATTTTCTTTGGCTGTGACCTCCTGTGCAATCCCATGACACTTTTAATTTTCTCCATGATTTCCATTGTGTAAATGTTTGCCTCCAGCACGAGCAGTCTTGCCAATACACTGGCAGACTACTTTTGTAGCTTCTCAACTTGTTCCACTCTGCTTAGCTAGTGTCAAGCCCAATTCAGTTTGACCAGTTGGGAAAAATGTCTTAAAGTTAACTTTGATTACACAAAATCCTGGCCTATGTCTCAGTTCCACATGGACAGTCTATTACAATGTCATTTATAAGAATTGACTCAAACTAAGTATCTGCTACCAAATGAAACAATTTAAACAAACACAAATTTAGATCTTTTTATTTTAAGTCAGAATTTTGGTAAGGACACTCAAATCTGCCCCAAGTCATCCTCGGTTCCGAGGGACTGCCTAAGAAGAGAAGAGATGGAACTAAAAAACGCAGAGAAACGCTCGAGAGTTAAATTGTTTAAAGCTTGAAACAGGATAATATTTAAGATATTCTCCAAAGAACGATGCAGAAAACACTCCACAACTTATATTTTATACAAAGTCATGGGTCAACTAAAAATTTGAAGCACACCTTCTTGAACAAACACTGTCCTGCCGTTTCCATACCCTGAACTTTCAAAGCAGAACATTTACTTTTTTCAGTTACATCACCTCTAGCGTGCGTGTTATCTTTGGATTCACCCAGAGCAAATTGGGCTCTTGGGATCAATGTCATGCTGTCACAACTAAAATGCTGTACAGGTACTCCCTTCACATCTGAAGTTACGTTAGCAAAAACAACTTCATGAAATTTACACCCAAAACGTTAGCTGATCTATCTCTTTCAGATGCTGACCACCTCGGTGTTCATTTCCAATTTTTATTTTCAGCATTTGTAGTCTTTCTTCATAACATTTAAATACCAAATAGTAAAATAACTTTCAAATGTATGAAATTTAATGAGATTTCTATAAAATGGCACCATGACTGTGGGAACAATTACCCCACCTCCAACAGACCTTTCCATTTCTTGGGAAAAATTATGGTATTTACCTAGTTAGGAAAGAGCAAATTAAGCAGACTACAAAAAACCTAAAACAACTAAATTGCTTTAAAGCATATATGCAAATAATTAAGGAAATCGTACTTAGCTGATTGATGCAACTTTCAAGGCTTTGCTTCAAATACAGTTTGCCACATTACAAGTGTCAAAGCTTGAAAAATGGACATTTATACACTGCTATGTGAACATAACTTCACATGACCAGCTCCTCATATTCCACCCAATCACTGTACTTGCATCAAAGGCTAGGGTGCTTGGGTTGACGTGCGCTGCCTGCGCTTGGCTTCCGCTTGCTCCCGGCGAAGAGTCTCGAGGTGTTCTGCGCCTTACCGGATGCTCCTCCTCCACTTTGTGTGGTCTTGGGCCAGGGATTCCCAGGTGTCGGTGGGGATGTTGCACTTTTTCAAGGAGGCTTTGAGGGTGTCCTTGAAGCTTTTCCTCTGCCTACCTGGGGCCCTCTTGCCGTGTCAGAGCTCCGAGTAGAGTGCTTGTTTTGGGAGTCTCGTATCGGGCATGCAGACGATGTGGCCCGTCCATCGGAGCTGATCGAGCGTGGTCAAAGCTTCGATGCTGGGGATGTTGGCCTGAGCGAGAACACTGACGGTGCGCCTATCCTGCCAATGGATTTGCAGGATCTTGCGGAGGCAGCGTTGGTGGTACCTCTCCAGTGCTTTGAGGTGCCTGCTGTACATGGTCCATGTCTCTGAAGCATACAGGAGGGTGGGTATCACTGCTGCTCTGTAGACCATGAGCTTGGTGGTGGGTTTTAATTCCATACATATGTTGTGATTACGCTTTAAATGTGCCCATAGCACACAAAAATCGCATTTTTCTGATTCCTGGGAGATGTAACCTAATCATCATAAACAATTTGCCTGTTTCTTGCAACATCTCAAGCTTCAACCACCTTCTCAGACTCATCCTGAGCAACACCGAGGGTGATCAACTAGTTTCTATAGAATTTTATTGGGGCAGATTCAATTTTACAAAATCAAAACTCGAGGGGGTTTGTAACAGCAGTTTTTACATTACATGGGTCTTTCTGACTATTCCTCCATAATCATAATCAACTTTATTGTCATAGTGCACAAGTGCAGTACAACGAAATGTAGGCTTGCGGCTCCCGAGAGTGTACATTTAGATTAAGACATTTAAACATTCAACATTCATTTGGCTTGTAATACATTAACATAAACATAACCATAATAAAGTGCATTGGCAGATGTGCAGGCTTTAGAGTTTATTTGTGGAGTTCAGTAGGATGACAGCCCTGGGAAAGAAGCTGTTCCTAAATCTGATCGTTCGGGTGCAAATGCATCTGTAGCGTCTCCCAGATGGCAGGGGGGCGAACAGACTGTGGCTGGGGTGGGTAGGGTCTTTGATGATGGTCAGTGACCTCCGTAAACAGCGTTTCTGGTATATGTGCTCTATGGTCGGTAGCCAGGTGCCGGTAATGCGTTGGGCAGTTTTGACTACCCGCTGCAGGGCTTTCCGGTCATAGGAGCTACAGCTGCCATACCATACTGTGATACAGTTCGTCAGGATGCTCTCTATTGTGCAGCGGTAAAAGTTAGAGAGGATCAGGGGTGACAGGTTACATCCCTTCAGCCTCCTTAGGAAATATAGGCGCTGCTGGGCCTTCTTCACCAGAGAGGAGGTATTGAGGGACCAGGAGAGGTCTTCCGTGATGTGGACTCCGAGGAACTTAAAGCTGTCCACCCTTTCCACCACAGCCCCATGGATGTGGATGGGGGTGTGACTTCCGCCTTTAGACTTCCTGAAGTCCACAATGATTTCCTTGGTTTTCTTGATGTTAAGGGCCAGGTTGTTATCGGCGCACCACTTCACGAGATGCTGGACCTCCTCCCTGTAGGCTGACTCATCGTTGTTGGTGATCTGGCCTACCACCGTGGTATCATCCGCAAACTTTGATGATGGTGTTGGAACCATGAACAGCCACACAGCCGTGGGTGAAGAGGGAGTAGAGGAGGGGGCTCAGCAGTAAGGACGGCCTTGCCCTGTAGAGTCTCATCCTGCTGTCTGCTTTTTGAATAGCAGACATAAAAGAAGCAGAAGTTTGTTGTTTGGATGGAAAAAGAAAGTGACTACGTAAGCGATAAGACTGTACATTTGAAGGGACAAGTGAAATGCCTATCTCACGGGTGAAGATGACCTCAGAATTCAATGAACAATGTTATGAAGGAGTTGTGTATGTAATGGGTACTTGGTGCTCGCGTGTTATATTTTCTCTTTCATATTTTGAAGTTGTAGCAAAATTGATTTTGGTATGATTCATGTTTCACTATTGCAGCTGACTGAATAACTGATGAATAATCCAAGTCATAAGTACATTATGGCCAGCCTTAACGAGTAGAAATAGAAGGACATTTTTGTTCATTGGAGGCAATAAAAAGGTTTTATCAGAATTAAACTAAAAATTTCATATTATAAAGGGTATATATTACCTCTGATTAGTTCCAAAATTTGGTACATTTATAATATGTATGCTCTTTAAATTCAGAATTGCTGTCACTTAAGAATAATAGAAAATTAACAGACTTTGTTTGCAAAGTAACAAGAACAGACTATAAAGTGACAGTCCATTAAAGAATATATATATATATAAAATCTTGCAAATAGTATGGCCTCCTTGAAAACATAACACTTCTCAAACTTCCAGCACAAGCTCTATTTTGGCCACAACTGTCATGCTCAGCTCTGACTAAGTACCCCCCAGCTCCATCTCCAACGTTGGTGGAGCTATTCTCCATAGTGCTGACTACCCGAGGCTACTAAAATCCTTCTTTTGCCTTTACCGCATCCCTGCAGTCAAGAAAATTCTGGCTTGTGGCCATCAAGTTTAGCAGCACAGTAAAAGCTTAAAAATGTAAAGCTGGTCATGGCTTGGGATGCAGCTATGGAGTTGCCTTGGAGTAGGGGTGGAGTTTCCCCAGTGCTGAGCTTTGATAATTTGCTTGAAGTGCATGCTGCATTTTACAGTAAAAGTGCTTTAAATAAGTAAAATGGCTTCCCAGTTCAGTGCTGTGGAAGCCCTGTTCTAAAATTTTGAGAATTGATGAAGCATTTTTCCTCCTCCTCGTCTCTTGGGGGGGGAAAAATAGTACCCCATCCCAGCTCACCCCTCCCCCATTATTTCACATCACATTTCTCCTTCTTCTCGATGTCTCTCTTCCTATAACTCCTCTCCCTCCCCACATCAATGATTTGAGACTGACATATCCTTTCTAAGTAGTGCTGTACCTTTGGACCCCTTCAATTTTCCCAGAGTCCGACACCTTATCCCATCACCTGTCATTGTCCCAGACATATCACCCCTGGTGTTCTCAGACTGTTCAACCCCAATCCTACTGTTGCAAAGGGTCACAGACCTGAAGCGTTAACTCTGTTTCTCTCTCCACGGATGCTGCCTGACCTGAGTGTTTCCAGCATTTTCTGTTATTTCAGATTTCCAGCATCCGCAGTATTTTGCTATTGTCTACTGTTGCAACTCCTTCAGATCGTCTTCCCAGTAATCCCAGCAACCATTCTCCAACACATTAGTAGTTATAATCCATGATTCCAGAACCTCCCTTCCACTATTCCTAGACACCACCAAACTACACGACTTCTTCCCCACCCGTTCATCATACGGGTAATAACATTTGTAGAAGAAGGTTTTGCCATAGTGTTAAAAATTTGCTCCAAAGTAACTATATACTGTATCCAATTTTTGTTTCTAAGGGAATATAAAATAGTAAATGTGATCTTCAATTTAAATGTATAGGACAGCAATGCGGTCTCCTTTTAGGAATTTCATGGTCAGGTGCTTTTTAGAAAGCTTTACTTAATATTTCGGAATGCAAAAGTAGCTCATTGTTGTTCACGATGGGGAACACAATGTTGTAGTAAATGAAGTTGAATTCAATTCATTTTGTGAACAAAGACCAAACAAAGCATAGGTGACATGAGTTTGTTCATTTTACCCAAAATAGCTGGTAATTTTGACTTTTGATATGTTAGCCAATTTTCAGTTATTTAAAAAATACTACAGTAGTGTAATGTCTATTTCTTTGTTAATGACTTGAGAATATTGTTAACACCCCAGGCCTTGCAGGTATTAGAAAAGTTTTGTGCACAAAATTGAGTCAAAAATGATTTATATAGCTACGATACTACGGTATGTACCAAGCTATACAGACCATTACCAAGCACGATTCCCATTCTGTGTTGGAGTGGCAGTAAGGTTATCGGCTTTGGTGCTTCTGAACTGAGGAAGGGGAAAAAATCTCCTAAGTTTCCTGCTATTTATTGTTGCCTATTGATTTTTTTGATAGAAAGTGCATGTGTGGTGTTGCATGAGGATAGGCTATGGTGTGGAGACTCATTCTGCAGGCTGATGTGTTGGCAATGACCATTTTAGCAAGGATGTTATGTGGCAATAGAAAATTCCACTGATTTTTCCCTGACTGCACTTTCCCCAGACTGAGGTAATTAGTTGAGTGCTGCAGTGCTATGGATTCTTTTGGGAGATTTCCAAATGTGACCTTTATCAGCTGCATCTCCAGGATAAATAAATGTAAAAATATTTTATTGTAAGTGTTGACCATCTGAGTAAAGGGGAAAGCAATGATGAGATATTCCAAGATTAAGCATCTTATTAAATCAGATGAGAGTTTAAGACCTTCACTAGATGGTGTTTTTTTTTTGAGAAATATAATACACATATATAAAATTTAAAAATATGCCATTGCATTATGAATTGTAATGAGCCTCTAATTTTGCAGATTTTTCCTTTTTTATACCATGGCTGATTTTGAGATCTGATTAGTCCATCTAAACTATGTTACATCACCAAGTAGATTGTTTTGTTTTTGCCTTCGATCTATTTTGTGTGGCATGACCGATCCCTACTCCCAACTATTTTACTTGCTCTACCTGGTCTTACTCCCACCAATCCATCACTCTCGGGGTGGGGCCCCTCCTCCCAGGTGCAATAGAAATTGAAGTGAGGTTTGGTTAACAGTATTTACCAGGGAGACTAAAAGGGTGGGCATGACATTAGAAGAAGAGATCAAAAAAGATATCAAGACATTTAAGATATAAAGGGTGGAGATAATTGATAAACTAGTCAAACTTGGAGGATAAAACCCCAGAACTGAGCAGTTGTAACTTTCCGGAAAGACTGAACAGGCTGGGGCTCTTTTATCTAGAAAAGAGCAGGCTGAAGGGCGATCTCCTCGAGGTCTTGTAAATTATGAAGGGATTTGAAAGGGTAGATGTAGAGAAGATGTTTCCACTTGTGGGAGAATAAATCCAATAGGGAATTCAGAAGAAACTTGTTTAACCAGAGAGTGATTAGAATGTGGAACTTGCGACTGCAAGAAGTAGTTGAGGCGAATAGCTTAGACGCATTTAAGGGAGAAAAAAATAGACGGATACGCTGATGGGGTTAGAAGTGGGAGGAGACTTCTGTGAAGCATAAACATCAGCATCGACCAGTAGGGCCGAACGGCTTGTTTTTGTACTGTAAATTCTCTGTAAACTTTGCCTAGGTGAAGTCGATGCCAAAGAATTTCCTTCGAGCTTCTCCGCCATAACTTTGCCAGAAATGTGGTGGAATGGTTTCCTGATGTTCATTTGATATTTGGAATATGAGAATTTAGAGGTGGTGCAAATTCTGTTGCATGTTTTGTTGCGTGGTATGGCAGTCAGTGCAGGACAGTAATCATTCATATCGTTGTTAGCTTGGCTGGAACCTTGTTATCCAGTTGAATGTTTCTGGGGAACTTTTTGTCGAGGGCTTTTGGGCAAGATATTAACCTTATGACAAAAGGTTGCTGCCAACGGCTGCTGGACTCTCTGATTTGTGATTGGGCCAGGGCACTCAAGCACAGGAAGAATACTGCTGAACATAAACCCTTGGTCTGTATGCATGCTGATTGGGCAGATTTAAAGGCATATGATGTGACCCGTCTCTGCAGCGGATGTCATAAACTGAAGATAGAATTAGTGAGCTACTCCTTCATGAAGCAGCACCTTGTTAGATTCACAAAAAAAGGAAGGACAGCAATTAAGGGCAAGCAAAGGGCTTTTCCGGTGGTAGTTAAAGCCTCTGTGGAGCCATTAAGAGCTGCTGCAAAGCTGGATTGTGATGCACTGTTGTGAGGTTAGATGGGACATTAGGGAGATGAAATGAGATCAGACAGTGACACTCATCTATAAGGGTGAGCAATTATCCAATAATTCAGATGAATCTTTTGCCATCATCTTTACATTGTGCTGTGAGCGCAATGTTACGTGACATTGCGTTATGAGACTAGACCACCTAAAACCGATAAATAGAAACTCACTTTTGGAAATATGCAAGAAGGAAAAGAAAAAAAAAACGAAATAAGAAAATGTAATTCTAAAGAAATGAAAAACACCTTTTCAAAAATAAGCTTGACTTGGAAAAGAAATCAACAGGTCCAGCAAGAAACGAGATAAAAGACACCAGTGGATGGCACCGCTGGCTAGAAAGTCAGCCCAATAAACTTAATGCAAACCAGAATCACAAAGCAAAGTCACCAAAGAGAGCAAATTGAATACTGTTCATGACACCCCAACTCTTTGAAGTGATCTCTGTATGGTTGCCCATAGTGAGGAATATAAAGAAGAATAAATGACAAAGTCACGATCTCAAATACCTGACAACATCCCCCACCCTATGCAAAGGCAAATATGGGACTCAGCACCTGCCACCCCAACCCCCCCCCACACCCTCTCTCCAGCCTACTGAGGCAATAATGGTACTTCAGCCTCGCTGAGACAAAATAATGGATGTTCCATTTCGTCCCCACGACTGGCACAAAATTCCATCACTACCCCGAGGTAGATAAAATCAGACCACCTCCCCTTTCTGCACTGCAGCAAAGTTAACATCCCTCTCTCATTTCCTCTTCTCTCCCTGCCTTGCCCCTCTCCTCACCCCTCCCCACACAGTCCCTCTCTTACCCCCAGGTCCCTCTTCTCCTCCCCCGTCCCTCTCTTCTCCTCCCCCCGTCCCTCTCTTCTCCTCCCCCCGTCCCTCTCTTCTCCTCCCCCCGTCCCTCTCTTCTCCTCCCCCCGTCCCTCTCTTCTCCTCCCCCCGTCCCTCTCTTCTCCTCCCCCCGTCCCTCTCTTCTCCTCCCCCCGTCCCTCTCTTCTCCTCCCCCCGTCCCTCTCTTCTCCTCCCCCCGTCCCTCTCTTCTCCTCCCCCCGTCCCTCTCTTCTCCTCCCCCCGTCCCTCTCTTCTCCTCCCCCCGTCCCTCTCTTCTCCTCCCCCCGTCCCTCTCTTCTCCTCCCCCCGTCCCTCTCTTCTCCTCCCCCCGTCCCTCTCTTCTCCTCCCCCCGTCCCTCTCTTCTCCTCCCCCCGTCCCTCTCTTCTCCTCCCCCCGTCCCTCTCTTCTCCTCCCCCCGTCCCTCTCTTCTCCTCCCCCCGTCCCTCTCTTCTCCTCCCCCCGTCCCTCTCTTCTCCTCCCCCCGTCCCTCTCTTCTCCTCCCCCCGTCCCTCTCTTCTCCTCCCCCCGTCCCTCTCTTCTCCTCCCCCCGTCCCTCTCTTCTCCTCCCCCCGTCCCTCTCTTCTCCTCCCCCCGTCCCTCTCTTCTCCTCCCCCCGTCCCTCTCTTCTCCTCCCCCCGTCCCTCTCTTCTCCTCCCCCCGTCCCTCTCTTCTCCTCCCCCCGTCCCTCTCTTCTCCTCCCCCCGTCCCTCTCTTCTCCTCCCCCCGTCCCTCTCTTCTCCTCCCCCGTCCCTCTCTTCTCCTCCCCCCGTCCCTCTCTTCTCCTCCCCCCGTCCCTCTCTTCTCCTCCCCCCGTCCCTCTCTTCTCCTCCCCCCGTCCCTCTCTTCTCCTCCCCCCGTCCCTCTCTTCTCCTCCCCCCGTCCCTCTCTTCTCCTCCCCCCGTCCCTCTCTTCTCCTCCCCCCGTCCCTCTCTTCTCCTCCCCCCGTCCCTCTCTTCTCCTCCCCCCGTCCCTCTCTTCTCCTCCCCCCGTCCCTCTCTTCTCCTCCCCCCGTCCCTCTCTTCTCCTCCCCCCGTCCCTCTCTTCTCCTCCCCCCGTCCCTCTCTTCTCCTCCCCCCGTCCCTCTCTTCTCCTCCCCCCGTCCCTCTCTTCTCCTCCCCCCGTCCCTCTCTTCTCCTCCCCCCGTCCCTCTCTTCTCCTCCCCCCGTCCCTCTCTTCTCCTCCCCCCGTCCCTCTCTTCTCCTCCCCCCGTCCCTCTCTTCTCCTCCCCCCGTCCCTCTCTTCTCCTCCCCCCGTCCCTCTCTTCTCCTCCCCCCGTCCCTCTCTTCTCCTCCCCCCGTCCCTCTCTTCTCCTCCCCCCGTCCCTCTCTTCTCCTCCCCCCGTCCCTCTCTTCTCCTCCCCCCGTCCCTCTCTTCTCCTCCCCCCGTCCCTCTCTTCTCCTCCCCCCGTCCCTCTCTTCTCCTCCCCCCGTCCCTCTCTTCTCCTCCCCCCGTCCCTCTCTTCTCCTCCCCCCGTCCCTCTCTTCTCCTCCCCCCGTCCCTCTCTTCTCCTCCCCCCGTCCCTCTCTTCTCCTCCCCCCGTCCCTCTCTTCTCCTCCCCCCGTCCCTCTCTTCTCCTCCCCCCGTCCCTCTCTTCTCCTCCCCCCGTCCCTCTCTTCTCCTCCCCCCGTCCCTCTCTTCTCCTCCCCCCGTCCCTCTCTTCTCCTCCCCCCGTCCCTCTCTTCTCCTCCCCCCGTCCCTCTCTTCTCCTCCCCCCGTCCCTCTCTTCTCCTCCCCCCGTCCCTCTCTTCTCCTCCCCCCGTCCCTCTCTTCTCCTCCCCCCGTCCCTCTCTTCTCCTCCCCCCGTCCCTCTCTTCTCCTCCCCCCGTCCCTCTCTTCTCCTCCCCCCGTCCCTCTCTTCTCCTCCCCCCGTCCCTCTCTTCTCCTCCCCCCGTCCCTCTCTTCTCCTCCCCCCGTCCCTCTCTTCTCCTCCCCCCGTCCCTCTCTTCTCCTCCCCCCGTCCCTCTCTTCTCCTCCCCCCGTCCCTCTCTTCTCCTCCCCCCGTCCCTCTCTTCTCCTCCCCCCGTCCCTCTCTTCTCCTCCCCCCGTCCCTCTCTTCTCCTCCCCCCGTCCCTCTCTTCTCCTCCCCCCGTCCCTCTCTTCTCCTCCCCCCGTCCCTCTCTTCTCCTCCCCCCGTCCCTCTCTTCTCCTCCCCCCCGTCCCTCTCTTCTCCTCCCCCCCGTCCCTCTCTTCTCCTCCCCCCGTCCCTCTCTTCTCCTCCCCCCCGTCCCTCTCTTCTCCTCCCCCCGTCCCTCTCTTCTCCTCCCCCCGTCCCTCTCTTCTCCTCCCCCCGTCCCTCTCTTCTCCTCCCCCCGTCCCTCTCTTCTCCTCCCCCCGTCCCTCTCTTCTCCTCCCCCCGTCCCTCTCTTCTCCTCCCCCCGTCCCTCTCTTCTCCTCCCCCCGTCCCTCTCTTCTCCTCCCCCCGTCCCTCTCTTCTCCTCCCCCCGTCCCTCTCTTCTCCTCCCCCCGTCCCTCTCTTCTCCTCCCCCCGTCCCTCTCTTCTCCTCCCCCCGTCCCTCTCTTCTCCTCCCCCCGTCCCTCTCTTCTCCTCCCCCCGTCCCTCTCTTCTCCTCCCCCCGTCCCTCTCTTCTCCTCCCCCCGTCCCTCTCTTCTCCTCCCCCCGTCCCTCTCTTCTCCTCCCCCCGTCCCTCTCTTCTCCTCCCCCCGTCCCTCTCTTCTCCTCCCCCCGTCCCTCTCTTCTCCTCCCCCCGTCCCTCTCTTCTCCTCCCCCCGTCCCTCTCTTCTCCTCCCCCCGTCCCTCTCTTCTCCTCCCCCCGTCCCTCTCTTCTCCTCCCCCCGTCCCTCTCTTCTCCTCCCCCCGTCCCTCTCTTCTCCTCCCCCCGTCCCTCTCTTCTCCTCCCCCCGTCCCTCTCTTCTCCTCCCCCCGTCCCTCTCTTCTCCTCCCCCCGTCCCTCTCTTCTCCTCCCCCCGTCCCTCTCTTCTCCTCCCCCCGTCCCTCTCTTCTCCTCCCCCCGTCCCTCTCTTCTCCTCCCCCCGTCCCTCTCTTCTCCTCCCCCCGTCCCTCTCTTCTCCTCCCCCCGTCCCTCTCTTCTCCTCCCCCCGTCCCTCTCTTCTCCTCCCCCCGTCCCTCTCTTCTCCTCCCCCCGTCCCTCTCTTCTCCTCCCCCCGTCCCTCTCTTCTCCTCCCCCCGTCCCTCTCTTCTCCTCCCCCCGTCCCTCTCTTCTCCTCCCCCCGTCCCTCTCTTCTCCTCCCCCCGTCCCTCTCTTCTCCTCCCCCCGTCCCTCTCTTCTCCTCCCCCCGTCCCTCTCTTCTCCTCCCCCCGTCCCTCTCTTCTCCTCCCCCCGTCCCTCTCTTCTCCTCCCCCCGTCCCTCTCTTCTCCTCCCCCCGTCCCTCTCTTCTCCTCCCCCCGTCCCTCTCTTCTCCTCCCCCCGTCCCTCTCTTCTCCTCCCCCCGTCCCTCTCTTCTCCTCCCCCCGTCCCTCTCTTCTCCTCCCCCCGTCCCTCTCTTCTCCTCCCCCCGTCCCTCTCTTCTCCTCCCCCCGTCCCTCTCTTCTCCTCCCCCCGTCCCTCTCTTCTCCTCCCCCCGTCCCTCTCTTCTCCTCCCCCCGTCCCTCTCTTCTCCTCCCCCCGTCCCTCTCTTCTCCTCCCCCCGTCCCTCTCTTCTCCTCCCCCCGTCCCTCTCTTCTCCTCCCCCCGTCCCTCTCTTCTCCTCCCCCCGTCCCTCTCTTCTCCTCCCCCCGTCCCTCTCTTCTCCTCCCCCCGTCCCTCTCTTCTCCTCCCCCCGTCCCTCTCTTCTCCTCCCCCCGTCCCTCTCTTCTCCTCCCCCCGTCCCTCTCTTCTCCTCCCCCCGTCCCTCTCTTCTCCTCCCCCCGTCCCTCTCTTCTCCTCCCCCCGTCCCTCTCTTCTCCTCCCCCCGTCCCTCTCTTCTCCTCCCCCCGTCCCTCTCTCCTCCTCCCCCCGTCCCTCTCTCCTCCTCCCCCCGTCCCTCTCTCCTCCTCCCCCCGTCCCTCTCTCCTCCTCCCCCCGTCCCTCTCTCCTCCTCCCCCCGTCCCTCTCTCCTCCTCCCCCCGTCCCTCTCTCCTCCTCCTCCTCCCCCCGTCCCCCTCTCCTCCTCCTCCTCCCTTCCTCCTCCTCCTCCTCCCCCCCCCCGTCCCTCTCTCCTCCTCCTCCTCCTCCTCCCCCGTCCCTCTCTCCTCCTCTCCCCCACCCCCCCCGTCCCTCTCTCCTCCTCTCCTCCTCCTCCCCCGTCCCTCTCTCCTCCTCTCCCCCACCCCCCCCAGTCCCCCTCTCCTCCTCCCCCCCCCCCCCCCCCCGTCCCTCCCCTCCCCTTCCATTTTTTTTCCTGCTCAAAACTTGAATAAGGAGATAATTCAAATTAAGAGAAGCAGGCTATTTCTGGAAAGCATTTTAAGCTGCATTACAGTGGGGCGAAGTTCTGGTAGTTGCAAATCGGTCACTGATAATGTGGGATTAATTTTAAGGCGGCAAATTTAAAGTAGTGTACAGCATTATTAAATATTGGCACAAATGTGATTTATCTCCTTCCCCACCTGTGCATCAAATTATCCTAGTTAAGTTGAATGACAACACTAGAAATGTAATTGAGCTCAATCTTGTCACATACTCTGCATAAATATTTCTTCAGAATTTAAAATGTGCAAAAAATGTATGGCTAACTTGTCTTGGAAGTGTGCAATTTTTTTTTAACATTCCTTTTGATTTAAACTATTGTAATTGCACAACATTAAAATTACATTTATACAAGTTTACTCTGGAACTGTTAAAACCATACTTCACTTGTATTTTTGTGTAAAATTTGGCTCCTCTAATGGTCACAGAGGAAATTGCAATGTTCAATATGTGAAGTCCAAAAATCAATTGTGCAGGTGTTATAAAGTAGAACATGATTAATCTTGTAGTTCATCTCAAAGAAATATTTGAAAAATAATTCACTGGAGGTTCCATGCAATAATCTGTTAGAAACTTGTACATTTACAATTTTCAATCTAATATACCTACAGAATTTTCTATTTGCTTTATTATATTCCATTTATCTTTTTAATTTGGTTGTTTTGAGCTAAGTGGTTGCAAGATGAGCACAGTATTGGATCTTGGGTGCATTTCGCAATTTGTACAAGTAAATTAAACACTTCCATGCAAAAATTAGTATTTTTGTTCTTTTGGAACATGATGTAAATGTGATGTGCAGTAGTTACAGTGGTATTCTTAATAGTGTTTGTATTTGCAGTGTGTGGTTGCTGAATAGTTTTGCAGCTTTATGATTAAGCTTAAAAGCGCAACATTTTTGCACTAAATCCAATTTCTATTTTTTCCCCATTCTTTTCCCACCCCCCAAAATATGTAATTTACTTTAGGATTCAGCACTTTTGTTGTAGCATGTGTAACTGCCATTCTGTGAACTTTCTGTTCAAGGGATGCTTTGAGGACCCAGGACCCGAACAAAGCTCATTTTAGGTACAGGATATCTCTCTTGCACCCAGTGAGACATTTTAGTTTCCCATGCTATCTAACCTTGTGACCTCTAAGTGAGACTGCCAGTTTAATGGGAAATGATGTCATTTATTGCACTATGGATTTGCACACGAGGTTTTAAACAAAACAAAAAACAACCATAAGTATCAATCCTTGTAGGTTTTCAGAGTTGCAGACCACCACCTTCACTGTAGGTCCCAATCAGGTTCTGGTGTAGATGATGAGCAATTCCAGTAAACATTTTTTCATGAATTTGGTTGGACTGTCCTGGAGTATCCAAGTAAATTTCACTGAAGCCCTTGCAGAGAGGAGATCTTAATTGTAACGATTCATTTAGACTGGATATGAACCCCGGTTGTTAAGATAAAACTCTAAATTACCATCTATGATGCCCTGCCCCCACTTTTCAATAGAATTAATTATTCTCTCAATTGTTGCTTTGAATTTGCCATGTTCCTCTGAAAGATCATTGTTAGTGGTAATAGCTTCAGTTTCCTTATTTAGCTGTTATTGTAAAACTATGGCCTAGAAATTCGGTATGGCCCCGCCAGGTCTTTTGCGCCCGAAATTTTGCGCCCACCAGGATTCCCGTAGCGCCCGCCTAAAATTCAGTTGCGACGGGCCAAGACGGCGGTGGGCGCTATTGCAGGGTTTGGCCGCCTCGCTAGGGGCGATGAATGTCACTTTCAGGCGTCCAGCTCCCGCTGCGGCACTCGATGCGGTGCGGCAGGCTGGGGTACTGCAGGCCTCCTCCTCCTCTTAAGGAGGAGCTGCCTGCAGCCGTCAGATCACCGGTGGGTTCCCCCGGCAAATGAACCCGGCACCACGGAGAAGTGCCGGGCTCGCGGGACTCGGACATCAATGCCGCGGGGGGGTGGTGCAGGAGTCCGGGGAGGGAGGTGCGGGCAGGCGGCCACCGCTCCACCTTTATGCGCCGGCCTTTCGGAGCTGCAAGACCCCGTTTCACAAATGCTGTTTGCGGCTGCCACGGGCGAGGTGGCCGCAACTGAATTTGGCCATCGGGCCGGAATAGCATTGCAACCGGGGCGCTGCGCACACCGATGACGTCATCGGTGCCGGCACGGCGCTACCGGCTAACGCCGATGTTAGGGTCCATCTGAATTTCGGGCGATAAAAAACTTTAGGCGCAAACCACTTTATAGCCAATAAGTGGGCGCAAACGCGACTGAATTTCTAGGCCTATATGTTGAAAATTAGATCTAATGTTACTACCAGCAGTAATTGAATTTGCTTAAGTACAAAACAACTGAAATACTCTTTACGTCTTCCGGAGTCCTTGGATGGTTGAATTTTTTTTCCCTTGGTGGTTTTGTGACCTTTGGACATTTTTTTTCGATGTTCACGGTGTGAAATAAATGCAAGTTCTTTTCGAATGATGTTGAGACCATCCGGAAGAGGCAATCCATCACCGCTTAGATTTTGCATTGGTATAAATTACAATCCATATAATTAAAATTTTTGTAACTTCTGAAGTGGCTTGGTGAAACACTTTCTTAAAAAAAAAGTGGATTCAATTTTCCGACTTGCAAACATTTTCATTGGCAGTTGAAGGCTGCCTCAATGAAGAGCAGGGCTCTGCAGTTTTGCTCCCACTTTCTCAAACATGGTAACTTGTGTCATAAATAAAAGTGCACCATAGCTTTCTTGTTGCCCAAAAGCTTTAAAAAAATATATAATCATTCAATAATCCTACAACACAAATTAAAATATTACTGCAGTATATTTATAGAAAGCGGTGATTATATGTGTATTGTTTTTTCTTCTACCACTTGATTGGTCTACTCATTCCATGTATTTATCTCGTGATCTAATCTGTGGGAATTGTGATTTGTGTTCCTATTATTCCTGTAACAATTTGGCTCTTGGGAACCACATGACCTGCAGGTACAGGGTCTTTAATGACTGCTGCACTGATGCTATTTCTGCTTGCTATCCTCCTTCACCTGTTGGTCTTGCTCCCCATGGCCTTTCTCATCTATATTCAACATTTGCAAAAATGTATTTGTGAACAGCGCCATCATTGTTGCACAATCTGCAAAGATGTTGCAATTTGGCCTATCTGTGTTCTCTGTTCAACTCTTGTACTTGCTAACTCCCTTCTAACCTATCCTACTTGATCCTTCACTCCCAGCAGCAACTCTAATCCCAGACTGCCTGTATTCCTGGCTCAGTTGGCTCCGTCCTTTCCTCAGTGCTGCAGAACCGGGAGCAGAAAAAAACAAGTGGGCATCGAAGTGGGGTAACAATGTGTGCTCACACCTAAAACATTGGAGCAAAACCTGCTTCAGGCAAGAGGGGAGGCAGAGCACTTCCAAGTAGGCTTGACTGTCCAGAGGGACCTTTGAGCACCTGACTCGTACAGAGACTGATCCACAGTAACATGCTTTTTGCCACTGGAAATTTCTCAACTAAACAGTCCAACAGCTGAGGGTGGTTGTTTCAACTTTTGAAGGTCAATGGATTGAGCAGATTATCCTAACAGGTTTCCACACGTGTCTGTATCAAGGTGATGAATTTGTCAGTTAACTACCCATTGAGGGTTGCTATACATCAGCAACTTGTTTGTGTGTCTCACTCCCCTCTTAATTCACACTTTACCACATCTCTTGCCTCTCCCTGCGTGCTCTTGCCCACTTGCACACTCTTGTCTATGCAGGTAAATAATTTAAAAATTGGCCACTTTCAGCAGTCTCTGGCCATCCCACTCAGTCTTCCTATATTCTGGTTGTTGCCTGCTGGCTTGTTCTCGAGATGCTGAAGCTACATCAGCTTCTCACTCAAGACTTGATTTTTCTTTTTGAGCACACATCATTATGCTCCTGAGTCACTATGTCCTTCGGGCCGTCACCATGGGTGTTCTGTTTGAGCTGGCCTGCCCGATAGCTAACACCGCTGCCAATGATCTACTTTGCTCCCACTAGTTCTCAGGCTCCTTCCTTGCTGTAGTTGCCAACTGGAGCTGGAACCTCCCCCACTTCAAATTAGGCTGGTGCTCCTCCCTTGCCATGATGTTCCACTTCAGCTGGAGCTTCTCCATCCCTGATAGTTGCTGATGCCATGGCTGCCCACTTCAACAGTGGTGAGACTCCAGAGGGCCACCACGACAAGGGACTCTCCGGCTTTGTGGCAATGGGGAATTTGTAATGAAGCAGCTGTCTGAGCAGGCGACGCTCCAGCTCAATCATTTAAAGTTTTAATATTTTACCTTTTTCTGCTGAGCATTTAAATATACTTTAGACTTCCACTCCTCCCTCACCCTCCTTCCATTCTTGCTTTTCCTACCTCCCTGCACTATTCCTTGCTTCCCTTTCTTCCTTTAACACTCTGCCTCCCTCCCCTTCCTCACCACCTCATCACTTCCACCCCCCCCCACTTCTGTCCTTCTGATTCCTTCTTCCTCCACCACCCACCCTGTACTTCCTGTTACTCCCCCGACCTCCACTCTTTCTTCCTCCCTCCCTACCCCCTCCCTTCGTCACTCCCCTACCCACTTCCACAGGTTCCTTCGACTCTGCCCTGGCACTGAAAACTTGATTTTCTTAGTTGGCTGCTCATGTGGAAATTTCTTACATCTACATTTGTCTGGAGACCCACCAATACATGAGGTAGTACTGGATGTGGAGTTAGTGGATTACACAATCCTGCTAGCCCTAGCCGTTTACAGCAAAAAAAAACATCAGTTTTTGACTCTTGTCCTCATCTTGGGGTATTGTTTCACATTCAAATGTTCATTCTTTATCTGTCATCCGAGACAGTGAGTGTTAGCTGTGGGCTGTTTCAATTCTGTCATCTTCCTGCTCCCACTTTCCAACAAGTATTCCCCTCATTCCTCAACAGCAGTGAAACTTCAGCTGATTTCTTCCACTCTACTCCCATGTGCCAAGGAGTGCTGAGGCCAGTTATAGCTTCCTAGCTGCTACCAGACAGCATTGACCGGGAATCCAACCTGGTCCTTCTGATCTGTATAGCTGAGTGCTGTGCTAGATGGTCCTTTTTACCCGTTGAGCTATATTTGCTGTAAAATATAAATGTGAAAAAACTAAAGGGGAGGAAGTCAAAAGATTCAGTTTATTTTTTCTTCCTTTCAGGTTTTGCGTTCTGTGACTAGAAGTGACTAGGTTGGAACTGAACACACTGCTATTGTGAAGTGGGGAGGACCAATATAATTTATTTTTGTCACGGAAGATGTGTAGGAGATGCTAGCTGAACCTGAAATACCCACAGAATTTCATCTCCCTCAGTAAGTTGTTTAAGTTCTTCAGCTGCACAATATATTCCAGAATGAAAACTGATCGTCTTGCGTGTTTCCCAACTCTACCAATTTGTGCAATTAATGTTTTTCTCTCCTTTCTTGAAGCCAGTGATTTGGGCTGGGGTATGGTTCAGTGGGTCAAACTGCCCACCCAAGAGATTATTCTTCATGTCACCCCAGACGGTGAGTTTCAGCAGCCTGTTCGACTATGGAGGACATCACCGCCAAACCCAATCTTATACTTATCGACCGGGGTTCTGTGATGGTTTAATTTCCCCACTTCAGCCCAAAGTTATGGAGGCTAGTTGTCATCCTTAGTACCACATCACATGGAGCATTTACTTACTGAATGTTCAGCATGATTAGACAGAATTTTCAGATTTGAAGCTCTCTCTTCCTTTGCTGATTTATATTTCCATCTCCTGCATCATGTCACCCACTTTGGCTCAATAATTGAAATCTTGAATTTCAGCATTTTATTTTTCCACGTACTTCATAACCTCTAATTACATATTTTTTAAGGTTTCTTCTATATTTCATTTTGTATCTACTTTAAGCTACGTCACCATAAAAAGGTTGGCCCATTTAGTCTGTGGCCAATGCCCTTAATTTCTTTAGAGCAATCTGGTCTGACCTGTGGCTGTAGGGATTTGTCCGACTTCTTTTAGTAATACAGGAAACTTTCGTTTAACCGGAGGTTAAATGTCCGGAAAGCTCTATCTACCGGCAAAATTCAGGAGCCGTTTCCTATAAGTTTTTTTACTTCTCGTTGCTTTTTTTTTCCAGTCAGGCTCTGCAAGGTCTAGCTGAAGCTGTTGCTTAGCTACAGAGACGCTTTTAAGCTGCGGCCGACCTTTGAAGCTGTTGCTAAGCAACAGGGTTTGTTGATTCACACGGAGCTCAAAAGCTCCGTATGTTTTAACATTAGTGCTGGTTTCTACGGCAGTTTTGATGGTACGGCACCAGCTCGGTCCCGTCAGTGCCGGATACCAGAAAGTTTCCTGTATTGGCCTTTTCTTGGACATCTTCCCAACTGTACTACTACCTTCGTCTCATTGGCCTGGAGGTTCTTGAGCTGCTGATGTCTCCCCTGGCCTCTCTGCTCTGTCCCAATTATTGTTTAATAGGTTTGAATGAAGTGCTGGGCTCCTATTGTTTGTTGTGAGCTGCAAACAGGCAGGAATTTGACCCTTTTTTGTTCTATGCTGCACTCCATGGTTATTCCCAGCAGAGACTGTTGGTCTTTCCATCCTCCTATTCCTGCCCAAGCAAGCCTGCATTCAGTGCTATGGCTCCATTCTCAATCCAGGTACCCCTCACTTACTTCATTTGCTGTAGAGGTTGGAGTAGGGGTTCAGCAATACTGTGAGACCCACTGGCAATAGTTAGATATATGGCTCGCTCTTCCTTCATCTAAGTCATTTCTAAATGTAGTGAAAAGCTGAGGCCCCACTACAGATCCCTGGGGGACATGAGTCACATCCTGCCAATCTGAGTACATACCCATTATCCCTGCTTTCTGCCTCCTACTTCCTAATCAATTCTTTACCCATGACAATAGGTAGTTTTAAGCGCCTTAAAGGAGGAGGGAGATGTGTAGAGGTTTAGGGTGAGATTTCCAGATCTCGGAGCCTAGACAGCTGAAAGCACAGCTGCCAGTGATGGAGCGATGAAAATGAAGGACGTGCAAGAGGCCAGAATTGGAGAAGCGCAGAGATCTCAGAGGGTTGTAGGCTTTGAAGAGGTTACAGAGACAGGAAGGGGCTAGGCTATGGAGGGATTTGAAAACGAGGTAAGAATTTTAAATTTGAGGTGTTGCAGACTGGGAGCCAGTGTAAGTCAGCAATCATCATGGTGATGGGTGAAAGGGACTTGGTGTGAGCTAGGATATGGGCAGCAGAGTTTTCGATGAGCTCAAGTTTATGCAGTGTACAAATTGGAAGGCCGGCCAGGAGAGCGTCAGAATAGTCAAGTCTAGAGGTAACAAAGACATGGATGAAGGTTTCAGCAGCAGATACGCTGAGGCAAGGGCGGATGTACCTGAGGTGGAAATGGGCAGTCTTGGTGATGGAGAGGCTATGTGGTTGGAACCTCAGCTTGGCGTCAAATAGGACGCCAAGGCTGCCAACAGCCTAGTTCAGTTTCACATTGGCCAGGGAATGGGCTGGAGTCGGTGTCTAGGGGGAACGGAGTTTGTGGCATGGACTGAAGACAACGGCTTAGGTCTTCCCAATATTTAATCGGAGGAAATTTCTGCTCATCCAGTACTGGATGTCAGACAAGCAGTCTGACAATTTAGAGACAGTGGAGGGGTCGAGAGAGGGTGGCGGTGAGGTAGAGCTGGGGTTTACATAGGATTACATACGGCACAGAAACAGGCCATTCGGCCCAACCAGTCCATGCCTGTGTTTATGCTCCACTCGGGCCTCCTTCCGTTCTTCCTCATCTAAATCTATCAGCATAACCCTCTATTCCCTTCTCCCTCATATTTTGTCCAGCCTCCCCTTAAATGCATCCATACTATTTGCTTCAACCACTCCGTGTGGTAGCGAGTTCCACATTCTTGCCACTCTTTGGGTAAAGAAGTTTCTTCTGAATTCCCTATTGGATTTCTTGGTGACTATCTTATATTGATGGCCTCTAGTTATGCTCTTCCCCACAAGTGGAAACATTCTCTCTCTATCCACTCTATCGAAACCCTTTCATAATTTCATAGACCTCTTTTAAGTCACCCCTCAGTCTTTTTTTTTAAAGAGAAAAGAGACTCAGCCTGTTCATCCTTTCCTGATATGTATACCCTCGCATTTCTGGTATCATCCTTGTGAATCTTCCCTGCACCCTCTATATCCTTTTTATAATATGGCGACCAGAACTGCAAGCAGTACTCCAAGTGTGGTCTAACCAAGGTTTGATACAGGTTTAGCATAACTTCCCTACTTTTCAATTCTGTCTCTCGAGAAATAAACCTTAGTGCTTGGTTTGCATTTTTAATGGCCTTGCTAACCTGTGGCGCAACTTTTAGTAATTTGTGTACAGGAAACTTTTTTTTATCCGGCACCGACGGTACCGGCGTGGTGCTGGTTGATCAAAAAGTCTGGATTACAGAGAGGTATACTTACCAAGGTACGAGAGCCCCGTACACGGCCACAGATGCAGGAACCCTAGTTACACGGCTACGGATCCAGGAACCCCGGTTACACAGCCACGAATATATAGTAAAACTTAGCTGAACCTACTCCTGAATTTTGCCGGTTAAGTGGTGTCCGGATATTTAGGTGCCGGTTAAAAGAGAGTTTCCTGTATTTGTACTCGGAGATCCCTTTGTTCCTCTACCCCATCTAGGCTGACACACTCCAAGTGATAAGTGACCTCCCTATTCTTCCTACCAAAATGTACTACCTCACATTTGTCTGTATTGAAGTTCATTTGCCAATTATTTGCCCATTCTGCAAGTTTATTAATGTCCTCCTATAATTTGTTGCAGTCCCCCCCAAATTTGGTATCATCCGCAAATTTAGAAATTGTGTGTTTGATTCCAAAGTCTAAATCGTTAATGTAAATTGTGAACAGCAGTGCTCCCAGCACTGATCTTTGTGGAACACCACTACCCACCTTCCACCACTGTGAATAGCTACCCTTTACTCCCACTCTCTGCTTTCTGTCTTAAGGGTAGCTAGCAATCCATTCTGCTACTTGTCCCCTGACTCCGCATTCTCTGACCTTATTCATTAGTCTATTATGGGGTACCTTATCGAAAGGCCTTTTGAAAATCTAGAGAAATTACATCTACTGCATTGTCTACTTTCTCTGTTACCTCTTCAAAAAAATTCAATAAGGTTGGTCAAGCAAGATTTTCCCTTTTGAAATTCATGCTGACTATTCATTTATTATATATTTTGTTTCTAGATGTTCTTCTATTCTCTACTTTAGTCGGGATTCCATTATTTTTCCTACCACCGATATTAAGCTGACTGGTCTATAATTCCCTGGACATGTTCTATCCCCCATCTCAAATATAGGTGTTACATTAGCTATCCGCCAGTCCAATGGCACTTCTCCTGTTTCTAATGAATTATTAAATATGTGTAATAATGCCTCTGCTATCTCTTCCCTAGATTCTTTTAAAATGCGGACCAGGGATCCTCTTTGAGTTTGATTAGTTTATTTAATATGTCCCCTTTTTTTATTTTAAATGCACTTATCTCATTACTCACCTCATCATCCAATGTCATGTCCACCTGTTCTATCTCCCTGGTAAATACCAAAGTGAAATAATGATTTAATATTTGTGCCATCTCCCTATCATTACCTGTGGTATTGTCCTGTCCATCCCTTAATGGCCCTATTCCCATCCTAACCTCTTTTTATTGGTTTTATGTTCCAGGATAATTTCCTTAACTTATCAAGGAACATAAAGCGAAACAGTAAAATATTTTGTTTTATGTTCCTTGATAAATTAATTTCATTGTTCCTCTTTGCCTTCCTAATTTTTTTTTGACTTCTCTCCTAATCCCTTTGTATTCTCTCTTACCATGTACTCCTCTGCTGTCTCTGTACTTAATGTATGCCTCTTTCCTTACCCTCAATTATTTCCTTACGCCTTTATTCATCCATGGAGTCTCATTAGTGTTTAGTTTGTTCTTTCCTTTCAGCGGAACATATTTTTCCTGCACTTTGTTGAACACCGTTTTAAATGTTTCCCATAGTTGTTCTACAATATTGTTGCCCATTTTATCTTCCCACGTCCTATTCTCAGCCCCTCAAAATCAGCTTTTCTCCAATCTATTACAGGAAACTTTGTGCTATCCGGCACCGACTGGACCAAGCTGTTGCCGTCCCATCAAAACTGCCGGACAAACCAGCGCTAATGTTGAAACATATGGAGATTTTGAGCTCCGTATCTGGCAACAAACCCTGTTGCTTAGCAACAGCTTCTAAACGGTCGGCCGTACCTTGCTAGCGTCTCTGTAGCTTAGCAACAGCTTCAGCGAGACCTTGCAGAGCTTGACTGTTGAGAAAAAAGCAACGAAAAGAAAAAAAACCTAATGAAACGGCTCCTGATTTTTGCCGGTGGCTCGAGCTTGCCGGACATTTAGCCTCCGGATAACACACAGTTTCCTGTAACTTGGTTTTTGTCATTCTTATGTCTTTCTCTATTGTCATCTTAAAGTGTATTATATTATGGTCACTATTGCCTATATGTTCCCCTACTTTTACTTCTCTTATCTGCTCTGGCTCATTCCCCATAACTAGATCCAATAGCGAATCCTCCCTTGTTGGGCTTTTTACATATTGGGTTAGAAAGGAGTCCTGTTGACATTCTAGGAACTCCATTTCCTTATCCCCTTATCCTCTTCTGTCCAATGATTATTCTGTGATTTTACTCATTTCTCTAATTTGTCTGTATAGTTCTTCCTCCACCTCCCTTCCCCTATTAGGTGGTCTGTAGAGTACGCCTATTAGTGTGATTGATCCTTCATTATCTTTTATCTCTTATCCATATGGATTCTATTTTTGTCTTGCTGATGTCTACGTCCCTTTTTTCTACTGCCATTATGTTATCCCTAATAAGTACAGCTACTCCGCCTCCCCCATTTCCCCCTCTTATCTTTCCTAAATATGTTACACACAGCAATGTTTTAATTCCAAGTCCTGATCTTTCTGTAGCCATGTCTCAGTAATCCCTACTATGTCTGGTTCCTCCCAACCTATGATTGACTGCAGCTCCCCTGTTTTATTCCTGACACTGTGTGCACAGCTATACAGACAGTTTAACTCATTTTTAATATGATTTCCTCTCGCTTTACACTTAACCGGGGAGTCCAGAACCAGGGGTCACAGTCTAAGGATAAGGAGTAAGCCATTTAGGACAGAGATGAGGAGGAATTTCTTCACCCAGAGAGTGGTGAACCTGTGGAATTCTCTACCACAGAAGGCAGTTGAGGCCAATTCATTAAATATATTCAAGAAGGAGTTGGATATATTTCTTAAGGCTAAAGGGATCAAGGGATATGGGGAGAAGGCAGGGACAGGGTACTGAATTTGGACGATCAGCCATGATTGCTTTGAATGGCGGAGCAGGCTCGAGGGGCCGAATGGCCTACTCCTGCTCCTATCTTCTATGTTTCTATGCAACCATCTTTTTAGACTCCTGTTCTATAACTCTCATTTGCTCCCTTGCTGTCAATGTCCTCCCTTACTTTATTCTTTCTTATGCTCACTTTTCCTGTTTTGTTTATATTTAGGCTACTTAGGTTTCTTGTAGATCCCTCCCCCCCCCCCCCCCCGTCTTACTAGTTTAAAGCCTTTGCTACCTCCCTATTTACCCTTTCTGCTCGGACACAGGCCCCATCCTGGTTCAGGTGGAGCCCGTCCCATCGGTACAGCTCCTTCCTGACCCAGAACTGGTGCCAGTGTCCCATGAAAAGGAACCCCTCTTTCCCACACCAGCCCTTTAGCCAAGTGTTAGTTTTGATATGTCTGCTTCTATGCCAATTTGCACGTGGCTCAGGCAATAACCCAGAGATTATTACCTCGAGGTCCTGCTTTTTAAATTTAGATTCTAACTCCTGATAACTCTTTCAGCAGGACCTCCTCCCTCTTCTTACCTATGTTGTTTGTTCCAACATGGACCATGACAACTGGATGGACCACGACAACTGGATTTGCCCCATCCCTTTTCAAGTTCCTCCTACCACCGTGAGATATCCCTTACCCTGGCACCAGGAAGGCAACACACCCTTCGGGTGCTCGTTCATGGCTGCAGAGAACGCTATCTATCCCCCCTAATTAGAGAGTCCCCTATCAATACCACATTTCTATTCTGCTCGCTCTTCCTTTCCCCCCTGCCCCCCAGACAGCCTTCTGATCCACGGTGCCTTGGTCTGCATTGTGGTTGTCCTCCCTGCAGTCTTTCTCCTTGTCCTCACAGGTAGCGAGTACATCGTACATGTTGGACAGGACCAGTGTCTACGGGACCTCCTTCTCAACCTCTTGTAAATACCCGCCACCCGGCTCCCTAACAGTCATTGTGGTCAACTGTGACAAAGACTGCAGAAGGTTCGAGAAAGGATGAGGAGGGATAGTTTATCACAGTCACAGTCAAATGTTATTTGTGACTTTGATGAGGCCCGTTTCAATGCTGTGGCAGGTATGGAAACCTGATTGGAGGGGTTCAACACAGAGTTACAGGAAAGATGGGCACGGATATTTGGGAGGTGACAATACGTTCAAGGACTTTGGAGATACAGGTAGACTATCCTTTATCCGAACTTCCGAAAACCTCTTAAAAACCGACAGTTTTTTCGTTCAGCGTAAGTCGTGCGCACGACATGAGCAGAGTGGCGCACGACTTACGCTGAGCAGGGCAGAGGGTCACAGAGTTCCCTCCTGGGTAGGAGATTGCAGGCCGAGCCGGGCAGTGTGAAGGAGGTACCGGGAGAGTGAACCCAACAATACAGCGGCCGGTCCGATAGCTGCAGCGGCCTGTCCGATATTCTTTTCTCCCCCGACCCGACCCGCGGCCCGTCCGATATCCTTCCCCCCCCGCCCCCCCCCCCCCCGACTCGTCCGATATTCTTTTCTCCCGACCCGAACCGCGGCCCGTCCAATATTCTTTTCTCCCCCCTGACCACCCCCCCTCCCCGCCCTGACCGAGACCCCCCTCCCCTGACCCCACCCCCCCGACCTGAACCGCGGCCCGTCCGATAATTCTTTTCTCCCCCCCCACCCGACCTGATTTGCGGGCCAGCTTAGTAGGAGTCAGCCGATACCCGGCTTTCCAGAGAAGCAGGAAGGGGAATGAGACATGGAACAGTTGCAAGAGGTAGCCTGAACTTTTAAAATTTATATTAAATACAAATTTCCCAGTCTTATAATACCTTCTGAAACCCGAAAAATTCCAAAAACAGAAACTCAGCTGGTCCCAAGGCTTTCGGATAAGGGATAGTGTACCTGTATCAGTCGAGGCTCAACGTCATCCCGAACAGAGCAGTTCACTTGATTGGTGCCCCTGCCATTGGACTCAATATCCACTGCCAGCTCATTGGTTATAGTAGGTTACTTTTACAGAATCTCGCTCCCCTGTGACTTCTGCTACCGAGAATGGCAAGAGTAACAATGTCGTGGGAACACTATCGCCTCCATGATTCACTGCAAGCCACACACCATCCTGACTTGGATATACATCACTGTTCCTTTTATTGTTGCTTGGTTAATGTCTTGAAATTACTTCCCACCACTGTGGGAGAACTGTCAGCACAAAGATTGCAGTGGCTGAAGAGAAAGCCCACTGCCACTTTCTCAAGACAACTAAGGACGGGCAATAAATGCAGCCTGGCCTACACCAGTCCCATCCCAAGAACAAATTAAAAAGATATTATCCAAGCGTAGGATAAACATACTTGGACATCCCTCTCTTAGGCAGTCCCTCGGAACTGAGGATGACTTGCTTCTACATTAAAAATGAGCTCGCTGGTGACTGATTCGTCCAATGCGGGACCTACAGTCTCTGTCACAGGTGGGGCAGACGGTGGTTGAAGGGGCGGGTGGGTGGGGTGCTTGGGTTGACGTGTGCTCCTTGCGCTTGCTCCCGGCGAAGAGATGCTTCTCCTCCACTTTGTGCGGTCTTGGGCCAGGGATTCCCAGGTGTCGGTGGGGATGTTGCACTTTTTCAAGGAGGCTTTGAGGGTGTCCTTGAAGCGTTTCCTCTGCCCACCTGGGGCTCTCTTGCTGTGCTGGAGCTCCGAGTATACATCTGTATGGCTTGTTGTCTTAATGCTTATAATTGTATTCTCCTTGTGTGTACCTCCCACCTTAAAATACTTGTGCTGATGGCAAAACTGACTCGGAACTGAATGTTAAAAAAAAAAGTGCAAGAACAGTAAATTCAAACTCAGGAAATGGCATGAAAAATGTTAGATGTGAGGAAGAAGAGAAACATAACAGTAAAAAAAATATTTAAATAGAATAAGTAGTACTGTCATAAGAGGTGAGGACATGAAAAATGAGCATGAAGTACTTAAGTATTCTGAACTATTACTCAAAGCTTCACAAGGGAGACATGAACAATATTATCTCCTAAAAACAAGAGTACCAAGGCAAAACTCAGTTCGTACTTGGCTATTAACGGAATGGATTTGCTAGATAAACTGCAAGGACTTAAATAAAATGAATCCTAAAGGTTAGATGGAATTTATCTTGATGTCGGCAGAGACTAGGGGGAGGACCTTTGTGAGGCATTGGCCATCATTGAGTCAGTGGACAATGGGGAGGTAAAAGTAGATTGGAAACAGGATAGTTTGATGCCCATTTTCAAAAAAGATTGATGGAACACAGATAAGAACATATTCAATCCCATGTAAAATTGTTATATGTGCAACAACTATCGAGGAAACAACAAGCACATGCGGCTTTAAAAGGGGAAGATCCTGCTTGATCAGCCACCTTGAATTCTTTCAGGAAGTGGTAACCCAAGTGGACTGCGGTAGACCCTGCGGCACTGCAATAGGATCTCCAAAAGGCATTTGATAAAATTTCACAGTCTTTTAGTTGTGCTCAAAGCTGTGGGGATTCAAGGTAAAACTTGGGTATGGATAAGAAACTGGTTCAAGAGTAGAAAACAGTAGCTACTTGTTAGAGAAGTCATATCAGCCTGTGCGGAATTAGACTGGATTGCCCCAGAGCTTGGTGTTGGGATCACTATTGTTTCTAATTTACACAGTGACTTGGATTCAGAAGCAATGCAAAAATTGGTTTGATTTGCAGACCCTGAGCAATGCAAAAATTGGTTTGATTTGCAGACCCTGAGCAATGCAAAAATTGGTTTGATTTGCAGACCCTGCCAAACTAGGAGGGGCAGTGGAATTAAAGGAGACTGCTCAGCAGTTATAAAATGAGCCAAACGAAATATGTGAGTCGGAGAATGTCAGCTGAAATTTAATGCAGAGCAGTGTAAAGTGCTGCACATAGGAAGGAAAAATGGGTTAAACATACACCATGAGTTTGTTGAAATAGCTAAGGACGAGGTTGAAAAGACCAAGGAGTTTTAGTAGACATAAAGCTCAATATATCCAATGAAATCAGAGCAACAATCAACAAAGCCAATGGAATTTTGAACTACATTGCTGAAACAGTAGCATGTAAGTCAGAAGAAGTTGTGATTAAACTTTACAATCTCTGTTCAGAGTGCTCCTTGAGTACTGTCCAATAATGATAACTGAGAAATGAGGGAACCACTCAAGTACTGGAAGCATTAAAGAGAAGTTCCATGAGGCTGATCCTTGGTGTCAGGGATCAAAGTAATGAAGAAAGATTGGAGAAACTTCAGCTGGTAAGGAGTTTATGGAGCTATGCAAGATAAGTAAATGATCTAGAATAGGTTAGTCTGGAACACTACTTTAAATGAAGTTGCAAGAATATGACAAGGGGGCACAACTTCAAGCAAATTTAAGGTTGATATCAGGAAGTTCTTCACACAAGGAGTGACTGACATTTGGAATGCACTTTCAGACAGAGTAGTGGAGGCCAAAACGCAGAAATCATTTAGGAAACAATTAGATGCAGCAGTGAGGGTTCTGCAGGATCTTTCTGGATGGATGAAATAAGTTGTGCCAAAAGGTGGTCTTCACCTGTAAGGATCTATCTTGTGAATTGTGCAAAGCTGATTATGTGGACATCAATGCTGTTAATAGTTGCATACACCAAAGCCCTGATAACTGGCAAGATCCAAAATATAAGAAGGATTATTTGATGAAAGCAATTCTAGGCCACATACATTGTATACATTTAGTAAATAAAGCTTGCTGTGTAATTTGACATATTTCTTGAATCAGCTGACAAAACTACTTGCAAGACTGATGCTAGTGAACCAAAATATTCTGTCCTTCAGTTTATTGCATCAGAGACATGTTCTTATTCTGCGTTGCATCATATGTTGAATTGGGGTACCTGGCATTATTGTCTATTAAATCAGACAAACGAGTGTGAGGCAAGGGAGGAGATTGCAGGGGCTCTGACACAAATTTTCAAAACGTCTGGCTACAGGAGAGGTGCCAGAGGACTGGAGGACAGCTAACGTAGTACCATTATTCAAGAAGGGTAGTAGGGATAAACCAGGGAATTACAATCCAGTGAGCCTCACATCAGTGGTAGGGAAATTATTGGAAAAAATTCTGAGGGACAGAATTAGTCTCCACTTGGAGAGGCAAGGATTAATCAAGGATAGTCAGCATAGCTTTGCCAGGGGGAGATCATGTCTAACCAATTTGATTGAATTTTTTGAGGGGGTGACTAGGTGTGTGGATGAGGGTAGTGCAGTTGATGTAGTCTACATGGACTTCAGTAAGGCTTTTGACAAAGTCCCACATGGGAGACTGGTCAAGAAGGTAAGAGCCCATGGCATCCAGGGCAATTTGGCACATTAGATCTAAAATCGGCTTAGTGGCAGGAGGCAGAGGGTGACGGTCAAAGGTTGTTTTTGTGACTGGAAGCCTGTGTTCAGTGGTGTACCGCAGGGATCGGTGCTGGGTCCCTTGCTGTTTGTGGTGTACATTAATGATTCAGATATGAATGTAGGAGGTATGATCAGTAAGTTTGCAGATGACACGAAAATTGGTGGAGTGGTAAATAGCGAGGAGGGAAGCCTCAGGCTATAGGACGATATAGATGGGATGGTTAGATGGGCAGAACAGTGGCAAATGGAATTTAACCCTGAAAAGTGTGAGGTGATGCATTTTGGGAGGACTAACGAGGCAAGGGAATACACAATGAATGGTAGGACCCTAGGAAGGACAGAGGTTCAGAGGGACCTTGGTGTGCATGTACGTAGATCCCTGAAGGCAGCAGGACAGGTTGATAAGGTGGTTAAAAAGGCATATGGGATACTTGCCTTCATTAGCCGAGGCATAGAATATAAGAGCAGGGAGGTTATGATGGAGCTGTACAAAGCGCTAGTTAGGCCACAGCTGGAATACTGTGTGCAGTTTTGGTCGCCACACTATAGGAAGGATGTGATTGCATTGGAGAGGGTGCAGAGGAGATTCACCAGGATGTTACCTGGGCTGGAGTGTTTCAGCTATGAAGAGAGACTGGACAGGCTGGGGTTGTTTTCCTTAGAGCAGTGAAGGCTGAGGGGGGACCTGATTGAGGTGTACAAAATTATGAGGGGCATCGATAGGGTAGATAGAAAGGAACTCTTCCACTTTGTAGAGGGGTCAATAACCAGGGGGCATAGTTTAAGGTAAGGGGCAGGAGGTTTAGAGGGGAATTGAGGAATAACATTTTCACCCAGAGGGTGGTTGTAATCTGGAACTCACTGCCTGAAAGGGTGGTAGAGGCAGGAACCCTCACAACATTCAAGAAGCATTTACATGAGCACTTGAAACGACATAGCATACAAGGCTACGGACCAAGTGCTGGAAAATGGGATTAGAATAGATGGGGCTTGATGGCCGGCACGGACACGATGGGCCAAAGGACCTCTTTCTGTGCTGTATAACTCTAACATACTACGATCAGGAGACATGATACTTCAAAGAATGAAAATACTGTGAGAAATAACAACAGAAAACGCTGGAAAAACTCAGCCGGCCAGACAACATCCGTGGAGAGAGAAACAGAGTTAACGTTTCAGGTCGAAACCCTTCTTCAGAACTGAGAAAAAAGCAGGAAATGAAAGATTAAAAGGCCAGTTTGGGGGCTGGGAAATGGGGGAGGGGATGAAAGAACAAAAGGGGAGGTCTGGGAGGTGAAGAGACATTAAGAGATATTCAAGATGAGACGAGATGGTAATAGGACAGGTAAAGAGACAAAAGATGGCTCTAGATGAAGTGTGAAATACGTTGGCAGAATGAGAGACAGAATGTCATCTAGAGCCATCTTTTGTCTCTTTACCTGTCCTATTACCATCTCGTCTCGTCTTGAATATCTCTTAATGTCTCTTCACCTCCCAGACCTCCCCTTTTGTTCTTTCATCCCCTCCCCCATTTCCCAGCCCCCAAACTGGCCTTTTAATCTTTCATTTCCTGCTTTTTTCTCAGTTCTGAAGAAGAGTTCCGACCTGCAACATTAACTCTGTTTCTCTCTCCACGGATGTTGCCTGGCCTGCTTAATTTTTCCAGCGTTTTCTGTTATTTTGGATTTCCAGCATCTGTAGTATTTTGCTATCGTAATACTGAGAAGTTAGGTAACAAAGCAAAAGTACAGCATTGTGATTAATTTCTATCTAGTCCCGGAATTCATCCGATTTCTGCCACGATATAGCTCCATCTTACTTGCCTGATTCATGTGGCTGCACAAAGTGCTGAGCCCTGGGTGGCCCCTAATATCTGAAATGAGCTGTGTCCTGAAACAGAACACAAGTTTGATTTCTTTGAAGTACTGAAAACATTGTACTTTTTGTTTGCTACAGCAGGGGTTATCAACCTTTTTGCTGCTGAGGCCTCCCTCCCATGTTATAACAAATCCACAGACCCCCTGTAACAGAATACAACTTTTTTAAGAGTGGTCATGTCGCGTGGTAAAAACCAGCAGCAAATTTGCACGCAGCAAGATCCCACAACAAAATATCAGATGGCTCACCTTATACGATGTGCACCTAAGCTCCAGGCTCTCTTCCCAATGCAAATGACATCCCTGGGACTCTGCTCTGGGCCCACAAGCTCCCGGTGGCAGCGGGCAGTTTGACCAGCCGCCTGTGCCATGCTTGGCTCTGCAAACCGCTGCCACGGACAACCAGCAATCAGCTTCATAAAGAGTGGAAGGTGAAGTCAGCCGAATATTCGCCGACACTCTCAAGTTAAGTCTCAGCCCATTACCCCACAAAATGGATGTGAAACTCCATCGACCTGTTGCTCCGCTTACCTGATTTAAACATGGCAGGCAAGAGCATGCGCGCCGCGGGGCCTGCCAGGAAAAGAACCCACTGCCAACTGTCCCTAATTGATCTAGGGGAGGAGAGGGGGCGGGCTCTCTTCGTCCCTCCTTTCCTGATTTAAACTTTTTTTTGGAGGTGGTTAAAAAAATATATATAGCCTATTTCGAGGTCTCATGCTTGGTAATAAACAGGGCACCACTCACATCGGTAGTGATCAGTCTCGCTCTTTATTTTTGTTGACACTGCCCACAGAATAAGGTTTTAAAAAAGATTTTATTCTTGAAAGGTGCTGATTTGGCAGACCCTTTGAAATCTTCTCGCGGACTCCCGGTTGGGAACCCCTGTGCTACAGTTTTTGGCAATTGCATATGGTCTCAAAAGCAATATGCACTCAATCTTCTATCATCTACTTGTATCATTGAACAGCAAGTTTTGTAGACCTATGCCAGTGAATGCATATTACATGTACTGTATATCTTTTAATGGCCTTCTGAACGTCTTGCTACAAAATAGTCATGTAAGTTAGGTGTACCTGTGCTTATTATTCGGGCAACTGAATCAGGTTTGCTCTTGTAGTACACTTGTTCTGAAATGCAATTGCATGACTGCAGTCTGTAGTTAGACTTGAGTTTGTAGAAACATTTCCCAGATACAAGTACAGGAAACTTTGTGTTATCCGGAGGCTAACTGTCCGGAATGCTCGAGCCACCGGCAAAAATCAGGTGCCGTTTTCGTTAGGTTTTTTTTTCTCATTGCTTTTTTCCTCAACAGTCAAGCTCGGCAAGGTCTGCTGAAGCTGTTGCTAAGCTACAGAGACGCTTGGACTGTTTAGAAGCTCAACAGGGTTTGTTGACCGATACGGAGCTCAGAAGCTTTCGTATCTTTCAACATTAGCGCTGGAGTGTCTGGCAGTTTTGAGGGAACGGCAACAGCTCGGTCCCGTCGGTGCCGGATAGCACAAAGTTTCCTGTAGCAATGTAAATGTTTTTGGAGGAGAAACTTTGAAGGTAATGTCTAAAGATCACTCTGACCCTTCTAAGATTTGGTTGAAGAAAATCTGCCTCATACCCGAGATATGCAAATATTTAATTGGCTATAAGACAGTGTTTTATGTGGCTTTCTGTCATTGCAGTATTGCCGATAGGAATGACCCATGATTGCATAAGATCCAAGATGGCTGCTAGTGACGCTTCAACTTTCTTGCAATTGCATCTTTAGTTGATTGCACTTGTATGCAACTCTGGTGTCTGCAGCCAGTATTTAAATAGATACAAGTCACATGGAAAATTGATCTGAGAAGTTCGTATATAGGTTGACATTTGTCTTTTTCCCAGTTCAGCTATGCTTGTCAAGTCAGTTGTGCAAGTGAAGTCAACTTGTACTGCACCTCATCTCTGCTGAAAAGCATTGATAATGACTGCAATGATTAAAATGGCGGAACTGCCTTCTGTTTTATTCTTTTGCCTTCCTGTCCAAGCCCCTATTTTTGTGTGGTTTGGGGGTCAAAATACATTCCTTGGTGTAGATGGAGAAATAGTTCCAGCGTTGTCATTACTGTTTCTGTAAAACATAATCATGGGTGTGTGAAATACTCATGTAGTTGCATTGCAAGTAATTGTATATCTCCTCTCTCCTATTTCCCCCATCCAAAAATACACATGAGGATTTGTTGTCATAAATCTTCTTCAATGTTATCCTTCATGAAGGAATGTGTTTTTTATACAACATATGTTGCATCACCATCATGTGTGGAAAAGTAGATGCTTCTAACTTAAACAAAAAAGTTCCTGAAGGGCATGATCAATTATAGCAATTTAACTCCAGTTGCACTTAATTTCGTTTTGCTGAGTCTTGCCCACCCCCCTGTTTTCTTTGCAGTGTATATTATTAGTATATTAAAGGCAGTAGTCATCAGTAAGTAGTTCACAAGCAATTTTTTCTCTTTCTGAAGATTTAGCAATAGCTTGCGTGGATAATTTTATGTGCATGGTACAGTATATGCCCAGCAGATAGATCTGTAGTGAGGCTAAGATGCAGGAATGCCTTGTTTTAAAGCTTCTGTTAAGTGGCTCTTTGCTCCCAATATTTTGTTGCTCGTGAATGTTATTCCTGCTGCTATTTTATCTAATTATTACACAGTATAAAGATCAGTTACATGCATAGAGATTTATTGTGTATGACATGGCCTTACACAATCACAGTACTTAATGGTTAATGTATTTTGCTGGTGATGCATTTATTCTTAGTAGCTATTTTATATTGCCAAAATTTTAGCTTGCTAACTTACTTCACAGGGAGACTGAAACACATTTCTCCTCTGATACTGATTTTGAAGACTTCGATGGAAAAACTTACAATCCAATCAAGGTGAAAGGCACTGTAAGTTTACCAGTCAATTTGTAGACTAGTTTTTGAACACACTTGCAGAATAAAGGCTGTACCTTTGCCATATCCTGTGGTTTTAGACTTCACCTGCTGTTGACAACACTCGCATTAAAAAGTTGTTTACTGTGGAGACCAGAGGGCATTAGAGACGCACGTTTTCTTGATCCCACAAACTGCTTATAGTCTCCATGTACCTTTTTGATGAAGTTTTTTTCTTGAGCGGCAGCATCTTTAAATGTAAATGAGGGAGAAGGGTACCTGGAGATTTCCCTGCAGCCCTTGATATAAAAGTGCCAGAAAGAAACCAGTGCAGAGGGAAAAACGGAAGTGCAAGAATATAGAATAATACAGGAAACTTTCGTTTAACCGGAGGTTAAATGTCCGGAAAGCTCTATCTACTGGCAAAATTCAGGAGCCGTTTCCTATAAGTTTTTTTTACTTCTCGTTGCTTTTTTTTTCCAGTCAGGCTCTGCAAGGTCTAGCTGAAGCTGTTGCTTAGCTACAGAGACACTTTTAAGCTGCGGCCAACCGTTTTGAAGCTGTTGCTAAGCAACAGGGTTTGTTGATTCACATGGAGCTCAAAAGCTCCGTATGTTTTAACATTAGCGCTGGTTTCTACGGCAGTTTTGATGGTACGGCACCAGCTCGGTCCCGTCAGTGCCGGATACCAGAAAGTTTCCTGAAAAGGTATTTTTGTAACCACAAAGCATGGCTGCAGTTTTTCATAATTTTTTTTCTATGGTTTCCACAACTTCTGAAATTCTTATCTTGACTAAATTATGATTTCCCCCCAAAAAAGACAGAATTACAGCTGTCCTTACATTAATTATGAATTGTTTATTTTCTTTTAAAAGGCTAACAATTTGACATTTCTCAGGAGTAGCAAGATATTTCCACCATAGTTTAACCCAGCTGAATAACTGATTATAGATATTTCTTAATAACAAACTGGGTAAACTTTAGTTGCAGTGCTACAGATTGATATTTTCTGGTTTGGTGTATTTTCAACTTCCCAAATATGCCTTTTATGTAATTCAGAGGTAAGAACTATTCAATAAATACCTATTTTAATATTAAATTGTATTTGAATTCATAGGACAGAGTATTTATGAAAAAAAAAAATGGTTTGGAAATGCTGCTGAGGTCCTGCTTTTGTATTTTCTATTATAAATGTGTTTTTGCAGATGTAATGGAGAAAAATAAAGACATTATGAAAATTGGAAAACAAACTCAGTAGGTTTTTATATTTTCAGTGGCGACTACTTTTCTGACCCCTGCAAATTGATTCCAAAACACCCAAATGTGCTAAAATTTAACCTTTTACAACCATTTGCTGTTGTAATGGTGGTCAAGAATATGGTGTTGGAAGTGTATTTTTTAATGGAGACGACAGACTTTTAAAACAACTATATTCTTGCTTGCTTCTTAAACTACATCTGTGGACCAAGATCATCATGCGTGAGTAGGGCGGGTAGGCAGGGAGAAATCACGAGAGACCGTATCGTTTATGTAAACTGTAGTTCTCGTCCGAAGTCTGCTACAGTAATAGCCCCTTTTTCTCCAGTGCGTTATTACCTTTGATGATGTCTGCTGTCTTTTGGTTGGATAATAGTGAGAAGAATCATGTCGAAGTTCTCTAGCTTTTGAACACTTCTCCAAGTCCAATTAGGCCACATTAAGTGCCGAAAATGTCTGTCGGCACAGAAGGAGGCCATTCAGCCCATCGAGTTCATGCCGGCTCTCTGTAGAGCAATCCAGTCAGTCCCATTCCCCCGCTCTATCCCCGTAGCCCTACAAGTTTATTTTCCTCAAGTGCCTATCCAATTTCCTTTTGAAGTCATTGATCGTCTCCGCTACCACCACCCTCGTCGGCAACGAGTTCCAGGTCATTACCACTCGCTGCGTAAAAGGTTCTTCCTGACATCCCCCCCTGTATCTCTTGCCCAAAACCTTAAATCTGTGTCCCCTCGTCCTTGTACTCATCAGCTAATGGGAACAGCCTTTCTCTGTCGACCTTATCCAAACCCGTCATAATCTTGTACACCTCTATCAAGTCTCCCCTCAATCTCCTTTGCTCCAAGGAGAACAACCCCAGCTTCTCCAACCTAACCGTGTAGCTAAAATCCCTCATCCCTGGAACCATTCTGGTAAATCTCCTCTGCACCCTCTCCAGGACCTTCACATCCTTTTTATAGTATGGTGACCAGAACTGGATGCAATACTCTAGTTGTGGCCTAACCAGAGCTTTATAAAGGTTCAGCATAACATCCCTGCTTTTGTACTCAATACCTCTATTTATGAAGCCCAAGATCCCATATGCTTTGCTAACTACTTTCTCAATATGTCCTGCCACCTTCAAAGGTCCCTCTGTCCCTTCACACTCTTTAGAACTGTGCCATTAAGTCTATATTGCCTCTGTCTATCCCTTCTGACAAAATGCATCACCTTACACTTCTCTGTATTAAATTCCACCTGCCACTTGTCTGCCCATTCTGCTAGCCGATCTATGTCCTGTTGCAGTCGATTGGTATCCTCCTCACTGTTTGCCACACCGTCAAGTTTGGTATTATCGGCAAACTTTGAAATTTTACTCTCTATTCCAATATCCAAGTCATTTAAAGCAGTGGTCCTAGCACTGACCCTTGGAGAACACCACTGTCTGCCATCCACCATTCGGAACAACAACCATTTACCATGACTCGCTGTTTTCTGTCCTTAAGCCAATTTCTTATCCAAGCTGACACTGACCCTCCATGATTCCATGAGCCTCAATTTTGTTAACCAGCTTTTTATGTGATACTTTGTCAAATGCTTTCATAAAATTCATATGGACAATATCTACTGCATTCCCTTCATCAACCTTCTCTGTTACTTCATCAAAAAATGAAATTAGATTAGTCAAACACGATCTTTTACAAATCTGTGCTGGCTCTCCATGGCTAAAGCACTTGGACTCCAGCAAGGAATGGACGTGTCAGGAGGCACTGGGAAGTTGTTTGAATGAATCCCTATATAGATTTGTACGAGGGGCGATGCAGGCTGAACGATGCAATATTCAGCCCCAATGATGACAAGTCACAGGTAACCAGAAGCTTAAAGAGGAATCCTACAAACAATTGGATGGATATGTTGCTACTACTAGCCAATATAGGAGCCCTTTTTCTGCTCAGAGCTAACCAGGAAGACCCCAGGCAGAGGGGCTGCCACCCAGACCTAATAATCACTGATGGGTTACAATCAAAGAGTGATGAATTAGCGACGCTTCGGTTGTACCAGGTAGTTGTGTGGATTTTTTTTTTCATTTTAACAACGGAGAAGCCAGTAGCAGGCAGCAACGTTTTTTTTGAAGGATGCAGCAGTTTTATAAAATATGGTTGCACACAAAAACTTCATTAATGAGGTAACTTTGCTATCTTTAGGTGATACTGTAATGTAGATTTGAGTAAAAAATCTTATTTTTAACTTTTAGTCAGGTAAAAAAGCAAAAAAAGCCTCCGGCGAGAAGGGAAAAAGTGGAAATGGTGCACAATCTACGACAGGCATGAACCGGATGAATGGACATCACCAACAGAATGGGGGAGTGGAAAACATGATGCTATTTGAAGTTGTGAAATTGGGCAAGAGTGCAATGCAGGTAAAGTTTGATAGATGGAGTGGTTGAGGAATTGTTTTCAAGTGTAGGCAAGTGACTTGTGCATATAAAATCTACGGAACTATCCAACTGTTTGCAGGTGGCACATCATCGCTGCCATTCTCACAAAGCTCCACTTCATAGTCAAGCAAATGAGCAATGCAACCCTGCAAAGAGGCAGCTGCACAGTTTTACTTGCCACTTTCTGTACAAATAACAAACACAGATGCTGCAACTCTGGATTTTAATTTGCTATTTTCAGTTCATTTTTGTTTCGTGTTTGCAAGCCAATGGAGCAATAGCAACATACCAAAGTGACGGTGAAGGCAGTATCCTTTTATCAGCTACAATACTTTGTGACTTTTGGCCCATTTTGTGGCATCAGTTGATTCAGGAAGGTTCTTGCTTTGCCAGGTCTTGCTTAAATGCTGAAACCAAACTGAATTGAATTTTTAGAAGGTACGGATAGACTAACATTCCTAATATGTTTGCAGGGTGCATATATTCCCTTCAGCCCCCCTCTCTCTCTCTCTCTCTCTCTCTCACCCTTCTCCTTCCCCTCCCCCCCCCCCCTCTCTCCTCTCCCCGCCTCAAATTTTTGTTGTTTGATATTACTTTAGGCTAGATGTAAGGCTGTTATCTTTTAAATTGTAAATTTGGAACGATGATTCATGTCTTATTTCTGTTCTGTTTTCATAGTCTGTTGTAGATGACTGGATCGAATCCTACAAGCATGACCGGGATGTAGCACTTCTTGATCTCATCAACTTTTTCATTCAGTGTTCCGGCTGTAAAGGTGGGTTGTGTTCATTTTAAAAGTCAACTTATGTTTGAATCTGTTGATCAGGCTGGAGCCTGAGCATCAGTTGTTAGATCCGTGTGTTAATGGAGACACGAGGAGTTGATTTAACAAGTGTTTACTGAACAAAGTCTGGAGGTGAACTAACTACACAAGACGCTATACAGGCTTATATACCCGAGTGGTTACTACTGGTACTACAGTATACAGAGGCTTCAAAAACATAGTTCCTCTTAAAGGTACATACACTACATCAGTCATTGGTGTTTCCAGTGATCTTGACAGTATTGTACCCCAGCCACACTGCAGAATTTCTTCTCTTAGCTTATTGAATGAGGTATTAAACTGGACATTTAATTGCATTAGGGGACATTATGGTTAAATCCTGATAAATCAAATTATGTTCTTCTAGCTTTACCTAGGTAGGGGTCTCCCAAGGAATTGTTTCATCCAGCTTGGTCAGACACTTCTTGTCTTCAGTAACTTCGTGACTATTAGCAGAAGTGATGTTCTCTTTGTTGTCGTTACTACCCTCTGGAGGATTTAGTTTTCTATCTAAAAGGGGGAGTTAGTCACTGAAAGCAAGTATAGATACAATTGGTCAGTGGAGAGGCAATGGGCTTTTATCTTCATTGCTTAAAAAAAAAGTCAGCACATTTATCAAAAACTTAAATGTGATGGGACTCAACTTCTTGCCTTTTTGTAAGAATCCAAGTTCTTGCATAGAAACATAGAAGATAGGAGCAGGAGTAGGCCATTCGGCCCCCCGAGCCTGCTCCGCCATTCAATGCGATCATGGCCGATCATCCAAATTCAGTACCCGGTCCCTGCTTTCTCCCCATATCCCTTGATCCCTTTAGCCTTAAATATATCCAACTCCTTCTTGAATATATTTAATGAATTGGCCTCTACTGCCTTCTGTGGTAGAGAATTCCACAGGTTCACCACTCTCTGGGTGAAGAAATTCCTCCTCATTTCTGTCCTAAATGGCTTACCCCTTATCCTTAGACTGTGACCCCTGGTTCTGGACTCCCCGACCATCGGTAACATCCTTCCTGCATCTAGTCTGTCCAGTCCTGTCAGAATTTTATAAGTTTCAATGAGATCCCCTCTCATTCTTCTAAACTCCAGCGAGTATAAGCCCAATCGACCCAATCTCTCTTCATATGTCATTCCTGCCATCCCAGGTATCAGCCTGGTGAATCTTCGCTGAACTCCTTCCATGGCAAGAACATCCTTCCTCGGATAAGGCGACCAAAACTGCACACAATACTCAAGATGTGATCTCACCAAGGCCCTGTACAACTGCAGCAAGACATCCTTGTTCCTGTACTCAAACCCTCTCGCTACGAAGGCCAGCATACCATTTGCCTTCTTCACCGCCTGCTGCACCTGCATGCTTACCTTCAGTGACTGGTGCACAAGGACACCCAGGTCTCGTTGCACTTCTCCTTCTCCCAATCTATTGCCATTCAGATAATCTGCCTTCCTGTTTTTGACACCAAAGTGGATAACCTCGCATTTATCCACGTTGTATTGCATCTGCCATGCTTCTGCCCAATCACCCAACCTGTCCAAATCATCCTGGAGTTTCTCGGCATCCTCCTCACAGCGCACACGCCCACCCAGCTTTGTGTCGTCTGCAAACTTGGGAGATATTATATCTAGTTCCCTCGTCTAGATCATTAATATATATTGTGAATAGCTGGGGTCCAAGGACCGATCCCTGCGGTACCCCACTAATCACTGCCTGCCACTCGGAAAAGACCCGTTTATTCCAAATCTTTGCTTTCTGACTGCCAACCAGTTCTCTATCCAAGTCAGTACCTTGCCCCCAATCCCATGTGCCTTAACTTTACACGCTAATCTCTTATGCGGAACCTTATCGAAAGCCCAAATACACCACATCCACTGGTTCTCCCTTATCTATTTTACCAGTTACATCCTCAAAAAATTCCAGTAGATTAGTCAAGCACGATTTACCTTTTGTAAATCCATGTTGATTTTGTCCGATCCTGTCACTGTTTTCCAAGTGCTCTGCTATTACATCTATCTTCTTATCTATCTATATTATTTTATATCTCTCCCGATGTCTGTCTGTCTCTGTCTGTCCGTTCTCTATACGTTTGAAAGTTACAGAGCGTACCGACGCGCGCGTCGCCTCAAAAGAAAGCTTGCGATTCCGGACCGGTCATAGGCGTATTTACGTTTCGGCCGCACAAAAATCCCGCCCGCGGTATCCGAAAAACGTTCAGCCTTCTGCTCATTAGCATCTCATTAGCGACCGTGTGACGTCGAGGTCGACCAATCGGACGGCGGGTTCCTTCCTACAGTTGAGTGTCGAGTGACTCGACGATTGACCAATCCTACGCTTTGGTGACCTGACCGGTCGACCAATCGGTGCGTGTGTGGGCGGGCCTTATCCTTCTGAACCGAGGTGAGTGGCCGCCATCTTGATTTTTCACGATTTTTTCCCCACACTTTCAGTGTGTTAGGGAAGTAAGGTAAATATTTGAATTATGTGTTAGGGAATTAATTAACAATTTATTTGAGTTTTATATTGGGCCAGAAATTCGCGGCCAAAGGCGTGAGTGCGCTCGGGGTACTCACGCATCTGGCCGTTGGAAATGCCGGCGTTCAGCATGAACAGCGCATGCGGGGAACGCCGGCATTTCCAGACCTCGAGCGCGTGCGACTGCACAGGCAGCGCTTGCGCAGTGAACTTCGTGGATTTCATTCATGAAATCCGTGAGGGTAAGTCCTCAGAAGTTACACTTGAAAAAAGCAAGTGTAAAGTGGTTCATTGGCTGCGGAGGAAGAAACATTTTATCGTGGAGCTTCTGAAATGCAATATTTTTGTTTGGGAAAGGGAGGGAAGTTATTTTAAGAAATTTTAAGTAAGTTTTAAAGTAAAAATTTTTTTTTTTTTTTTTTTTAAAAAGGGTTTTCAGAACGGTAGGTAGAAGGAGCAATTGTGGCTGTGTGAATGGAATGTGAGAATGAGTTATGTATGTATGTCCACATATATTCCTTTACGTATATGTATGTATGTTTTATATTCCTTTACTAATGTGTATGAATGTATGTTTTTAATTATGATTTTCCAATAAGTTACTTTCTCTGAAAGTCATAATTAAATAATACATTCATACACATAAGTAAAGGAATATATACATAACACGCAAAGGAATATATACAGACATACATACTTTCAGAAGCTCCACGATAAGAAATATCTTCCTCCGCAGCCTCTGGAGCAACTGTACCCATGCTTTTTTCATGTGTAAGTTGGAAGGACTTGACCTCACTGAAAGCAGTAACGAAAGCGGCGAATTATACTGCGCACGCGCTGCCTGTGCAGTCGCACGCGTTCTGCCTCTGAACCCCTTCGTTCAGAGGACAGGAAATGCCGGTTTTCCCCAAAAGCACTGTGCATGCTGAAAACCGGCATTTCATCCGGCCAAATGCGTAAGTACCCCGACCGTACTCGCGCAGTTGGAAGGGAATTACTGGGCCAACATTTTACATGTCAATAAAATGAAAAATTTAACAATTGCACGACTTGCCCCCTCGCATCTGCGACTGAGGGTCCAAGGAGGTGCATTGCGCAAGAGGTCATCATCGTACGTATCCTCACACTGTTCCCTTTGGGGAACTGTATGAAGTGGTGGAAGGATTTATGGCCGTGATTAACGCTCATTCCGTGACCGTAACCATCTTTGAACCAGCCATTAGGGTGGTTAGTCCTATGGCGGGAGGGTTTTACGGGCTCCCACAACCCATCTGAGGGGGTGGGGGGGCCACCAACACCCACGGACGCAAGTATCCCGCTGGATGTCCACCCAGAATTTAAAGTTGGAACTCCGACTCCACTTGCCGGGACTGTCTGGAGTGGGGTTCAAAACCCTACTCCTTCTGGCCCAGCGGCGGGGATACTTACTGCTACGCAAAAGGCCCACTCCGCACAAAAGGTGACACCCATATGTTTCCTGTGCCTTTTCCCTCCCCGTGACTGGAGCCCTATGCTGCCATTTCACGTTGCTAATAGGATTGGGCCTTTGTCATAGCGGTAGGATCCCCGCCGCTGGGCCAGATCAGGGTAGGGTTTCGAACCCCGCTCCAGACAGTCCCGGCAAGTGGAGTCGGAGCTCCGGCTCTAAATTCTGGGTTGACATCCAGTGGGATATTTGCGTCCGTGGGTGTGGGTGGCCCCCCTCCTTGTATAGCTTGTGGGAGCCCGTAAAACCCTACCGCCATAGGACTAACCGCCCTAATGGCTGGTTCAAAGATGGTTACGGTCACGGAATGAGCGTTAATCATGGCCATAAATCCTTCCACCACTTCATACAGTTCCCCAAAGGGAACAGTGTGAAGACACGTGTGACGACGACATTGCTAAATAAATAAATGGAATTTTAAAAAATTCTTTTAGGGCTTTTAAAAGTCTTTAAATTGCTTTAATTATCTTTAAAACTACTTCAGATTACTCAAAATAATGTAAACATTTTAAAAAGTTTATAAAAGTTACCAAAATCTTCAAAAACTTCCAAAAACCTATTTAAACTGCTGCTTTGCATGTAAAAATGCTAAGCAGCTTGACAGAAACATTGGGGGCGTGTCCAGTGAAACTGAGACCTCAAGGGGCGTGTCTCACTTGCACTGCACGCTCCTGGCTTCGCACTGGCTGCACTCCTGGGCGGCGTGACGTCATACGCTGCCCGGGATTCTTCTTCTGGAAACACCAATTCCAGGCGTCCCTGGAGCTGATCGGCAGTAGCGCGGGGTAAGTGCAGAAGAAACGGGGCTGTAAGCCCCGTCCACCAATTTCTGGCCCATTGTGTTAGCACCCCCCCCCTCCTCCTCACCCTCGCGCAGGGGGGACTCGGGGCCTGAAGCTCAAAAAATTTCTCTCTCTCTCTCTCTCTTTCTTCCCTCTCTCTCTCTCCTTCTCCTCTTCCCCCTCTCTCCTTCTCCTCTTCCCTCTCTCTCCTCCTCTTTCCTCTCTGTCTCTCTCTACTTCCCCCCCTCAGGTTTCACCGGTGTCGCGGACGGAGCGCGGGCGGGGCCGCCCGAAGTTTCCCGCTCGCTAACGGCCGCCAAGCCGCCCTTGCCTGCTCCCCGCGGGCCGCCTCGCGCTGACCGCGCATGCGCCGCCCGCCCGCAGCGGCCGTCCCATCAGCCGCGCGATACGCGGGGGGACCTCAGCTCCGGTCTGTCCCGGCCTCAGAACCGACCGCGCCTTAAGCGCTAGGCCCCGCACGGCCGCTATCGCAACGGCACCGGACCTCAGGCGCTAGGCAGGGGGAGGGGCCGGAGAGAGGGGGAGCGGGGGGGGGGTGGGGGTGGGTGAGGGGAGGGGAGGGGGTGGGGGGGTGGGAGCGGGGGGGGGGGTGGGAGCGGGTGAGAGGAGGGTGGGGGGAGGGAGGGAGAGGAGGGGAGGGAGAGAGGGGAGGGGAGGGAGGGATAGGACAGGGAGAGGACATGACCGGGAGAGGGGGGACACACAGGGGCAGGGAGACCAAGCGCCCCAAAATTGCCCTCGCAACGCGGGACTCCCCAGCTAGTATATATATATAAAAGAGCTCTTCTGTCTGTCTGTCTGTATGTCCTCTATACACTCAAAAGTTATAGAGCGTACCTACACATGTGTTATATCAAAAGAAAGCTTATGATTCCGAAATGGTCATAAGCGTATTTACTTTTTGGTCAGACAAAAATTGTTCAGACGGTATCCAAAAAATGTTCAAAATTTTGCTCATTATCCACTCATTAGCATTGAGTGACGTGAAGGTTGACCAATCGTACAGTCGAGCGACCCTGACGGTTGATCAATTGCTGCGTCACGGGGCGGGTTCATTGCGTGTGCGGGCGGGCCATCCTAGAATTGAGTGACGTGATGATTGACCAATCCTACAGTTGAGTGACCTGATGGTTGACCAATCGGTGCGTGTGTGGGCGGGCCTAATCCTTCTGAGCTGAGGTGAGTGGCCGCCATCTTGATTCCTAACTCTTCATTTCTTTTTCCAATTTCTGCGTGTTTATTTTCAAATCTACATTTTCAGCAAAAAAAAAAGTTGCTTTTAAAACACAATTAAATTGTTTTTAAAAAAAGGCTGGTGGGGCGGCACGGAGCTCCGCGGAGCCATCGCCGGCGCTGGGCTCTGGTGCTTTGTGGCCTGCGGCCGAACGGTGGCTGAGGAGCTCGGGCTGACCGGGGCGCTGCGCTCGGCTGGGCCATGTCAGTGTGGGTGCCCGGGGCCTAGCCTTCTCCAACCGCCACCGGCAGCGCAACTCTCAACACTGGCAGAGGGGAGAGGGTCTGCTGGCTCCCCGCTCCATTTCTCCCCTTCCGACCTCCCCCACCCTTTCCCCCCTCTTCCCCCCCCCCCCCACTTTCCCCGTTCTCCCCCACTTTC